>NC_142260.1:7132647-7436323 GCF_052056855.1 Sturnus vulgaris
CTAGACTGTCATCTACAATCCCAGGCCCAAATACAGGGAAATAAAACCCACCATGTTTTCCCAAAAGAGGCAGAAGGAGTTTTCGTGCCGTATCCTAAGAGGCAACAGGCACAGATAAAGTGCTTTCAGCTCCACCAGCGTAAATCCTCAGGATCTCCACGTTGACAGAAACCTCCACCCTAAACTCTCCAAGGACTCTCCCCAGCTCAGCTGAGCATACTAAGGAAGCAAACTTTGATCCCCTTTTTTTTTTTCTAGAAATCTGCTTCACAATTCAGCATCTTTGATGTAAATCTTTTAAAAAAACTGTGATGGCTTCAAGTCAGGGACAGGATGGAGGGAAATGTGTTTCCGACTCCTCTGTGGGGGGACCATTAGGAGGAGGGTTAATAGCCCTGGGCATGTGGTCAAATTAAGGTGTGTGCCAGGCTTTCCCTCGCCATCACCAGCCTCCCCAGGCTGGGCAGCTCACCCTCATCTCCTCACCAAAGACAGCTCTTAAACAGAAGCACGACAGTCTGCTGGGAGGAAACAGAAAGATAATCACACAACTAACTTATATGGACAAAGTATGAAACAGGCCCAGGGAGAGGAAGGAGGGAGGGAGCCTTTGATATCTTCACCTTCGGAGCGATACAAACTTAACGTAAATCCAGCTTAAAAGCCGGGAGGTGGGGGGAGCTGGAACTCGGACCTTCCCAACATGTGGATTGCGGCAGCGAGGCAGCCCCGAGCCTAAACAAGGCTGGAGTTAGCATTCAGAGCACACAGCCCAGCAGAGTATGGGAAAGGGATAGAGCAGCCCAAAGAGCTGGCGCCACGAACTGACGAGCAGAGCGCAAGTGATAAAGATTTACTGCGAGAGAGGAGGAAACAGTCCGCTGGCCCGATTAGAGCTGTGAATACCGAGTTGTTCAGGGAGGATTTTGCAGCTGACTGATCACAGGCTGTCGGAGCAGGCCTCGGACAACAGCTGCAAGGCTTGCTGGGCTGCAGAAACAAAAGGCGCCTAGCACGGTGCAAAGAAAGAGTTGACAGGTTGTTGTTAGCAGTGGCAAATGTGTGAGGTATGTCACTGTGTGTGAGACGGGCCGGGCTGGGGCGGTGGGGAGGAAGGAGGGCAAGAAGCACAGGCAGCACTCGGAGAAAGAGGGGAGTCGCGGGGGAGGGAGCAGGGACACAGGCTTGGGCAAAGCGTTTTCCTAAAATCGGGCCGGTGTTTGTAAGGAGGACAATCGCAAGGTCTGTTTACTGCTGCCAAGATGAATTAGCCCATCGTCTCATTTATAGGACGAATCCGGTGGCACAGACTATAAGGTGCATGGCATTAAAGGGACTAATTAGACGATTCTGGCAAATCTGAATTAAGACCCTTTCTTTCTTTGAAAGCTGGAAAGCATTTCTCAGGACTCCAGTCAGATGGCTTAGGTTTTGTTGGGCCTTTTCTTTCTCTTCTGAGAAGGGATATCTTGTGCAATTCCCTAAATCACAAGGGTCTGCTCTAAATTCTGCTCTGAGCTTCAGGAACAGTTGTTAGGAAGCTGCTGGCATTTACATCATATCTAAAAAGGTCCAAACGAAAATCCCGGATTCTGCAGGAATTCAGCTCCCAGTCCAGGGACAAACTTTACAGCTGGTCCCTCCTGTTAAGAGACGGCTAAACCAGAAGCCCACATGAGAACATACCTGAGCTAAGAGCCTGCAGCTGAATTCTCATTCACACACACAAAACAAGTGAGGTTTTTCAAAAGCTGGCTTCTAATCTGACACCCACCCCCTTCAAATCCAGTGCCTGCAGCCAAGTGCTTTTCCCAAGCAACTCTGAGCTTTCTGGAGCCATGGTTCACTAAGCGTGTGAGTGCTGGGCAGGAATGTATCAATGAAACTCCAGAGATGATCAAAGACAGGAGCTGGAGAACAGGAGACCTTACTTTCAGCTCCCTCTTTGGCAAGTTTTAGGATTCAGTTCTTGCAGTCTGGCAACATTTTACTCCAATTGTGACCAAAACAAAGTGTTCCAAACACCTCTGAAGCAGTGGTGCATGCTGTTTGCACACAACCACTATATTACAGTGGTCACTATTAAAATGTTTTACAAGCAGTTAAGGTTACCATGGCATTCACAGCAAACTCATAGAAGGGAATACCATGAAAATCACAGAAACATCCAGCACTGCAAGCTGCAAATATCAGATGTTTCATAGTAATTAGTGACACTTTGTAAAGCATAGGTTTCTTGCATTTTAACGCACATATCTATCACCAACATATAGGGGACACTAAGAAAGTGCAGTGGCCTTTATAGTGTTCAATCAATTATACAAACAAACCTTATTTTGATTTTTCTCTTCTAAATGGTCTCTGGGACCCAGTTAGTCTAGTCCCAACAGGCAGTACTTGATACACTGTAAAGGGAATTCAGAACAAGAGGCATTTCAAGGCTTCTAACACAGCTCCATTCTCCCAATATATATATAAAAAACCAACCCAGTGTGCAGAATACTCCATCTAGGGGCAGAAATGTGATTCAAAATTTCCTTAGCCTTTGCTTTGACATGTGTTAACCTCATTCTACCAGGTCTGAGTGCATGAGGAATAATCAGACATTTCACAGAGGTTCCAAATAGCTCTTCCTCAGTATGAGTCCATAGATTTTTACTTTTTATTATTTTAAATACAGAGCTTCCAGCTTGAGTTTCCGCTTAACAGTGATGAAGAACACAGGCATCATTTTTATACACCTACTAGCAACTGGACTATACTTTAAACTACAAATATTATCATAGGGACAATTTATAATTCATCATCCCTATATGCTCGAAGTTTTCAGCTGAATAAGGGTGGCCAGCGAGCTCAACTAAAGAGAATAATGAAATGCCTGAAGGACTGCTTGTGCAACTATATTTTTGTATGCAATTGTGCTTCTACTGGAGTCAAAGCAAAGTCTGAATTTGACTGCAATGGGAGCAGAAATAATTAGTGGCAGAAGTATATTTCTGAATCACAAATCTCTATGTAGCTGGATAATTCAATATCATTTGTGATTAATGAAATTTGTTCACCAAATGTATTTGAGAGCAATGTATACAGTAGACAGAAACAACAATTCACAGGCTCTGAGGAAACCCTGAAAATATAAAATAATCCCCTTTAAGAACCTTTTTCTTTTTAGGGAAAAAATTAGTTGCAGAAGTATATCAAGTCTTGCCTTCCAATGATGTTTTCTTTATACAAATCGCTTTCAGCTGACAAGTGCTCACTGATTTCCCATAGTCAGCAATGGGTTACGGCTTGTCCATAATGTCACAGCTTTCCACTGCACTGTGTCTTGCTCTTTGTCTCTCTGGTACAGAGAGGCTGCTTCTGAGGCTGCTGTAACACTTTGGAAAGTAATCAAATTACTTCCTACATTTGCTCTCCTTAAACACCTCTGCTTGATCCCCTCCACTCTTCCTGTTCAGCCTCTCAGTCGCAAACTTCATACTTCATAAACGCAGAGGTTAGAATTTTCTAGACACCACTTTAATTTTTCAAATAGCAATCCAATTACTGAGCAAATTGGCACATGTGCCTGGTTACATAGTGACTTGGCACTGCCTCCACTCGCTGCTGGCAGTGATGAATGTGTTCCCCCTCAGCCCTCCTCGTCTATCTGCCCCAGCCTCCGAGCCAACACCAGTGACCACATAAGGAGAGTGCCTGGCAGCTGCAAGCCTGAGGTGCCAAGAGGCAGATTGTGTTCTGTAGCAGCAGGATCTGGGTCTCTGACTGGCTTCCTGGCTAGTCTTTTGTAAGACCTTTTCCATGGCCTCTAGGTTGGCTCTAATGAAGCCTGTAGAAATGCCTGCAGGGAGCTGGTATAGAAGTGAGTTAAGTCAAAGGTTTAATTTAGTTTCTAAAGTGAAGTGAATGTATATTGGCCTTCTCTTTCCACCCTGCAATTATATTCCTGCCACATTTATGTGAAAATACAGTATTCAGTCAACAATAGGAGTGCATTCCTGGGTATGTCTGCACCACACATTGGGGCAAAGATCCCCAAGCCAGTCTCAATTAACTTTGCTGCAGAACCAGGAGCAATATAGCCGTGTTTGGTCGCTGTGACACCCGAGCTAATTAACTATGTATGGCAGTAACAGAGCTTTACTGTTTCTGGCACCAAGGCTGCTGTCCCTGTGTGGTAAACTGCTACAGACATGCCAGCTCACTTGGAGGTAACCAGAGGGCTCCCCAGCCCAGTGCTGCTTTGCACTGCCCAGATACGTTTAGGAATACTCCAGGAACTGGCAGGAATTTGTTGGCCATCACGTGAGAGTGGCGAGGCTACAGATGTGGTTACAGTAAATGTGGACTGTTCCACTTCCATCCCAGTCACATTCTTTTATTACTTGCAACATGATGGTCACAGTGCATCTTTAAGTAATGTGCTGAGCATCTTGAGCAGCATCTGTCACATGTGCTGCTTTCTAAATATCTCACTTCCTCCTCCAGGGGCAAAAAGCTGGACAAAGACATTTTAAAGTATTTCTCACATTTTCTTTTTTCTTTTTTTTTTTTTTTCTTCCCCCCCAAGAAATTTGGGTCTTAGTTATAAGTGAACTTCTTTAGACTATTTAAAAAGCCCTGTCCAATTATTGAAATGAAGCAGATAAGAACTTTCCCAGCACAGGATAGCTTCTCCCCATCTGGCTTTTTTATGATCCCCAAGAAATTAACTTTCTTAAAATAAATGAGTGCAGGTTCCAAAGACCAGAGATGCACTATGATCCCTGTAATTCAAACAGGCTTTGGTGAAGGTAAAAACAAAACACAACTTGCCAGCTATTCCTCTTTTGGAATTCCACCTCAGGCATACCAAGAAGCTACTGGAGAGAATCAGAGTTATTTGTCCAGCAAATTTCTGATGCAGATGGTAGTCTGGAAAATATCTGAGTGGACTCTGAACTGCACAGACAAGAATATTTCACTAAGTTTGCTTGCTTGGACTTTACTGTATGAGTTGCACTTTATGGGTACAGTTGTTTGTTGCTGATAGAACTTTTCCTTTCCCTTTATATTTTTTCCCCTAAATCAAGTATTTTGACAGAGGTATTCAATGAGTGGTTGGATTATATTTAATTAAATCATCTGCATTTATAATTCAAGAGCCTTTACCAGTGTTCATCTGTGGGTAGATAAGAAGCTCAAGATCTTCTGTTGGCTTCCTAAACAAGCCATGTTGTAATTCCAAGAACCACCATAAGTATACAAGGACTTTCTCTTCAAACCTAATTAATTACCCCAGCTCTCAAGACTGACTTTTCACAAGGCATCAAACACAGTGATAAATTTTAACACATGCACCCCTTGAGCTATCCCTCTGTACAAACACCCACAACCGTGGATTTTAATTAACTGTATGATATCTGAGCATGACATTTCTTCTCTGTGTTCTCAGTCTTTGTCGCAGTTTTGCACGAGTTACTTGGAGTCACTTTAAACAAACACCACTAAATTCTGCACAGGCACCAGGCAAGGTGAAGTTGCACACATTGCTGGTAGGCTTCATACCATTTCTCAGGAGTCTGTACCTCTGCATTCCAGTGATGTCCGAGAGAAGGATAAAAGCTCCAGAGCTGTAGATGAAGTGCAACCCTATTGCCATCTTCAATACCTTCTATGGGAACTGGACACTGGACCCACACTGCTGGCCACAGGCCTGTAGGACACAAGGAAGAGTTAGTTATCCAGGAGGGCACACGAGCATGTGCCTCTCACCAGGCATGTGAATGCCCCGAACATGCCAAAGCTAGCAGCATTGCTGTAGCCAAGCTGTGCTGGAGCTAAGCATGCACTTAAGAGCTTTGCTGGAAGGCAGCCATTTACAGATGTACAATCAGTACAGAGACATGGAGGCAGAGACTTCCTTTAATGGGTCCCCTGAATTCTCTTCCTGAAGACACATACTTGGTTATTTCAATTAACATTTTTAGAAAACCAAATACTCTTCTTCTGATTACATCTCAGACACTGACATATGTATCATTTTCCCTGGAGTCCTTAATTTACCACACTTCTTAAAGATTCAGGGCCAGACAAAGAACTGAGAATCAAATACAGAAAATAGATGGATTCTGGTAAGACAGAACTCTCCTAGCCCCTGTTTGCCTCTTGCTTTATCCTTGATTTGTTTGAAGATGCTGGTGGGTGCTTGCCTGCATGTAATGACAACTATTAACAGCAGCTTGATGAATAAGAGAAGAGAAGAGAAAGTGGAAAAGAAAACAATGGGAAAGGCATTAAGGGCACTAAGTCATTCTTTCTGGGATGGGCATTAGGCATATGTTCACTACTCCAGTCTCAGGGCAATCAAAGCTGTCCTGTGCCACTGCCAAAAACTGTAACAGGTGCCAGAAGATTACAGCATTGGTTAAATCCACTCTTAAGGCACCCGCTCAGGGACTGATCCAAATCCCAGGAGCCAATGAACATCTTCCCCCAGATGTCAACTGTTTTCAAATAGTTCCCCTGTTATTTCCAGTGTGATGCTGGGGAGGGGCAGAGGGATAAATAAATTTGGCTGCCAGGAGGCAATCCTCTGATTTCACCACAGCCAGTCTGGACAGGTGCCAAAGTCATGTACAGCCACTCAAACACATTTGTAAGGTAATTAATATTTTATATTCACTACAATAAGAGAGCTTCATTCACACGGAACTATTAAGACAGTTTCTGGTTCCATTCTTCCCAGCACATTACAACAACAACTCCATGCCAGCAGCAGCCACATGGCCTAAAGGTGCCAAGCTGGCAAGGATACTCTCTCTCAGCATTTGGCATCTAAAGCCCTTGGCAAAGCCCTCAGCAGTTGTGCTTGGCTGCCTGTGGATCCGTCATGTGGTCAGGCTGCTGATAGCACGGGAGGTGCTGCGTCCTCTGGGCACCATTTCACTTTAACACCTGTCTGATTCGCAGGAATGCGCGCACATGCAGAGCAAGATCCCTGCACAAATCCTCCCGGACACCCACAGCACATGCTCCATTTGTTACTGGAAGGGGTCGTTTCCTCAGAACCACTGTGCTGCCTTTTTCTTTTTTCCCTCCCCTCTCTCCCCCTCCTCTTCCCCTTCACATATCTGCATACAGCCCTTAGAGGGTCCTACATCCTGCCGTGCATTCCACATGTGTTGGAGGTTTCCTCTGTGAACAAGGAATACAAAACATAGCCTTTTTGTATATAATGAAATCTCATATTTTACTGTGCTCATATAAAACCATTTCTTTGTGACTAAGACTCTTTTTATTTGTGACATTTTAATGATCTACAAATGTTTGGTATAGATGAAAGGAAATTATTATTTCCAGGTCACCTTGCAGTAATACTTTTTGATAGGCACCATAATTCCAATTAAATTGAGTAATAAGGGAGGGGGAAACTCTTCAAACATTTAAAGTGCCACTGAAGCAGAAATATTTTTAGGGGAAAACATAAAAACAAGCATACATCTTTTACCACAAGCTACAAAATATCAGAGGAGCATAGATAAGAAAATTCAAAGCCCTTTTTCCTCTGGGGACCATTCAAACAAACGCAGACCATAAGAATGCGACTCTGTGCCCCACCATTTTTATGTCACAGAATTGGGGCTGACTTGGGCACAAATTTATTGAAATACTCCCAAGTCTGATCCCTCAGATTACAAAAGAACAGCTACCACCCCAAGCCTGGCAGAGGCAGCTCCCTGGGAGAAACGCATTGAGATGTTGCAGAACACCTCCCCAAATCCCCGCCTGTCCCAAAGCACTGCCCCCACGAGCCTGCTCTGGTTCTTCTGGTACATTCTGACACCTTTGAGCACGGTTATCTTTGGGTCAGACACCCTGAAGCCTGTGAGATACACGCAAGCCTTGGGTTGCTAAGCTCACATCACAAAATAGCTGCTATCGCTCGCTCTGGAGGGAAGGCTCCCATCCCACCCCATCCAAACACCAGCCACGACTCCCGTGTTCCCCCTCAAGCCGTACCCTCTGCCTGTCACCTTGAACTGTGGTTTTTGGTTTGTATCAAGCTCAGGGCCCACAGACACCAGCCAAGGCCTCCCTGTTCTAGAACACAAACCCTGCTTGCTGCACGTAGTATGTATTTATCAGGACTCCTGTGTTTACCCACATGAGCTATGTGCTTTTTTAAATAAAGGGTTTTTTATTGTTTTGAGGGAACTGATTTTTGCTGGTTTGCTGGGCTTCTTTTACTTTTAACAGTTCTTCACTATTCAATCAGGAAAAAACTTATCTTCCCCCCTCCTCTGATGCACATGTTTTCTTCAGAATACTAGGGCAATATATAGGATGGACCCTGGGACCATGACAAATTTAATATCCAGCATCTTGGAGGCTTTCCTGGCTAGAAGTCAAACCTTTCTGGAATGGAGAAAAGCTTTTAATAAGGCATTTTCAGTAAGAAATTCACTATTTAACCCTGGGGAGGTAAGAAAATACTCCAACTTAAAATTATTATTCAGTTGCATATAGAAATGTTATTTTAGATCATTTTTAGGACTTGCTGTAATTGCGTTATTTTCCTTTTATTTTTTTATCTGTGACCTGGGCAGTGGATTTCATTGTGATTAAAGCACCTGGCTTTTTGAGCAAAGGAGACGAAAAATAAGTACCAAATAAACATATAAAACTCTCAAGCAACATTCCTGGAATAGCTCTTCTGTAAAGTGCATGGCATGTTCAGAACACATGATTTCCTAGTACAAAGATTTTATTGGCTTCACTGCTCAGTGTGGTCATCTCAGATTCATGCCAAATAAACCTTCCACACCATATTGACATTTTATTTTTCATTTCTGGCAACACCTACTCTTTCTAAAAAGCAAGTTCCAAACTCCTGCAGGAATTCCCAAGCTGAATGCATGTTTTATTATCTTCCCTTGAAAACGAAAACCTGGAAGACAGCGCTGCATGTTACTCTTAGCAACCGAAGTGGAGAGGAGTACGTATAGGATTTCAGAAGATGCAACAAAAGAACAAGAGCCAGGGAGGAGGATTGGCCTCCATCAGGTTCCTGGCACCTTGTTCTGGCAGCATCCCAGTGCCAGGTACCAGGAGCAGACTTGTTCTCACACGAGTGCCAGTCGGAGTGAGCCCTGGAATGAGTGCACCCTACAGCATGGCTTGTATACAAGTCACGTGGAAGACCAAGGAAAGGGAAAAATTTGATGTCAGAAAAGCCTCCAGTTTCAATTACATACATGTAAACCTACATGGACAGACCTTGCCAGGTGTTTCCTTCTCATAATACACTTCCCCTTGTTAATGTGACTAAATAAATAAAACTTACCCAAACCAAATCCTGACCATTTCCCCATTTTAAACTTAATGAACTTTCTCAGGTTTATGCACTTTTTCAGCATGCAATGGAAAGTCAAGAGCTTCTTCATGAGAACGTGCCTGACAGGGAAATTTATTTTTTTCGAACAGTTACTGTGCCATGACACAAGGGTAGAACACTGCTTTAAAGGGCTGCTGACTCTGGACAATTTATATGCTAATTTCAGAAATGATTCCTCCTACATTAAAAAAGGAGCTGAGGAATGTTCCAAAGGTCTAGACAGACCATGCCATTAACAGATTGGGTAAATCAACATTAATACTGCCCACAGCATATTACACCGTGTGAACTTTCTTCACTGCCCGCTCTTGACTAATTTTAGTTCCACGTGGTTCCTCAGCTGACTGGCCAAAATATAAACTACATCAGCTCCCTAAAGCCTCTCTGTGCCCATCTTGACCTTGGACTTGCCTTTAATATTAAACTTGAGGAAAAAATCCTGAATGGTCACACTTTTTATTCAGGGTACGTTTACAAAGGGTTAATAACGATTAATAGGTTATGAAAATGTTAAAGAGGTATGGACAACTACACACACTAAGAATAGCTGTTTGGCACCTAATACTAACTGACCAGCCATCTAGAACATACATTCTAGCCCAAACTCCATCAGTGTGAAGGCCAAGTCTGGCAAATAATTCAAATATCTTCAAGCCTATTTGAGCATTGACAAGTTCTCCACCATTCTGTGATTATTATTATTAAAGTACAATTCAAATCTGTCTCTGAAATTAGACTTTGAATGAGCAAGCTGTTTATTCAAACTAACAGACTAATTTTTGACTTTGACTAACAGAAAAACTTCCAGGTTTTATTTTACTTTCAACAATCTTTACACAATTTCTCATATGGCATATGTAATGCTAATAACATAAACTTGAAAAACCAAAATGCATTAAGCATCACTAGATGGATCATAAAGTACTAAGATCAATTGAATTTTTTAAATTCCTTCTGTTTTTGCTTAGCTTAATAGCCACACTGCTAAAACAAGGCACTGATGCAAAGCATGATGGCAAGTCCAAGTGCTTAGTTGTCACAGAAAAAAATGAATTAAATCCGACTTGGGATAGAATTTGGGGTTTTAAAATAAATCAGCATGCTAAATAATTTACAGCATTTTGTGTATTATCAGGACGTGATGAGTCCTTGCAGTGTCACTTATTGATAAACCTTAAAGCACTAAATACTGTGAGGTACTGTCACATGACAAAAATCTGATTCCTTTACAGCTGAAGAGCTACAGATAGGCTTTTCTTTTTTCCACCCTTACCTCCCTCCTTTTTTTTTTCCTTTTTACTAAACTGAGGATTTTACCAAATCTATGTGACTGACATAATCTCACAACTTTCTTAACAGACATTGCAACATTTTGGGGGCACAGAACTGAATATTAAGTCAGAAAAGCACTGAGCAGGCACCTCCTCTCACTGAATTCAATAGCTGAACTTCCACAGAGTGCCAAGGGATTGAATTAGGTCTGTTTATAGTGTGGGTGCCAGCAAACTCTTTGTGCTTCATCTCACACACACCCCTAACCAATCATTGCACTATGACTTAATTATTTAATAGAAGCCACCTCTTCATACCTCTTACAGCCAGGTATGAAGTGAAAAAACCTTCCAAAAATCAGTGCAAGCAGGACCCCAAGACCTGATACAGGTAATAAATACATCACACACAGCAAGAACATGCTTTGCTATACCTGAGACACCTCAGCCAAATGGCTCCTGATAATGATCAATGATGGCAAATTGGCAGCTGGGCTACTGGAAAAATTCCAAGCTTCACCTTCCAGCTACGGGAATGAAGAGGATATATGTGAATGTGATCTTTGGCAGGGAAAGGTACATTGTTTAATTGCTGTGGGAAAAATGCTTAATGCTCAAACATTTCCTTAAAATAAGAATGAAACATTAGAGGTAGCATTATTAATAATAATCAACTTTCCTGGGTAAATGAAAAAAATAAAACACAAAAACCTTCTCCAAACCCATCTCCAAGCTGCAAGACAGAAGAAAAGAAGTCTAGGTTTCACCCCTCGCTTTTTTTCTGAGCACTTCAGCAGAGATGCTACTGCAAAGCAAATAGGCCTTTGTGTGCTTTGGGTTTTAAAAATCAAGGCAGTTCTGAACTTTCCTGTTCTTTTTCCCCATCAATGAATGAGTGAGAAGGAGATTAATCAAAATTTTGGGGTTAGATGATAACATTTGATATACTGAAAACAAGAACTCTCATACACCTCAAATTAATTTCTGAATGATGAACCTCGTGCAGGAAATAGCTTGTGTATGAAAAGAGACACAAAATGCATACAGCTTCAAAAAGGATTTGGGGATCTCAGAATCCAGAGCTGTTGCTATGCTCCATGGAACAGAGAAAACCTGAACGGGCTTTATAACCTTTGCATCAAAACCTAGTGATAAGAATATTGCTAAATATTCCAACAGGTATTCTTCCTGAGAAACCACGAGTGAAGCTCATGCAGATATCTGCTCTTGAGTACACAAATGTATGTGTAAAACATCCCATGCTTCTCAATAGGAAGGAAATCATTCCTGAGTCAGGGCTCATCACTGTCCATCCAGTTTAGAGCCACCTTTCTCCCCTCCTTTCTTAGTTTTTTACCTTGGATTCCTTCCAACATCCTTTACCTCCTGTGAAGATTCAGCCAGATCCTTTTCTCCACCAATTCCCTTAGCTTCTCCCAGAAGACACCTTATCTCAACAGGGAAAACCACTGGAATTAATGTTGTTTTATTTTATCTTTACTTCTCTGTATGCCCCTCTCCTTATGCTGCCTCTTTAGGTTAAAGTTTCATTATGACAGAGATTATTTACTGTTCTGTGTACTCAGACAACACAGGCTGGATCTTAACCAGCCTTAAGGCACTCCCATAAGAAATTGAGAATAAAAAGAGAGTGCCTTTGCCTTAAGTAAATGCTGTCCAGAGTGATATTGTACTTATCTATCTTTGCAAAAGGAACCCCAGAAAGCACATAACAAACATGCCAAACATTATAGAACCTAAATCACCATTCTTTTGAAAAATATGTATTTTAAACAATTTCTATAGCATGAAATGGAATCAGGGCTCAGCAAGGTTTGCAGCCCATAACAGATTCAGATAGCACAGAGTGACAAACCCTGGTTTGTGGCAGGAACAGAATAGTTTGAGTACTTTAGCTGTGAATTCAAGCTAAATTAAATAGGTGATCAATCCATAAGCCCTCTGCTAGTGAATTGAGGGAAACAGACAAAATGATTGAAACACTATTTTATGGATAATACATGATCATTTCCTTTTATATAGGACCACATGAAATCCCAGAAGTCTGTGGTACACTGGAAAAGACAATAAACCCCTGATTTGTAACAATTTGCCTCAAAAATGCATTAATGTTTTGATGATTTCAGGTGCCCTCTTTCACAACAGCAGTACCTTCTTTCATCCTTGTTTACCCAAGAATTTGTGTAGGGTCTTTCCTAATTGCACATTCTGAAGCTTTCTAGCTAAAACCAGCTTTCATTAAAATGGACAAGTCATTGAGCCCAAACTTCACCCTTTTAAACATGAGAGGTTTGGATGCACTTTTGCCAAATCCACAGCAGATCCAAAGGAACCTTCAGAAATTCCTGCTACCATTACTAGTAGGAATGGCCTTTGGCTGCAGTCACTGAGGATGTAAGGGTTCTACAGTCAGTGCTGATCTTACAAATCCTCATGCTATTTTGTTAACATGATGGTTTTATGCCTCTTGGAGTTTTTCCCTAAGATACATCCTTTGGAACAGGTACACATGGAATTATCAGCCTGCAAACTGTCCTTCTCCACCCACTGGAAACAATCAAGTATCTTTGACACAGGGAAGCTGAATTGGGAGGAAAGGGTTATCCTCTGAAGTAACCCCTAGAGAAGATGAGGATGTCATTGCAAACTTGTGGGAAAAAGCAAATTTTCCCATTGTCAGCATGCAAAATAGGCACAGGACAATAGGCACCATGATTTTTCTGCAGTCAGGTTGGCAAATCCTTGAATGTGAAGAAAATGAAAGCCAAAGGCAGCATGTTCCAAAGAGCTATTAATTAACTAAGGGTTATAAAGCTGAGATTTAGAGAGCTGACCCCTCAGAGAGACAGAAGCAGCACAGAGTCTTGAAAAGAACATGAAACTTCAGTATTACAACAGGTATAATAGATTCTTCTAATAAAAGAAGTTTTTCCAATACCAGCCTCTTTCCTCAAGCAGTCTCTTTGTCTAAAAGAAACTAAGATAATTCTGCTATATGTACTACAAATGAAAAAATGAGAACATTCCCATTAGTCACCACCATCTTCCTCCACCATAATCCCAAAATGGCTTCTAATCAATTCCCTACAGATAAAAAGCTCAGATGTTGTTCCTACTGTCGTATTCTCACTGATGACTGCATTCCTTGGTTAGACATTAGTGGCAAAGTGGGGTATCCTAAGAGTTTGTACATTTGACCTACCACAATTCCTGTCATTTCCAGTCTACCACCTTAATGTTCTGCAAAAGGTACACAAAGCATGGAAGCAAATAATGAAACACTGCATAAGGGGACATTTCACCTGTGTATAGGCAAATAAAGATAATTCCAGAGCTATGTGGGTGAAACAAGTAACAAGGGGATTACTTAAACTATTAAGAGAAAAATACAGGAATGAAGTCAATTCACTGTAGTTAAATCACTGCAGATAGAACAAAGATGATTTAATGTAATAACCTCATGACATCCAGTCCAAACACAAGGAGCCTTCCTATGACTGAACAGGTTTCTTTTCTCACATTGATTCTTGCCTAATTTTCCAAGCTTTTCAAGACAAGGGACATCTGACATCTTAGTTACTAGAAGTTGAGACATCAGTTGAGAATCTCTTGCAGTAATTTGTACAAACAAAATAGCAATATAGTTTTAGAGACACCTTTCTTCAGAGAGTTCCAGTACTCACATGTGGTATAAAAATAGGCTTTATTAAGCTCTGGGAGACAAAAGCCTTTATTCCTTGAAGAGGCCATATGCCACCAGCAAACAAGGGTTTAGGGCTCCCAGGGAGCTGGGATCCAGAAAATGCTGCTCTTATTCATGCATCATAACTTTTGGAGAGATAGCAGCAAGCACTGAATCCTGAGCTCAGTGAGAGCCTCAAAACAGGGCAGCTCTTGTTCAGAGCTTGTTCTTGTTTCTGTGGACTATGGGCCTTGGGCTTGAACCAAACAGAAATCTGTGTAGTTCAGAAAAACCTCAGCATTACTAAGGCAAGATCTTCAGGCCAGACTATAATGATTGGTACCTGACATTCAGTGCTCAGTAGGAGCAGTGAACCACAGAGGTCCCTCCCTACTTCAGAAAAACAATTCCCAAAGCCAGCCTGTCCCTGATGCCTGAAGGAAGTCCATGGGGACAGTTTTAACTTTCTTATTCGCAGGTAAAGCAGCAAGAGAAAGATGTTAAATTCCTTCCAGTCACTGAGTTTCCACATTGGCAGGGACATTGCCCATAAAGTAGGAGATTGATGGCATTTCCATGGCGGTGACAGCAGAATGGGTAGTTGGAAGGTAAGAGATTTACTTACAGTAGCAGCCAAAAAAAGCCAGCAAACGAAGATGTAACTCCACATAAAGGAAACAGGCACGTTTGTTTGTATGCCTGCTGCACTTGTGTTCTCCTTAAGGCCATGACAGCTCCAGCTCCTTTGTGTGAGCTACACGGTGAAGTTTTAAAGGAAATCTCAAAACAAAGAAAACCAAATGCTCTCTCTTCACCAAAATGAACATACCCAAAACACACTTAGCTCCAGTTCCAAATATAGAACAGATTTTTGAAGTCTTTCAAGCACTGTCTACATTATCTAAAAAGGCCAAATACTCATGCTGTAGAATAAATATGGAGACATTAACTTCTTCCTAAAAGGATAACAAATACTGTCCTGCTTGTCATATTTTTACTACAGAAAACCATAAAGTTTTTATTAAAACTATCACTTTTTCTGGCTACATTCACAGACCCACTTGATTCTTTCCAGTAGAAAAATTAATTTAGAACTTTTACATGCTTTTATTTGCACCAGCACCAAGACGTATCTCTTGGGAACAAGGTTGGTCTGCCAGGGATATGGGATCTAATTTGGGAGCTAGTGGTTGCAGTCATCACATTAAAGCTCCTCACTATCACTGAGCAAACCTCACCTGCAGAGACATAGCTTTTATGTTTACATGCACATACATGTTTATATATAAATATATATTTTTACATATATACACAGACACATACACACATGCAAACGCATTTTTGGAGAGAAATCTCGTGTCTCGAACACAAAAGGCTGTCACACCATAAACACGATTCTGAGATCTCATCTGCAGTTACCTATATCACAAACAAGCAGAACTGCAGTTCTTTCTGGCTTTATTTTGCTGGGATGCCATGGCAAGTGGTAAATGCTCTGCTGCCACCCAATGACGTTTCCTGGGATTGTCCATTTCCCAAGACCTTTTTCTCCTACTCTACAACCAGGCTAAAAAAAAAAAAAAAAAATTAAATTAAAGGCAGCACTTAGAGGTGAAGCACTTTGCATACCTGCGGTGCCTTGGCCTCTGGGGAACACAGGACATCACCTGTATGCAAATGGCCCCAGTCCTTTTCATCATTCCGCCAACAGCGGCAAAACTTTATCTGAATTCCCAGTCACAAAACCATCATTGTGCTGTGGCAGTTAATTTTTACTGGTTTACAATGTACTTTCCTCTGCACAAGAGATAATGCCAGCTAAGCACAGCAAACCTTTCACACAGCTGTTATTATGCTTTATAGGCCATCAAAGTGTTGATTTCGCAGCACTGTGTCAGTGCCAGACACGCCGACTCCCCACACGGTTTTCACTGCTCAGTTCCTTTCTTCGCTCTCTTGACAAAGCACAATTTGTTTTAGTCCTTACTACTGCGTCTAAATTTAGTTTGCAATGCTGTATAAACACAAGTGGTAGCCCATCAGGTTTAACTGAAAAAGGGGAAATGCTGTAACGTGGGTCTTGAGGCTCACCCCACCTATAATTAAGTCCTCAAAAGCTTGAACATTTCAGTTTTCCTTGCAGTATAAATAGACATTTGTATAGTGCCAGTTTAAGGAAATCCGAGAAACTCACCAACTTATTTCTGTCAATACATATTTGCACACAAGAACAAGCTGCTCAGTACTAAAGAATCTGTCCAGAATTCTAGGGCAACAACATGTGCATCTGCTCAAATTTGTGTAATTTAACATTTGTCAGCCCAGATTATACAATGAATTACTTTAAAATGTGGTTTACATTTTTAGTTATCAGCTTGAGCTGGTATAAAAGACCCTGACTGCTCAGGGGTGAATGCTCAGTTGAGAGTTTATTGTCACAGAGGAACCACAATTACAGGTTTAAAGGAAGCCCAGCAGTGCTTGATTTATTTTCACCTATTTCATTACTATTCTTGTTTTGAAACACAAGATGTAGCAGGATGTTCCTCTCACCAGAACATACAGGTTGTAGAATAATACACTAAAAACCTGAAGGAAGAACTAGCTTCTTTCCCAATAACCATCTACAAGAAAATTTGATCACTGGATTAAAAGACAGAAGTTACTTCCAAGACATTCCGTCCACTGCTGCCCTCTGAGGTTCTCAAAGATTAGAGATTCTTCTGAAACTCATTAACTGTTAATGGTATTTAACTATGAGACAAAAAAACCCCTGGATTTGGCACTTTATAAGAATTGCCACTTTCATACCCTTAACATTTTCATACTCCAAGCACAGTGCATAAGTGTTACAGATACAAACATCTTGGTACAAACAAATGTGTATTACTGATAATTCACTGCCTCAAAACATACCTTTTTATGTTTTGCCATTAAAAACAAAACCTGATTGTATTCCAACCCCCTTGATTCAGGCCCCAGCACTTAACTATGCTGAGAATGTTCCATTAAGTGCATCCAGAAGTGCTGATCACACAGCCCAGCCTGAACAGTCAGTGTAAAATGGGGGCTTGAACTCCCTCTGCTGGCTAAAAACACAGCTAAAGAGTTTTAAAAAAACCCTCTCATGTCCAAAAAAAGAAAAAAAATAGTACATAAAAACTTCTTTAAAAAAATAAAATAAAGATAATCTTTATCTCTTCTTTAAAGATTTTCATCTTTTTACTTGTTGGCATCTCAAAGCGATTTTGCAGTACCTGAAAGGAGAACTCCTGACCTCTCCTGTTTGTTACTCCCATGAAACACTGGTCTGTATCTGGGAAGTTGTGCAGATGAGTCCTGTACAATTTCCTTCTTAAGCCCAGCCAACAGATCACAAAGAGGACAGTAACTGTGATGAAACACCAACCAGTCTGTACAAAAACAGATGAGAGAACTGCTGGGAAAAAATACTCCATCAGAATAGCAACTTAAGATGTATTTGACAAGGACCAAAATTACAACTTTAGGTCAAATTTACTGAGGAGAAAGGTCTACTAAAGGTAACAGAGTGGCAAATGAGGTGCAGTCCCCAATCCTAAGAGAATTTTCTGTGCTCCAAGTCATTTTGCCCGAGTTTCTTCCCTGGAAAGTGTTCCTTCTCTTCCTCTATCCCAAATTCCAGAGAGAGGATTTGTGCCCCAAGGAGCCTACAGAGCAGATTCTGTGCCTTCTGTGATAGGTCAGATAATCCAGTTTTTTATACTTATTCCAAAATTATTTTGCGAGCATTGTATCTGACCTACCACTACATTGCACGAGAGTATTCATTCCTACACAACAATTAAGCAGCCAAGAAGATATTGCACAGTCAGAAGGACTGTGACAGCAACCCTGTAAAATGACCTGAAGCATAAATGGCAAAGTTGCCTTTGCTGGTCAGAGAGCTCTGTCCCATTAAGCCTGCTGATAAGTCCAGCTTTGCAGGGACATAATTCAAATGGCAATGTTTTACACGTATTCTACTTAAGCCTGAACACCACCACAAGTGGGATTCAGACATGCACGGATGGGTCACAAACCTTTTAATCCAAATCATCATCTTCTCTGTGTGGGATTGGGATTTAATTCAGCTCTTCCTCATTTAATGAACTAGACGTGCTCCTCCCAAAATACCTGTTCATGAGTGTCTGGTGAAAAGCCAGGTAACACCTCTCTGCAGATCAGAAATGAGCCACATGAAAATTTGGTGCAAAACTGCATAAGAGGTACTTCAGACCTACCTTTCACAAGGTCCACCTATACAATGCATGTGAGCCTTAGAATATTTAAGCCTGAACCCAAACTCTTCTCATACCTCACCTTCCAATGTCTACACAATTAGGAAGTGGAGGATTCTGCTTTACAGATCTCTGGAGGACTGCATCAGAGTCACTCAGGAGATGAGAAGAGAACCAAGGGCTTTGGAAAACGTCAGAGGCAAAAGTTAATAGTCACTGTGGAGGGTCTCAAATAAGCAGATGTTTCAAACATGTGCCTAATTTTTAAGTGCTGAGTTTGATGGCAGTAGATATTACAGTGGGCACCAACCCAAGACAGAGCTAAGGAGGAAAGGCTAGTGGACAAAACAGGAAGAAAAGCAGAGCATGAAAAACATTTTTTCACATGTTCTCTTAGTCTGCGTAATCTACCCTAGAGAGGCCTCAGCAACCAAGTTAACTTCAGACCTCAATTACAACACATGGGCAACTTTATTGCCCAACAAAAATACATTAGACATTTATAATCTCATTTTATTAAATTTCCTACTCATGACATTTACTATTGGGTGTGTATGTGTCTGAGGTTAATACAAAAATCTATATTATATTTGTGTATTAACAAGATTAAAAGCTCACCTGCATGGCAGGTGTTGCTGTGGGCACATGCTTGGATTATGGATTAACCAACTCCTATCAAAAACTGGGGTCTATCACCAAATCTAAAGGAAGGGAAGGCAGGTGCTTTTCCTGCTGATCATCTAGCTGAGGGCTCAGATTGAATTACATCAGGAAAGAATAGCTTTGCTTCCTTCATGAAATCTGATTACAGAAAGAGAGAGACACCTCACACAAGGTGGTGAAGCTTAAAGGACAACCTGTTCCTCTATGGCCCCTTCTGCTGGCTACTTTGATCTAAATTTTATTGTCTGGGTATCTTAACACCTTCACCTTTGATTTCACAGGGAATTTCTTTGGAGGCATTTTGCTATAGCAATTGTCCAAGTCTTTTCAGAGAAACCACCAATTATCCAGGATGCTGGGAACTAAACACTTGTAGTTTTGGTGAAATATAAGATTACTCGCACTGGTATTAAACAGGTATGGGAAGACACATTAGAGACTCAAGTTTTACTTTCTAAGATCAGTACTTATTTTAAAAAGAAAAAAAAACCAGCATTGTCAGCAGCTCAGCACATCATGTGAGGAGCCAATTCATTCCTAAAGGCAAGGAGGCTAACATAATAACACAGTGCAGGCCAGACTGGCTTGCCAGCTCGCCTCAGAAGGATGCTCATTGTACAAGGACATTGTTACACCACCACCCAGTTTAATGCTATAGTGTTACATTTTTGCAGCAGACACAAAACAGCAGTTCCTTCCTGGGAGCTAACAAATCCAGTCTGCTTTTAGTCAGAATCTCACACAATAACCCTAATTTTAAGCATAAAAATCAAAGTCCCTTCTGGTCTTACCTAATGTGACAAGCTGTGTAACACAATCCTTACAATTCAATTCTAATTTCTGCATCCAGCCCACCGACCTGTGGTTGTATTAGAGGTCGTATTTCACATTACATAGACACACACACCTGCTACACGGCAGAACTCAGTCTTAAAAATGCACTCAATCTTCTATTTTGACATGAATCTCCATCCTCTCAAACACTGATGATCCTTTGCCAGTGACACTGTGCAGGGCAAGTGGCCTCCTGGGCAGTTTTCCAAATTCAGTATGATGGTGCAAGCACTCAACAGCTCTGAAAAGTCAGACTGCTCACTCACCTCCAAGAACAAAATACAAGAAGTACAAAGGAGCATGAGGCTAAAAGCATTTTTGAAGTGTGTTTCAGGTCCAACAGAAGGCTGGAGCTGTTGTTTAGGAAGGTCACCTTGTATTTTTCCTTTAGTTTTTACAGCTGAAGTAGTGACTTAATAACCAGAATCTATCAGTTTACTTACACTTACCAAACTTCCAGCACATGTGCCAGCCTCAGTTCATCCCTACTAAATATTTATAAATAAGATGGCAAATCAGCAACAGTCCTTCCTCCTCTTTTGACAAGACAGGAAATAAGTAAAGTTAGAAGTTTAGAGGTTCCAGGATTTTTTTTTAATTTTTAAACAAAATAAAAAAAGTTATATACAAGAAGAGGCAGCAACAAAATTATAAACCAATAGATGTGAAAATGTCAACATCATCTTCTAAACATGCAATTGAAGCTCACAGCTGGTGAAAAAAAAAAAAAAAAAAAAAAAAAAAAGAAGCCAGTATTGTGTGTTAGCAAAGGCAGTGAGCAGGGACTGCAGGTTTTATTCTTAACTCTCCCACGGATTTCAAGCTTGGCTGTGGGCAGATCACCAAATATCTCAGCTGATCATCTACAAAATAAGGATAGCAATATTTTCCTATCCCAGCAGGATGTTTTTAGAAGAGTGCTTGGGAGGCACTCACTGCAGTGATGGGGTCTATGAAAGTCTCTGCCCAGAACAAAGACAACACCTGCTCCACTGGTTAATGGGAAAAAGATGACTGAGACTGTTACAAGGGATTTCTAGCATTAAAGGACAAGCTGCAAATGCCTCTGGCTTCCATTTAAGAAATACAGCATCAGTGTTATACAATTTATACAATTACTCTGGAACAAAAAAAAAGTATAGGACTAGATAAGAAAATAACACAAATAAACTACATCAATGGATGGAATACCATATCAAAGGTGACATTTAGGTTTTCCCTTACAGTGGGTAGCTCATGACAAGATATCCTTTTGCTTCCTTTGGCAAACAACTGCATAGATGGTGGAGGTAAATGCACAGCACCGTTTTTCCTCCAGGATTGCAATAATTTTAGTTAACTAAGACACTTTTGAAAAGCATTTATTAGGCCTTGTGACTCCATTTTATACAGTGATGAAGTTCTTCTCATATTCTCTGTGGGAGATAATGACAGTTGCCTCTTCCAGTAGTTTGCTGGACATATCCCCATGTACTTAGTATTTGAAAAATGCCAGCTCAGCCTTGAGGGGTTTTGTTTTTTTCTGACCATCTTCATTCACTTTATGGTGGGAAAATTGTAGCTCTACAAATATAGAAGAGGTTTTGAGTTCATATGGAAACATGAACTTTGGGATTAAGGAAGTCTGATGATCTGGTGATTATTCCTGAATTAGCAACAGACTTCCCGTGACCTTAACTTCATCATTTAGATACTTCATGATCTATTTTATCTTTTAAAAAAGAGATTGTATGTCTGGAGGGTGCAGAAAAGAAATCAAGAAAGGTTTCAGATTCTACTCTGCCTTGGATCCAGGGAAACATCAGACCTATTTCAATTAACAAAACTAATTTTGTTAACCACTTTATCATTGCCTTTGGTAAGGTAAGGTTTTGTAAAATTAAGATTAATTACTACATCTTTGCTTTTTGAAGGGTTTTCTAATCGTTCCTAGGATTTATGCAGCATCAGTCCCCTGGTAATAACTTTTGAATTAATTCACCAAATTAAGTTTGAAAGAAGAGCTGAAGTGTGAGAGGTACGAGTGTCATGCATTTGGTGACATCTGGCAGCAGTCAGAGCAGAGTGCCCGAACTAAGTGTCCTCATCAAGGGAAAAATCAAGTTATCCGACCTACTTGGCTTGTCAGTGAGCCAACACAAACTGAGAGAAGGGCAACACATGCCCTCTTCTTGCCCAAAAAGCTAAGGGATTTAGAAATGAGATTAAAAGGAACCCAGCAGAGTGAACTGCTAGAGAACTACAGGGAGCTAGAGCAAGGTCAA
This sequence comes from Sturnus vulgaris, assembly GCF_052056855.1. Classification (NCBI taxonomy): domain Eukaryota; kingdom Metazoa; phylum Chordata; class Aves; order Passeriformes; family Sturnidae; genus Sturnus; species Sturnus vulgaris. The sequence goes on from NC_142260.1 coordinate 7,155,021, forward strand.
GTATCAGCAACACAGCACACACAACTCAGGCTCATCTTCCTGTGTATAATGGGAAGCTGAAGGAGCATAATTTTGTTTTTGCTATCCCTACTTGTACAACACTTGCACACTGTAAACATTTGTAAGCCATTAGCTAGATCCAGCAGAACTGTGGAATGCTGTAACAACAAAAGCTAGGTTTGTTACAGCCACGGGAATTCTTTCCAGCAAAACCACAGAGGTAGGCGGGACAGGATCTCAGGGAGCAGCTGAGCCATCACCATGAGGGGCAGGTTCACAAACATGCAGACAAAGCCATAGCAGGTGACTGTCAAATCCCTCCTAAAACAGCTCTCGAGCAAAGGCGAGTCTGCTCCCTCCCAGACACAGTGCTCTGAGCTAAGGAGCAGCCTCAAATCCAAACTACAGCTGCTCTACAACCAGCACAGTGATGACACAGCTTACAGATTACAACAGCTCACCCCCTCAACCATTTACAAAACACTACAAAACAATATTGGAATATTGTTTTTAAAAGTATTTGTCTGTCTCTTGTTGAGCTGAACAAATTATTTACCCTGAAGTTCTTCTAAACTCACACCTTTCACGTCTTAAGACCTCTGTTATTGTCCTGCAATGAACACCTTCCCCCAACTATTTACTTTAAAATGCAGGGCCCAAAACCGACAGAGAAAGATACAAAGGGAAGCACTATTACAAATTACAGCAAAGCAATTCTTTTTTATCTCTTTCAGATGCTGTTAGCTCATTCAATTTGCAGTACGCTATCAGCCCCATAATATTTATCTTCTAATACTGATTCTAATACTTCTTCCCTGCCCTGTACTGATGAATTGTAACAGTACATATTTATCTCTTAAGTTTTACTTCACTCATTTTGGCTATTTCCCCCTGTTTATCAAAGTCATTTTGAAACAGTGTCATATAGAGTATACTGCTAAGAGATGGACTACAAAGCCAATTTTACCCCTCCACCCTTGAACCCCAAATTATTCCTACCTGGAATTCAGAAAACAAATGGCTCCGCATATTTATAAAGACTTCAGATTAAGTCAAACCCAGTTGATTTCTGGAAAACTCACAAGAGTTGTATACCCTTTTAATTAGACAAAAATCTAGTGAAAGAAAAAAAAAAACACCTACATGAACAATATAGACAAACACCTATTTTTATTTTGTTCTCAATAAAACCCCAAGACAGAGCACTGGAATGACTGGATCTGATGAAAGCACAATGTTAAACTGCAAGAGCTGTGGTAACACCCTGTACTAATCCCCTATTATACAGACAGGTGAAAAGATGAACCATCTAGCAAGGTAGAAACATGAGGTGAAGGTAACTTATCTATACCCTGCATCATTTTCCTATAGGCTCTCTTTTTTCTTCTAGCTTTACATGTCCTTTTTTTTTTTTTCTACACTTTAAGAAGTACTGCAGAGATGCAAAGCAATATCCCCCCAAATGTGTCAAGTTCATAGCTGAGTGTGCCTGTGAGGTTCAACACTGTAGTTCTGTATTTTTACTAAAAGAATCAAGAACACTTCATTTGAATCCTTCCTCTCCCTCCACTCCTAGATCTTCAAGCAGTAAAAATTCATAGCAAATCAGGAAGGAAAAAAAAAACAACTATGAGGAATCTCAAATCAACCTTAATTAAGTGATTAAGTCTTCCTTCAGAAGCTAGAAAAGTCTGATCCTGATTTAATAACACAAGGTGATCTCCTCTTTGCTTTGGCTTTCACATGCTGCACCCAGGCATCTGCAACAACCATTGACAGAGACATCACCTTGTTCCAAAATTGATTTTGTTCTGTCCTTAATAAAACCCCACCATCTTCTAAACCAGAACATACTACCAAAGAATATCATGGACTCTGCTAAATTACATGCAAAATCTGCCCCAGCTGGAATTCTATGAGAATGCCTTTCCACTGATCTCCTGGGGAAAAGAGAGATGAAGGAATACCTGGTTTGTAGAGATGGAAATGCAAATGAAAATCAACCTGCTCAAAACCATCAATGCCCGGTTCCAATGAGGTTCCACCTTAAAAACTGAGTGTGCCAAGTACCTACAGAGGATGCTACGTGTCTCTAGAATTGGAAAATAACAGAGCAGCATCCTTTAGGTCTGCTATTTTGAAAACAAGCACTTATATCCCACTTGCATGAAAGCTCCTCCATGGGCCTAGCCTTTAACTGGCAAAAACAATGGGAACAGATGTCCAGCACTGCAGAAATCAGTAGCAAGGGAAAGGCAAAAACAAACCACAAGAATCATTTCCACACCCCAATTATTTTCATGGTTTAAGAAGAAAAACTTTTTTTAATAATGCAAATCTCAAATTTTACCTAATGACATACATTCATTTTCATGGTTTATACAATTATTGCATAAGATTCGTGGTCATTTACATCTTCCAGTTCAAGTGACATAAGGTAGCACAATTTTGTACTAAATTCTAGTTACAATTTCAGTCAATTACACAAATGTGAAACAAGAACAAGAAAGACTATTCCCTTCAGAATGCCTTCTCCACATTTGTCGAGATGGAAAGATGGCATAATGGAGACAGTTGTGATGTTTATGGTAATCCCACACCAATTTGTGTTGCTTTGGTAGATTGTAGTGTAATGTAACGGGGGAAAAAAAAAAAATCAACCACAAAACCCCAAAGAATCTTAAGAGGCCAAAAAAAAAAAAAAATCAAACTTGTAGGCTGGTAAGAACTGGACACTTTCTTTTTGGCAAGGCAAAGCTGCTTTAAGTATTCAGAAGAGTGGAAAACAAAAAAAAAATTTTTTTTTTTTTTGCAGTAAAAAGGTAAAACAAGAATGTTTAACCACTGTGTAATAAATTCCAATACATTGGTGGCAGTGATTATACATCATGCTAGAAGGAACAGAAACCATCCTGAACAGAACAAACTCAAAACTAGAAAAACCGTGTGCTAATGCCTTTATTGGCTTGCCATGATAAGTGTTTTAAGTGCATGACTGAAAATACACATGATGATGCCACTGAAACCAGTGCAAGTGAGTTACTGGGTGGCTTAATGTGGAACAGAGACAAGAGACTGCACACAGACAAGGGCATGGCTTAAGAGGCAGGATCACAGAAACAAAGAGACTGCAGGAGTAGCTCAGAACTCACATTTGTTCTACACATATGAAAGCTACAACGTATTTTTCTCCACAGCACAAAGAAAATACAAGCAAAAAGGAAAAGAAAGACAAGAATCATTAAGTAATTTCTGAACAGTGAGATGACAAGGCAAAAATATGGTTTTGACCTCAAACGCACCATCATCCTGGGTATTCTGCTCTCATTCGTGCAGGACAGAGAGAAACAGCACATTATGAAGAAAGACAAGGAAAGTACAGAGGATGACTGCTTGGCACTTTAAAAAAATGTTTTTTAACTAAAAAAAGAAACAAGGGACTTATAAAGAGTAGCTAATTAGCTCCCCCAAGCCTTTGTTGATACAGAGATGACCACAATAATGTCTATTTTGGTGGTAAGTGTCTCAATGAGAAGGTAGTGCCCCAAAGGGCAGTTTCATTTCTACATATAAAAACAGTAGTTGTGGTAGATTCTATTCTTCACAGCAGTTTACCAGTTATGTGACATAGATTCAAGCAAAAACACCTTTTTAAGGAACACCAAGGGATAACAAAAAGCATGTGGACACAGCTTACTGTGAATCCTCCACTTTGGATTTGTTGAGAAACTTATTTACTCAAAAAGTTTTACCCAGGTGAAAATTAGTGGTACACAGCATGTGGTCATTAAACCATAAAAGAATGTGATCCTGCAATACTGGTTGAGCACCTTCAATTCCCACAGGCTCAAATTAATTTTTCAACTGTTAAGCACTTTAAGAGGGAAAGGGAAAAAAAGGTTGTATGGGATAATCAAAGTGGGTGACTACAGCAATGATGGTACAACAACCCAGCCAAAGACTGTTCCCCTTAGCTTTTTCATGGAATACAACACAGTGTGCAACAGGACTTGAATAAAAGTAAAAGGAAGAGGTTTAGTAAAGAGCAACATGAGAATATTGACTCTGAAAGAGAGCTCAGTTTTACCACATTGAAAACCACAAGTGCAATTGCTCCAGTCCAGGTTCCAACTCTTCTCAGTGACCTGAATGGCAGAACCAGCACAAACCCCCCGTGGAAAGCAAAGCAAAACAGAGGATGTGCAAAGCAGGCAGTCCCTGTTACTAAGCTGGAATTGATTGTGTTCCGACATGATTAATTCCCGAAAATTTGGTAAGATATGCTGGTGTCACATTACAATAAAAATAGTGTTTCAGCTCTCACTACAAGAAGATTAAGGATTGTGTTCTGGTCCTGCCTAATCCATTCATGAATTGCAGGGCACAGCCCTTGCCACACTTGCCTGCCAGAAAAGGCAGCTCCATTTTCTTGTGCTGAAAAAGTAGCAGGCTTAGTGGTTATAAAGTTCATGTTTTAAAGTGCATTGTCATTTTAAAGAGACTTTCCCTATTAAAAAAAAGTAAATAAAACCTTCTGATATCAACACCCTGTAAAAATAACAGCTTCAATACTCCTTCTAAAATTGCAACTTAAAATCAAGTTAGCAGGATTCAAATCTTTTTCAAAAAAAGATATGAACCCAAAATAAAAAAAACTTTCTGCAGAGAATTCCCAAGCAAAACCTCACATAGTGTCCTACAAGCCCCTCTCCTAACAGCATCTCACAGAAAATCCATTCAGTATCTTCCAGCTGACAACCTCAAGAAAACAGAGGTCTAAATAAATCAGTCCTTCCCACCAGTCACCTACATAACTGCAGGTGTGGGTGCTGGTGCAGTTTTTCCATCAACTCCTCCTCTGTAGGTTCTTCCAAAACATCTCTACAAAGAAAAAGCATGAGTTGTTAGGGGCAGCAAAGGGAGCTTCCCAGCATTTGTTTTTGCAATGCACACACTGAGATGTAACGTGTGCTTGTTTCAGGAATGAAACAAGGAATTAAAATTACAATAAGCTGATGCTCCCTAAAGATGCATCTAGTTGCAAGTGATCCATCCTCTACAGATGTGTCATGGAAACCAGCAGCTGTTTTCCCATAAGAAGCAGGGAAGCAATTTCCTGCACACAGTACAATACAACTGAAGGTCAGTAGATTTGTTTTCCTGAAAAAACTCCCAAATGAGAACATGCTCCCAATGCTACTATTGAGTATCCAACAAGCACCACAAGTTCCACTAATGCACGATCATCAAGTATTAACTCACCACCCACAATTTCATAATCAGCCAAGAACATGCATCACTTCCCTCATCTTCCCTTTTCTTCTTTCCCTTGTTTTTTCCTCCCTCAGCAGTTGTTCCCCTCACCCCCAGCACCTCTTCTCCTGTCCTACTATGAGCACAAAGCATATAAAGATTAGGCTACCAAGACAAGCATACTTAACTAAAGCACTTGCTGGATTTCTCCAAACTAACAAATGAAACACTTTACTTTAGAGGAAGGAAGCAAATCTTGCAGCCAGCATACTTTCTTTAAAACAGATAAAGAAAAAATAAATACATTGGTTATTAAGCCCAACTCACCTGAACATGAGTTCAACTGTCCGCTGGTATTCAATATCTGAAAGAGACTCTCGCTGGCAGCGACGGTCCCACTTGTGAATAAAGTTCTGAAACGTAAAAAGAACAGCAAAAAACATAAAGGCTTCTACTGATGGCACCAGAAAAGAAGTTTTATCTGGTTACTATGTTTGCAGGTAAGGTTTGGGAGATGGGCGAGTTCTGTTCTCACATGGTGAACACTGATTTATTTAGGCATGAGCTTCTATACTTGCTGCAAGTCACTGCTTCACTCAGGCCTTTGTTGAGCAAGAAATAACTTTCTCATCACAAACTGAAAGAACAGCAGAGCAGAAGACAGCCCTGCTGCCTTCAGCTCCTAGCAAGGACTGCCTCCCCAAGACAGCCGTGTGAACTACCCACAAGACTTCACCTGATTTGAATGTTTTCCTCTTTAAAAACCCAACAATATATCAACATACTGCAAGTCCAGGTTTTGTCATGTTCCCTTACCCATTCTGAGCAACTCTGACAAATGAATACCTAGGGAGTAGGCACACAGCTCAGGGGGAGGAATGGAGAAAAACAGTGAGATCCTGCTCTCTGCTATGGAATCCTGCATCTTGGCTCTGACAGCAACCTTTGGCCACAGCCATGCTGAAACAAGCAGGTAGAAGCTGTCCTAGACTGAAAGTTTGCCATTTTTCCTACCGTAGTAAATTATAATTCTCAGTACAGTCAGCAATGTCAAGAACATCTCCAAAAGAAACTTTCACCGGGTTTGAGATGGGGTAAAGTGCCCTCTACAGGCTCTCAGCTCCCTCCACTACCTATAGGAGAAGTCTACAATGGTGAACCTGGAGGACATGGTTATGATTAGCATTCCCTTTTCCAGAAGAAATTAGGATTTGCAGGAAACTATGCAATGAGTAACTAGCAGAACCATATGTTCTTCATGGCATTGCTCAGGCAACTGCACTCCCACAGTTTCTCTGAAAAACTCTAGAATATGATCTCTTGAAAATAAGTAATCAGTTCCACTCCTCTAGCGTGGCACTGAACAGTGGTGGTAATTCAAACTAGAGTGGGAAGCAACACAGGAGAACCAAATAAAGTAAAAATTTTAAATTTAAATTGCTCACTTAATTTGCTGGCAAATTAAAATGCAAAAAGCCTGCAGCTTGAATAACTAATGCTGCATTTAAATGGTAATGTACAAGACACAAGCAATTTTATAACATTTTAAATATTTCTCATCTTGTAATAAACAGAGTGATACATTGAAATTGTACATACCCAATGAGACACAACCAGTTTTGTAACAAAATTGCAAATAAAACATACATAGTTCTCTAGAAAAAGAAAACAATTCCTCAGCTCCTCGGGCATAGGACAGCAAGGAGAAAGGTAAAGTAAGCACACACACAAATCCAACATAAAGTTGCCTGGGTTCTTTTCATTTCCTGCAGAAATTAGAACCCATTTTCAGGATCTCACACGAAATAAAAACACTTCCTTACCTCCAGAAGTAAAGCTACAAAGAGATTAACCCAGATGACAGAGGAGATCAACCACCAGGCTACAAAATAGATCTTTGCCCACCTGTAGATCAGATGAACAGACAATGCATAAAGGAGGCAGTAAATAACATCAGCCTGAAAGTGAGCAGAGCACCATGAAATCACATTTTTTTCCTTGAAATATAATACTACTACTTTCTTAATGGAAAAACGGGCCTGGATCAAAAAACTTAAAATAAAAAATGTTTGCTTTCCATTAAGTTAGCCAAACAGACTAACTCTCCTGGGTTAACCAGCCAAGGGTCACTGGAACAGTTCAACCCAGGCACAATCCAGTTCATTCAAACATTCCTCATGAAGTCATTAAATACAAGTGAATGGCAAGTCCAAGGTTTCAAGTCTACAAAAAATTGTTCACCCACAGAGAAAATACAAAAGCATTAGGTTTATTTCCTATATACCTGAATTAGTCCAAAAGAAAGGTAAGGAGCACCCCTCTGAGCAGATGGCAGGAACTGTGCTGTGCATATACTTCTTGTTCAGGTACATTATAAGCTGGATTTATATGGGATTTCTTCACTATTATTACAGCTACTTACGGACTTGCATATCTTGAAAATGCATCCAAAAAGACTTGCCAGTTGTTCACCACCATCACATCCCAGAGGGTCACCACTGCTGCCTAAATAACAGGAGCAGAACAGCATTTAAGTGGCTGTACTGCAGATTTAAGCCTCAAAAAATGAGGAGGAAAGACAAGCAGAAAGGGGAAGAAGGAGGGATTTGATCCATAATCAGACTCACAGCAAAGTCATCAAAGTTGTTGGGCCAATATTCCAGCTGTTCATAGGTCCCACACTGCAGAGTGCCATTGTCATGTGTTGTGTTGGCAGCACTGCAAGAGATTACAGGCTGATGTGAACACAGCTCCCTGTGAACTCTGCTTTAGAATTCTTCTGAGCCCCTTCTAGAAAGTTAGAGTATCTCATATGGGCAGAAAACACAGGACACAGTTCAAAAAAAAGCATCTCTGATAAAGCAGGGTAAAATTCCAAGCTACAGATAAGCATTCCTGCAATTTCAGTGCAGCAACAAGAAACAGAAGGAGTAACAGATAATGGAGCCTTGGGATTTAACATTAAAAGTAGGGTGGCTCCAAGAATGAGAGGGAAAAAAAAAACCAAAACCAACCACAAACAGCTCAGAGGTAAAAAGTTGCAAATGCTTTTGAAAAACAGATTCTTTCTGAGTGGAGATGTTTAGAATCTTACCTGGTATTTCCCAAGGGAACAACAGCACCTTTAAATAGCATTATACCAGTTATAGCAAATGCATAGAAAACCACCTGGAAAGAGCACAACCAACTATTAGCTTTGAATATTTCTGTCACAAAATAAGAAAGCAAAATACAATTAACAAGGAATTTACATTAGTACCACAGTTAAGGTAATTGCATTAAGAACAATGCCTGAAGCTTCTAAAATGAAAATCCTTCTCAAATGTTTGCTCTTACTTTTTAATATTCTACCTAATTTTCAGTTGTTAAAATGTATTAAATCATTTTATCATCTGTTTTACTTCTCTGTGTCTCAGAATGGTGATATTTAACTATAACCATTGCAGAATAGCAAGTTAAAACCAAAGCTCAGTACAAGTATTTACAAAGAAAAACCTAAATATCTGAGGAGTTTTTTCCTAGTGTCAGCTTTTAGTAAGCCTACCTGAAAGACAAAACTGTATCAGTATTTTATATTCCATCAGCAACTTCTTTAAAAGATGTTAATTAATCTAAAGTTTTCAATAACATAAAGGATTTGAGAACTTCTGTCTTTTAATTGTTAGAAATATAAACTTCTTTTTAAAGAGACACCTTTCAGTCTTTAGCAGTTGCCTAGGTGATATTGCAATTTTTATCCTAAAAAGACTGTTCTAGAAATAATCTACAGCTTTATCTCCCTGAGAAGGAGCCATTTATCCCAGGAAAGTTTGAAGTAAGCTGAGTCTTCAAACAAAAACAAAAAGTCCTTTAAGTCCTTTTGTCCTTTTTTTTTTTTTTTTTTGTATTTTGCAACAAAACAAACCCAAGAATGGCAAGTCCGGAAGGAAAAGAAGAGAACTGTCCTGGCCTATGAACTTTGAACACCACTGGAGTAAGCTGAAGCTGACATTTCACAGCCTGCCAGAAGATGGGGTATCTGGCCTGGCAACGAAATTTAATTTTATTCTTTGAAAAAAGATATATTTAAAACACTCACTGCCTGAGAAATTAGCTGATCAGTTACATTATTTTATCAGCATGGGTGTTCCAGGCTAACATTAGGAAAGATACTTTTTATCAGCTGGCAATGGAGTCAGATTTCACTGCAGGAGAAACTCAGTGAGATCTTCCACGTAGCCTCAAGTAAAAGCAAATTAAATTAATGGAAGGGACAAACACTTGTCTCAGTGCCACAGACAAGAGGCAGACTTGTCTCAGAAGTGTGACTTGTACAGTACAATGAGGTTTTTACCACCTTAGATTTGCCCGAACCAATATCTTTATTTCAAAGTGCAACATAAGCCAATTGAAGGCCTATCCTCTACAGATAAAAGAAGAGATTATTAATGACAAAAATAGATATTCTGGTTAAATTGCATACTAGGTATATAGACTAGAACAACAAATCATTGATCTTTAACCATTCAAATTAAGGTACCCTACAAAAACCCATGAACAACAGCAAAACCAAATCTACCCAGTCACTTCTTTGCCCTAACAGGCAGACATGGTTGCAAAGCCAGAAACTCAAGAGTAGAGAGAATTTATGTAATGGACATCATACATTGTGATCCACCCTTTAATCATGTTTGTTGAGTGTATGATCTACACAGACACACCTAAAACAGGATGGCATAGGCTCTTAAAAAATCATGTCCAAACATGCCACCTCAAGACCTTCTCAGCCAAAAATAATTTTTAAATTGTTTTGCTATTTAATTTAATATAAGCAAACCAGGGTAAGGAAAACTGGTCTACTTTTAGCATAGATTAATTTTTATTTGAATCCACACTACCCAAGCTAAGGCAAACGCTCAAGAGAAGCTTTAATCAATCTTTTAAAGATTCTCTTGCTAAAGGAGGCACTGCTACTGTGTGCTGGCCATCAAAAAAAGCAGTTTATTGTGGCTTTCCAAGACATGCCCACCCAGAAGAACCGGCTGGTTAAGGTGGAATGTTACTGCTCCTGGTGATTGTTAACTTTGTTGGTGATATTTCCTAATTATAATTGTAACAAAGGAAATTACAATCTTGCATCATGACTTACCAGAAGGATTCCTGCAAAGGCTCTTAAGTTTTTCACCAGATCCAGCAGTGTAGTAACAACCAAAGCCATGAACTAAAACAGAGCAGAGTTTTGTATGAATGACACCCATCACACGTACAAATCCATATCACTTTTTTACTAAAAGGACAAAGAATCACATTAAGAGAATTTGCCTGCTCCCTCACTAGAGCTCAGGACACAGTGATTTTGTGAGGGGCTGTGCAAAAATCAGGACAGTTAGAGCTGAGCTATTCCACTCGTGCAAGATAATTGCAACCCACACATTATTCTGAAAGGCTCTAATAAAATCTGTAGCTTGACCAACAAAGAAATCCGAGTTGTTGGGGGAAAAGCAATCACCTTCATGTTGGGGATAATCCGCAGGAACCTGAACACAATTAACATGTTCACCAGCCGTACCATATCCCACAGGGACAACAAGCCCATGAACTCAGGCCTCCTGGGAAAGGCAGAAGAGAGGAACACATCAGAGGAACAGCCCATGACAGGAGGACACAGTTAAATCCACTGGGCTACAGGTAATTGTAAATACATTGATTTATTTAGCAAGAGTCTCAGCTACAGTAAACTAGTAACTGATGAAGGAAGGAATCCCTTTAGCCTGGGGTCTTAAATATGTACAGAGAGCTCTTTAAAATGCATGTTTGTGCCTTCTGCTGGGCAGGGGGCACCAAAGAGAGTCCTTTCAGAAAACAAAGTGAATCAAAAGCAGGACTGCTGGAGGGAGATACTTCAGGAACTTGCACAAAGATGGGCATTAATCCCTCAGGGTGTGCCTGGCTGAAGAAGGGTTTTGAAAACAGCACTAGGTTAAAGGACTGTCTCGTCAACCTTCTGCTTCATGTGTTAACCTTCCATGGGAGATAGGCACACACCTCAAACCCCAGCCCCAAATTTTATCTTTTACAGGAGCATCCTGAATGCTCCTTGGCTGGAAAGGAGGGCAGGTGGTGGGGATCTAAAGCTGCTAATTACAAAGGCCCTTGGTAACACTGATGCTAAATCATGATTTCTACCTCTAATACATTCATCTCCAATAATGAAAGAAATTATTTAAGGTAACACTGCACAAAAGGTATATTCTAGATAACAGAAACATCATTGTCCTGCCCTGAAGGTGGTTGTTGCTTGGTCTGGGGATGTGGCAGCAGCACCCATTAGGACTCAAGAGTGACTCATCTGGGTGGTAATCTGTTTGCAGTGACTGACAACAAAGGCCTAACGAGAATTACTGGTGCTCCAAGATGACAGAGCAAACAATTGCCTACATTTAAGAATCAAAGGGCAGAATCAAACCCAAACATAATGATAACATCAATAATTAACATCATTTCTCTGCAGCAATGACTCTTCTGGCAACCATCACTTCTGGGTGATAGGAATACAAGTAATATTCAAATATAAACCCTTCTAAAACCATAAAGTCTGACTTGTCTAACTCTCTTCAGAGTTTCCAGTGTAAATTAACCGAACTTCTTGATGGCAACATAACAAATATCCTGAAAAATCAGGGAGTGCCAGGGTCTTAAGTGTGAGCTTACATGAAGATGCAAAGTAACAGAATGTGTTATGAATCACCCCTGAAGATCCAGGAAAACTTCCAGAATTCCTTTGCTTTCCTCTCTTCTTGTGGGGACAGCTTTCAAATTTTAAGATGAAGCAATGATTTTTATGTTTTTTACAACAAAAAAAGAAATCAGGATAGTTATCCAAAAGCCGTTTGAACTTAAGAAAATCAAAATACAACTGCTTGCTATTACAATATAGACAAATAGTCTAAGTCTATGGGAATTTTCTTACTACATTTTATAGCATGAACAAAACCTCAGCCTTCAATCTACATACAGGGTTGAAGAAATTTTATCAGCTGTTTGGGAGTTCATATAATCGGATTTATGGACAATCTCACACTGAAACATATTAAGATGTGTATGCTGTACCAAATTCCCACTCCTGCACCCCTGGTAAGCACAGACCTGCCAAGATATTATTTTAAATGAGATTACAATTAAAACAAATGCATGCTTCTCAGAAGAGCTATACAGAACTCTAAAACACTAGGAAAAAATAAAATTTTTTTCACTTATCCATATTGCATGGCCTCTAACGACTACAAGGATTCAAAATTCTATCAAATTTGGTAAATTGAAGATTTGCCTGACAATCACAGCATCATGATATTTGTATATATGACTGTGTGTGTTCCCCTGACCCTGAGCAAAGGGCAGCAGGTCACAGAGGTTACTCACCAGCCAGGGTGAGGAAATCCATACACAGCAAAAGTTGCAATCTCCAGAATCTTCAGTTAGGAAAGGAAAACAAAAAACAAAATCAAAACTCTACTTTGTAATTCTGAGTTCCAGACGTTATGTAAGCTTCTTGAAAGGAAACACTTTCAAGAGCTCTAAGCCACTAATTCTTCTCCCTTTAAAGTCCTGAACTGTCATATTTGCCCAGTTATTCTCCAAACTAACCAAACGTACATAGAGCATACAATAGTGACTCATAAAAGGATATACAGTGTTTAACATTAACCTCATCGACTCATCTGCCACAGGGGCATCAGGCTTTGACCAAATAATTATTACAATAGTCTAACCTTTATTTTTAAATTTAAAGAGCAAAGTGGTTTTAAACTATGAAATAGAATGCCGCATGCAATTATTCCAAGAGCAAATTTTTTCCAAATAAAATTTAAAAGGTTTCTAATCAGGAAAAGCACCTTTCCCATGGATTTAAATATGCCTATCTTCAGAACCTAAGAGAACCATGTACCACCATGTAAACATCCCACAACACTGGCTCACATTGCTCAGCTCAGTAGATTAGTGTTGAAAATAAAGTAATCCCACCAGCTCTTTTAATTCCCTAACCTCTCTAGCCAACAAACCCAAAAATGTGTAAGCTAACAAAGCACTTACCAGTAAAATTACAGTCAGAAGTCCATCGAATCTATTGCTTGGGTAAGATAAGTATCTTTTCAAGCCCATTGCTAAGATTTTCAGCAACATTTCCAGCAGATAGTACAAGATGAAGAAGCAGTTGATAGCCTTCATCCCCACAAAAGAAAAGCAACCATTAGAATTCCTGACATCTCAGGGAACAGCAATAACTGCATGGAATATTGTTGCATCTTACCCCCAGGAAGAAATCATCTCTTTCAGACAGTTGCTTATCTGCATCCATCACCAAAACCACCTTTAAAAAAATATTTTATTAATCTATTCCTCTATTGCTACATTAAACAGATGTTTAGGCACAAGAACAGTATTTCATGCTTTGCATAGGCCTTTTCAAGTGGCTCAAAGTACATTTTTAAATTCAAGTGTTCCCTTGTAACATTTTGCATGACTAAAGCATGCCAAAAACCCAACTGCTAGAAAAGTAGCAATTTAAAGAAAAATGGAAAAACAAAAGCAGAAATTATATTTGTAGCAGAGAAAAACCAAAAAAACATCACAAAAAAAAAAAAAAAAAAGAAAGAAAACCACCACCCCACAACAAAAAAAACCCTTTACTTACACAAATAGAAATAATGTTTGCCAGGGCTACCACATTCCCCAAGTAGCCAAAGTAGGGATGGCCAAAGGCAAACTGCATTTTCTGCATAAAACGGGATTGGTACTCTGGACTGGGAGGGTGCTGAAAAGTACACAAAAGATTTGCTGAGACACAAAGCATAAGCATTTTAAAAATAATAAAATCATTTTAAAAACACACCCCATCTCAGATTTTGAAAACCCCAGACAGCTTCAAAGCAAAACTTCAGGGCCACAGGCTAATTTTGACATTTCATCTGGAAAATGTTTTCCAGCTGTGGCTATTAGCAGCAAGAAACCATTCCTGATTATGGCACAAAACATGGTAATGGCAGAGAAGACAGATAATCCAACCTCTCCCCAATGCCCCAAGCAGAAAAACTAAACACCAAGCTACTATTTGTATACATCACTGCCCCATTTCCCAACACTTAATTCAGAACATTTCCTAACCCTCAAATACTTTTGTGATTTGTTTTTTCTCTTTCTCCAAGAGGAGAAAACTGTTTTCTGCCCATCTTCACCTAAACACTGAGAGAATCCACATTTTGTTCTTCATTCAGAGATCGGAGAAAAAAGACTGAGCTATTTTGCCTGACCAACACACTTTAAAATGCTGACAGAATAAATAAAGATGCATTTTGTACGTTTAACACCACCTAGCAATCCCAAACTAATGCTTAAAAGCCCTCAGAGCAATTTTGTTTGTGGCCATAAAAGCAACTCACAAAAAGCTTAAAAACCAATGCCATGTGATCACACCTTGTGTTCACATGTTGCAAAGTCTGTTTATACACTTTGTACTAGAGTACTCTTACTTATTTTTGCAAAAGACCAGAAAACTTCTGATGCTTTATAAATGATGATCACATACATACTTGCTTAATGGCATCTTTGTCTAATTCTTCAAAGAGCTTCTGGAACTGGGCAGCTGACAGTTGGTCACAGGAGCACATTTTGAGTGACTTCACATGAAAGAGAAACATTCAGATTAACATGTGCAATAGGAACATCTGCAAAGTTTGCCAAAACCCCTCAGACTACCTTGGAAATCTAGGAATAAAGATGTAATTCAAGCTGTTTGAGTAAAGTTCAATATTGCTCTGCTTTAACACAACACAGCCAAGTGACTGGAGGACATGTCTGGCCTTTTCTATTTTCCCTCTCTGGGACCACATACTCTTTAAACTAACTTAAATTTTTAGTCCCATGTAGTAGTGCCACTATTCTGTTATGGTCCAAGGAATGCTGCAACAGAGGGCTGATCTCTGGACTTGCCAGTGAGGATTGATAATCACCAACGTTAAGACTAAGAAAATCCAGTTCTTACTCTCATGATGGCTTGCTTGCAGCGAGAATCCATCTCAGCTTTCTGCAGCACCTGTAGTAAGGCCCCAACACTCACACAGCACCTATTTAAAAGAAAACAGAATGGGCCCTGCTACAGATAACTTTATAGATGGCAAAATGAGCTGTTCCAAATGTGCTCCTGACTCTTTGTTTTGAAAAGCAATTAAAACTAGAAGTAGGAAAAAAGGAAACAGACTCCATAAGAGTCACAAACAGTGTGTTATGAACATACAGTTACAGAAAAAATAAATAAATGAGATGAGCAACAAACTGCCATTTTCAAGAACGGATCCCCAGTAAATACATTAAAACAAAACAAGACTACCAAAAATCTACTGGGTTTTTTTCTTTTTTTTTTTTTTTTTGCTAGATAATCTACTGTTTCAAGATCCTTCACTTACTGTTGTGCACTAGCAGGAGTCTCTTTCAGGGAAGACAGCACCTCAAATGCAGCCCGGATTCCCAGCCGCCTCCTGAAGAGGGAGGACTGAACTGATTTCTGAGCAGTAAAAACACCACAGAGGAAACAATTTACTCACACTTCAGGTACTACTATGTCCTATGGCCAGATAATATACTGATCCTTGGGCACACATCCCAGATTTGTGATTCGAGATCAGAACAGGAGACTGCCCTAGTCCACACTCCCTCCAAGAACTCCATGTACAAGAAGGAAGGAAGCAAGTAAGCAAACAACTCCCTGGACTTGAAGTAAACATCCAGGTTATGGCTTATTTTCAGTTCTGGAGTGCATAGGCATACGCCTCTTCCAGAGACACTGGCAAAGGCAAAGCTCAAGCATTTACAGAAATTCATGCTGGTGTGCAGACAGAAGAGTTAGAGAGCTTGTCCTACTCCAGCTTCTGCAAAAGAAAAAAGTGCAAATCCAGAGCTATGGTTTTTCCTGCTTTTTTTAATCACTTTCAAGCTCAGTTACTTTATTAGTCAGATTACGTCATGCAGTCATGTAAGAAAGAAGAGAATTAAGAAAGAAGGGATGAAACAGAGGAGGAAAGGATTACCAAAAAAAATCTTTTCTGCACCTATTCTGTTTATACATTCCTCTGCCACAGAGGGTAGGGAGGCCATTCCTTCTAAGTAATATTGCCTTGGGCTTATTATTCAACAAACTTCACCTTCTCTCTGGAACTCTACCAGAACAGCTATGGGCCAGTCTGGGTAAGGCCTGGTCTAATGGGAGGTGTCCCTGTCCATGGCAGGGGGGTTGGGACTGAATGATCTCTAAGGTCCCTTTTAACCCCTTAATATTCTATGATCTGCAACAACAGCTATTTAAACAGCACAGTAGATTTCCTTCACACAGACCAAGTTTAAGTTACTCAGCAACTTGTCCTTGTTCAGTCATATAACAGTTCTTTTTTTTCCTCCCTATAATAGTCAAAATTGCAGATTCACAGCATACTTGGAAATATGCTAGCAGGTCATTTTGTCACAGGAGGGGATCAAGCTGTAATAGCATCTAAAGGGAGAAGTATCTGCATCAAAGAACTTTTAGTACCTTAAAACTGTATCTGCAACCAGAGTGGGAGGCCTCCTTTAATACACAGATGAAATTTAATTCTTCAAAGGTTCAAAGTTATGGAAGACCACAGAATTTAGGAATGCTTTACTCACCAGAAGGTACCCTCGAAACTGGTTGTATATTATTGCTGTAAGCAAATTCATCAAAAACAAGTTGCCTATTGAAGAAAAAGAGGCAGTAAAATTTACTGAAAAATATCTGTTTC
Source organism: Sturnus vulgaris (assembly GCF_052056855.1). Lineage (NCBI taxonomy): Eukaryota > Metazoa > Chordata > Aves > Passeriformes > Sturnidae > Sturnus > Sturnus vulgaris. Next base: position 7,172,060 of record NC_142260.1, read on the forward strand.
TCAAAGAATTCTCAATGTATGCAGTAAATCAGATGTAAAACTTAGAGAGAGTTAGTTTAATTGTGTTTGATTTCCAAAACGTTTTTAGTGTTTGAATACACTGCAATGATCCATTCCTCTGCAACATGTTACCAAAAAACTCCAAACCATAAGTACCTTCCATGAAAATGATCTCACAGACACTACACAATAACTGGAAGAATCACAAAAATGGACAAATTGATTATTAAGCTTCCCTAGAAAAAATAAAACACTGTAGATGGCATGCACAAGTGTCAAAGTTGAAGTGCATGACATTACTGAAGGCAAGAGGTAACTTACCTAACACAGTGAAGAGGATGAAGAAGATTGAATATGCTCGATTCTTAGAATAAGCAGGTATCATCACTGTATCAAATTTAACAAAAAAAACAGGAAATAATATTTTAATGCTTGAGATGCACAGTAGAGACCTCTATGAACTTCTGGCAATTGGTAAAAGCTCTCATACAGCTGGACTTTAGACTGGCATATATAATTACACCACAGAAAGACAATAATCAAGTTACTAAAGGCATGAAAAACTTTTGCACAACCTTCCTCTGGCTGTACTAAGAACCACCAACTGAAAGAAAGGTTAAAGTAGTCTGAACAGAGCAATCTTACTCTGTTGCTCCTCAAAAGGAGAGACAAGAGCTATTTCTGAAAGACTGCTCACCATCAGGATTATTTGCAGTAGTCAGCAGGACCAGCAGTGAAGTCAGGGACTCTGGCAAATTCCGGAAATACACCACCCACTCCTTATCCTGCTGGTTATCCTAGACAAAGATGTGTTCATTGTTAAGAGAAATACCAAGGAATCACTGCCTTACCAAGGTAGTGGAAAGGGAAAATTGTATTTTTTTTAAATTAACATCACTCAACAATCAATTTCTTATGCAAGTAATCAAATCTACCCCGTGGGAAAAGCAAAAGCCAAACATAAAAATTAAAAGACTGTGTCTGAATACAGAGCAATTACATCACTTATTAACAGCAGTTTAAAAAAAACACAAGGAAGAACACAAGGGAGCGCCACATGGAAGTTATGTCCAGTTAGCACCTCAGACCCAGGAAGAACAATCATGTCACAAACTGACAGTATAGGACTCAGAACCTTCATCAAAAGCACACTTGGGAGGCTGATCTTAGATCCTTCATTTTTTTTTCCTGAGGTCAAGAAGAGACAGATAAAAAAAAAGATGCAGAGTGCAAACAACACAAAGATGAGACAGGCAGCACAGGCCAAAGAGCTCTGGAATCTGCTGCAAAGACTGGAATATGTAATCCTAGAGGACATACACAAGACAATGCAAAAATGCAGAGTCATGGATTTCATTAATAAACCTACTTTTAGAACTTGCCTGCAATATTTTGCTGTGTTAGATAAAATTAGTTTGTATGGATGTCAGAGTAGCACACCAAAATAGAATGTCCACACTCTAATCTGTTATTTTTTACCTCAATGTACACAAAAGTGACTGGTTTAGGTACACAAGTTATAAATACACATCTGCTGGGAGATCTCATAGCTGAAATTAGATGTGACAAACAGAGATAATACAAGTTGCCAGAAGGCAACTAACAGTGGGAAAACAGACATCTGCTTCTAATTCCAAAGATTCTGTAACATGGGAATTCAGGGAATTTGCTGATTGTAAGGAAGACTAGAAGCTGGCTCAAGTACAAATTACAGTAGAAATGAAAGTGTAAAACTGAGATAAAGGATGGGATCAAAATTACTGGGAGAAGTAAGCAAGAAATTTTTGTGTTCATAGTAACATATTTATGGGAGGCCTTAAAAAGTAAGAATTTTAAAAACCCCACATAATATGAGTGTAAGATACAGGAAGTCTAGAAGAGAAGGCACATACATACCAAGATTACTGGGACACAAAAATTATTTTAACCACAAAATTTCAATTTTGCTTTTCAGAAGCAGGAAGAGAAAAATGAGAGGAAAACCCAAATGGATCAGAAACTAAAACATGGCCAGGGATACTAGCATTGAAAGGTGAGAAAACACAGAAGAAACTAAAGTTAGCAAGAAGCTAGATAGGGAAGACAAAAAAATGAGTAATAATATAAATGAAAAAGTGATAAGAGCTTTGGAGACAGAAAGCACAGAGCGTTTCAACAAAAGCAGAGAAAGTAACTCAAGGGATCAAACTGGGTAAATGTACAAGGAAGTCTCCCATATACGTGAATACTATGCACATGTTAGAGCTCTCCAAATGGACTTCAAACTCATCTCAGCACGTCTGACAACGTGACCTTTCTCAGGGAAAAAGAGTTTCACTAGTTTGACTATAAAACTAGACAAGAAGCAGTTGTGCAAGTCCAGAAAAAAGGCACCCAGATCTACCAAAGCAGCAATAGAATTGATTACCTTTGTTCGAGCAAAGAGCAGCATGGCAAACATGGTGAAGAGAGACAGATGAACAGCCAGTAGTAGAACAACACTGTTGGGAAGAAAATATTCTTTAATCAAAGTATTAATAGTAACTTCTTATTAGTCTTAATATCCTCTGCTGAAAATGCAAAATGATACCATATAAAGAAAACCAGGGGTGTTTTTATGAAGTTACATAGAGGTAACAGGAGGAGATGCGAGTTTTGATATAAAATAAAAATCACACTTGTGTGCTCAGTTCTTCCCTTACAAAAGCAGAATCAAAACCTCCCACTCGACTAGCATTAAAAAAAATACGTCACATACACAGTCATGTCAAAGTCTAGAGCTCCTGTACAGACTAAGGGGAATCAAAAAGTTACCACAACCTTCACCCTCTGTCACCTGATCTCACGGAGCACTTAGCTACCCAATCCAGAGGGAAGCTGCTCAGATGGCCCACAGCAGAGCACCAAGGCTAACAGCCTGCCTGCTAACAACCACCCTGTGAAAGGCTGGTTTCTGTGCTGTACCCACCTCGCCATTTCAGGCAATGTGCTGTTGATGCTTTTTAACGTTTTCTTCATCATAGAAGAATTCTGGAGGAGAAAGAACGGGCGAAGGATTCTTCTTATTCTCACACTCTGCAAAAAACAACGGACCAGACACTGAGCTCCTGCAAGACTGGCAGCACAAATACTTTGAATGCAAGTTTGTGAAAAAGCACTTGACACACACATAGACAAAGCCAACAGTGGAACAGAAAAAGAAGTGAGATCTGCTCTTCTGAGCTCGCAAAACACCAAAAAAAAAATTCCATACCTCATTAAAATGAGGAGAGATTGCTTTAAAAACACGCATTGACATTTCAATAGTCTCATCAGGCCATTAACTAGAAACAATCTAACTTTACTGCTCAGTAGACATAACAATATGGCAAGAGATGGCGTTTTTGCATTTTCTGCCAAGGTCCATCTCAGGAAAGGGATTATTAGAGAGCTACTTTCAATAAAAATAAATACATATTCTAAAAATAAGTGTTTAATTTACATTTTCAGACTGTATTATAACTAAAGGGCCTGCTTATTACTTAGCAACTTCTGTCTCTGACAAGACTTAAGCTGTAATTGCTTTCACAATTTCAACACTACAGCAAATAATCTTTTTGATTCTTGCAGTCAAGACATTTGCAAGCCCTTCAAGTTATTCCTGTCACTCATTTGCTACTTCAAGTGTTTCAGCATCCTGCAGTCTTCCATGGGCCACACTTAGCAGCAAAAAAACCAAAAAATTCACTTTCTTTATTTCTATTCTCATGTTCATCCATCCCAGCAGTTCAACTGCTCCTTCTGCCACTGCTCTGTGTTGGGAGGCTCCTGTTCAAACCTCTCCACTATCACACCTCAAGATTTTACATTTTAAGATCATGTCTCTCTCATTCACTTCCCAGCATTTTTATTGCATTAGTATTTTCTTAACAAGGACTGCAAGTGCACAACGAGTAATTTAATGGAAATCTGTGGCAGACAATACCAACTGGGAGAGTGCAGTATTATATCAGGGAGGGAAATTCTAGAACCATTTCCAAACCTGATGTTCCTCTCAGGACACAAGTGTTTTGAATACAGCACAGCTTCAGGTTAGAAAGCAGCTGTTAAACTACATAATTATCTTTTTCTTATACTTCACTACAGAGGCTTTGCCATGCAGTCAAGTTTAGCATATAATTCTCCAATTACATGACAAAACTGGTGCCAGGCAACAAGTTTTCCCTGCACTCTTCCACTGCTTACAGACTAAAGCAATGAGAGCTATTTAATTTTACCAATAAACACAAAATTTATTTTAAGAATCAAACAGAATTCTTTGCTAAGCTACATTACACCAAACTTTTTCTGTATTTCAGTGCATTATCCAGCTGTGAAAGGCCAAAGAAAAGCTGTTCTTACCTCTTTGCAGAAAAAACTCAGTGACACAATCCAATCAGCAAGGGAAACAATTAATGTCAGTATATACGCCATTAGCCATTTATTTTTCCAAAATTCTTTCCATCCAATTAAGTAACTCTGGACAAGATAAAAAAAAGAACAATTTTTAACTATTTTAATAAAAAAATCCAATACCCTAATAAGTCACCACCATTTTTTTCCAAGTATTTGCAGTTTTACATTAGTTCTCTTAAAAAGCTCTCCAAAATCCAAACAAAAATACATTATTGAGAGATTTTTTTTCTACAAGAACTAAATAAAGGTCAGTAAAAGGTGCACATATGAGAGGGGCACATAGGCCTCGTTTGAATACAAAAAATTTTCCACTTAATAAACCTAAAAGGATATTTTCCAGAAATAAGTGCTCCAACATGACAACTTTTATTTTGTGCAAATGAACTCACACATATTTATTATATTCCTTGATTTTATAGCCTAAGACAGCTAAGTCAAAACACTTGCACTCTTAGCAATATTTCACAAAATTAGGAAAATTAGGGTAAAAAAAGGGGATAAACGTCTTAATTTAGTAAATATACACTTGCTAATTTTTCCTGAAATGAGGCTTTAATAAAGCATTTCATCCCGCAAACTCAAGATTTGAAAACCAATTCCACCACACACCTACTGTTTGATTCGAGAGCAGAGGAAGGAGGTGCTCACCTTCACAGAGACATCAAGCACGAACACGAGGAAGCAGAGCAGCTCAAGGCTCTCGGTGAGGCCGCAGGGAGGATTCCAGGCGGGAAGGCGGTACCGCACATCCGACGTGACAGTGAGTGAGGAAGGCTCTTCAATGAAAGCCAAAGCCAAGATTACAGTAATGGTTAAGCTCAAAATCCTGTTTGGACAGAGATGAAATTAAAAACAAAAACCAACAAAACCATAAAAAAGCGAACAACAACAAAAAAAAACCATCCTAAAACAAACCCCAGAAAACAGCCACCAAGTGAGTCAAAATAATAACAAAATACTTACAGTAAAGCAATTTTCTTTGAAGTAAACCAGCTTTATGATACCATATTTCACTCAAATGGGTTAGACCATAAGGCAGCACTTTACTAGCATGTTGTTGCCTGCACTGGAGATGTAATTGCTGACCACCAAATAACCTGAGGTGGTGTCCTTTGGAAACTAACAGCAGCAAACAATCTTGCCGGTATCCAACATGTTTAGAAATAGACACTTTGAAAACTCTTAAGGCACAGTGCTGTAAATCATGCTAATTAGTCCACTCATGCAACAGTCCTGTGGCTGCTCCCAAGAGCCATCTATGTCATCACACTTCCATAAAATTTGCAGCTTTCCACTTCTGTAATGTTCACACGTTGTCAATCCCCTTGCATCCCACAGTAAGTTCTTATAAATACAAAACCACAATGATCTGATTATCCAACAAGCAAGAAAGATGAAGAGTAGGTTTTCAGAAAGACTAACTCCTAAACAAAAAAGCAATGAGAATAACCAAGTTCTTACCACTGGCAAGTCTTGGAATAGTACCATCGATAAAGCCACAGGGATTTGGAGTCCACGCGGTGATTTATAGATCGATACTGAAGGCAGGAAGCAAAAAGGCTAATTCAAACATTACATTCAGTCTGTCTCCAAGACAAAGATCAAGTGATCAAAGCAAATCAAATTAGAACATGTTATTAAAGTATCAGGTCACCCATGACCACAGAGGTACTCTACGTGTGTGAAAAGGGAAGGGTTCCAAAGAAGTTCTGCTATCTAAAGACCACACAGCTGCTCAGATAATTAAACTGCACACCAGTCATCTCAAGCAAGCACTGTCATAATTTCAAATAATAGCATTTGTAATAATTCAATACATAGTCAATAATTTGTGACTATTCTATGTTCTCCCCACCCACCACTTAATTCCCCTCTCCAACATTCATTCCCCTTATGGATTTTGTTTTGTCTTTCTCTTCCAACAGGCTATAAGATGCAAACAAATTAATTCTGAATAGAAGAGATCTCAACCTATGTCTTTGAATATAACATGCTTTCAGATCACAAAGTGCCTGTGATTCTTCAGGAATGCCCAAAATCCATCCCTCTTCTGTGACAGCTCCTGGGCTGTTCTTACTCTGCCTCCAATGAGTAGATGTTTCCAGAAAGGTGGCCACACCTTAAATACATCTGCCCCCAGAAATCTCCCAGCCAAAAGCCTTCTAGATGTAGCAAGAGAGCTTAAGAACTGCCTTTCAGCATTCCCAGTGCCTGGGAGAAAACAGATCTAGGAACCTGCAGTAATGGCCAGTAAAGGAGAGACAAAGAGGGAATCAAGGCATCCAAAGGCACCAAGTTCAGCTGAGGTCCAGCTTCACACTTGAGACCAGCCTTAAAGTCTTAAACTTTTGCCAGCTCTTAAGATGTGCAAGCAGTCAGATTGAGAAGCAAATTACAGGGTTTGCTCAAATAGTTTCTCTTAGCAGTCGGTTAGTCACTATCAAAACACCAACAATCAAACCAACCCAAACAAATAAACAAACAAAAATCTACCATGAAAACCACTCCACAAAACCTGTCTTCTGAAACCCTTAAAGAGATTACTTCATTGTGGGAAAAAATATATTTCTCCGAGGCAGGAGTTCACTGAGACTTGGATACTACAGGAATTTGGAATTTTGATTTTGTTTTGTGAATTGAGATGGTGGTTTACAAACGTTGCCTGAACACAGAAAATCTTAAAAAACTGGCAGAATGTGTGACAAACATCCAGCGTGGGAAGCATAACAGCTAACAAAATAATTTTTACTTACTTGTATTGCATCTTCAATAAATACTATGGCTTGGTTTATATAAAGGTCACTATCAGCTCCAGCACCTATGAAGCCAAAAATAATTAAGAATCACTTGCTGTATTTTGGATAAACAAACTTTGGATAAAACAGCTTATCAGTTAACAGAAGGTGCACAGTCACGGTTCCCATGACAAAGGGCACTGTACACACACAGAAAAAAGAGAGAGTTCCTGCCATATTTGCTCTGTCAGCAGCACTGTGCATTACATTAATTAAGTAATAATATTACCAAACATCTTGCATCTTTCTGTGTTTAGTTAAATGGTTCTTTTTAGGTTTAAGTAGCCAGATTACACTGGTAGTTAAGTATCACAAAACTACACAGAGACAAGTCCTAACAGGCAAAATAATGGAGATTCAAATTGTTCTTTGACAGAGCGTACAGTCAAGTGAAGCCAGAAAAATCAGGTACTACTATTATAGCAATTTTTATTTTTGTTTATTAAAGATACTGCGGTTTAGAGTGATCTTGTTCCTCTAAAACCAACAGGAATCTCCAGTCATATGAGACCTAAATTAACTGCCTTTTAAATCTGCTCTGAGAGTTACTATTACCATTCCAAAGAGATCAGAGCTCAAGCCACTATAAGGGGTGAAAGAACACAAATTGAAATAAAATACCACTAAATTAGTTACTATGCCACTTTTTAAAACCCATTATTAAGAAGTCTGTGTGAAGATAGACACATTAAAAATAAAGGGCAGCCACTTGTGTTTACTTGAAGTAAGACCCTTCAGGAACTAACCAGGCAATTAAGGGAAAAAAGAGAAATAAACGCAGGTAAGATCAAAATAACGAAGGGAGGAAAAAAAATATATAAAAAGAGATAAACTGAGGGGGACTCAAGATATGAAAAACACATGCTAGTGTAACCTTCCCACAGAGGGGAAGAGTCCCAAAGAGCATCTGAGCATTTCATACCATCTCCTCCGAGGAGACAGCAATCACAGCCCAGCATACACCAGGAAGGAGTCCATCCCAGCAGTAGCACAATGCCCTCCTCCAGACACCAAGCAATGCCAGAAACACCACTGATCAGAGTCACAGACAATTGCATGTTCCACATGACTCAGTAGCATCAATTTCCTACAAAGACTGCAAACGGTTTTTAAATGTCACCCCTTATCTGAGCATCAGCAGCAAGAGTTTTGTACTGATCCTGATATGAACCACGACGCAAGAAAGATCTGAGCATAAGCAGGAGACAAGCCAAGCTCATGCAGTAAAGATATTATTTTTTTCATGACATCTCACACTAGTGAGATAAAAATAAGAGTTGCTTAAAGGAACCATTAGCTAAAAGATTGCAAGGACAGTAAAAGCTTTAGGTACTTGAAGGGCACAGCAAGCCACTAATGTTGACGCCAAGGATTTTGGAAGGGCAGAATTTAAGTGACTGTTCATAGTATAAAAATAAAACAGGGAAATTAGCCAAAAACGTTTACTTTAGCAATTTCTCCATGCAGTCTACCATGGATAGCCAACTTATTCTGCAACTCTTAGTCACAGCAAGTGACACTTAGTCACAATCGATGATTAAAGCACTGCTCGGTTTGGGCACACAGGATCCATCCGAGACCCCGCTGCACTTCTGGCACTGCACAAAAGAGCAATAAAAAGTGAAGGTTCCCTTACGCGATGCGATACCCTGAAAAGAGAGAACCTGAGGTCTCCAAAGGATTCCGCCCGGGGGTTATCGAGAGGTCAGACCTACGACAGTCACCGGTTTCGAGAAAAACTTGTCAGCACTTTAGAGGAAAACCCTAAAATTACATAAGGAACGAAAGAAGCCTGGGGCTGCAGCGCAGTGCCACGCTCGCACCTGAGCCCAGCGCTAGCGGCTCCCTCCTCAGAGCCGTCCCCGCCGGAGCTGCCGGCAGCAGCCGGGGCAGGGCGGCCGAGCCCCGCCGAGCCCCTCGGCAGCCCGGGGGGCTTCCTGCCCCTCCCGCTCCTGCCGCTCCCGGGAGCGCCCCAGCTCTGCGGGAAAGGCTCCGGCTCCGGGCACCGCCCGCCCCGGGCACTCACCGTCCTCGGTGGCCGAGCGGGCACGGCCGCGCTGCCGCCACAGCCCCCGGCCCGCCCGCCAGCGCCGCGGCGGCAGCAGCGGCTCCGCCTCAGCGCCGGCCTCCATCGGCACCACCGAGAGGGCTCCCGCCGCTGGGCTGCGATGGGGCAGGACGGGCACGGAGGGAAGGGCACCGGGGGCGGGACGGCAGCGGGGCTCGGCCCGCCCCGGGCGGCTCCGCCCGCCGCATGTGACCGGGGCCGGCGTTCGCCCCCTGGGCGCCATTTCCCGGCCAGCTGGGGAGGGAAGCGGGCGGGATGTGAGGAGAGAGGCGGTGGTGTGGGGTGGGAAAGTGTCGGGTTTTCACCTAAACTCCCCGGTGGGGATCCCACACGTCTTTTATGGATTAAAAAAAATCTATCCCTGATGAGGAGTTGCGTCTTTTTTTGCCTCACGCCACATGCAGGCTCCTGGTTGGGTGCCTCAGGGCAGCTGCGGGCTCGCTTCCCGCATATTTCACAGTGCTAAATAATAATTTACATCCCTGGTCGCAGAAAGTACTTAATTTGTATTCACCTAGGCATTCAATAAGCAACTGTGGGCTTCATTCATGTTGCTTTTACTGTTAAAAGATGCTTCATTTGTGCGACTCGCCCGCTTTTCTCACGGTCCCCTTCACACGCCCTTCCCCTGGTCAGTTTCATAAAGGTGCGATTTCAAAAGAGGCGTCAGGACAAGGTGACAACTCTATTGTGCCACATGCTGGGATCTATAACAGCATCATGATAAACATGAGAGTGTGTCAATCCCTCATTTTAGTATTCCAACCTGGGAAGTAGAAGTAAACCCATCCTTTGCTCTTTAATTGAAATTTACACATAGTTTATCAAACTAGGTGCTCTTTACTTCAGTGAATATTTTACCCATTTACTAGTCAGGACTGTTATAAGGTGACTCTTAATTGTAGGAACTAGTTGAATTACAAAAATATCATGGACCAGGGAGCAATGTTTACTGTGGACAATGGTGTTGCCATAGACCAGGTCTCTTTCAGGAGCTGGTGGGATAACAACAGGCTCATCGTCATGATGTCACATCATGACTGTGATGTGTCACAAATTGAGCCAAATGGCAAAAAATTGATTGGTCTCTATGGGCCACCTTTATTTAACTCCGAAAAGGAATATGTATAATTTTATGTATGTTTGAGAAATAGCAATGGGGTAGCTTTTGCTTTCATCTGCACTACAGTTTAGTCAAAAATGAGTTTAACACTCACTTCCAAATAAGTCATGGTAAGATCCAGCTGAAGATAAAAAAGAAAACTCTTCAATGTTATCTTTACAATAATGGTTGTGCAGTGGATTGACTTGAGCTGCTCCATCACTCCCCTCCTCAGCTGGACATGGAAAGAAAATATGAATTAGTGGCAGGGAGAGGTCACTCACTGAATACCATCACAAACAAAACAGAATCGACATAGCAAAATTATTCGAATTTATTACCAATCATATCAAAATAGGATAATGAGAAATAAAGCAAATCCTAAAAACAACGCAGCCCTCCCTCCTTCCTGGGCTTAAATTTATTCTTGATTCTCTACCCCTCTCCCTCAGTTGTGTAGTGAGACAGAGCACAGGATTATGGTCAGTTCTCATTGTTTCTCCCACTGCTTCCTCCTCAGGGCAATGAGTCCTTCCCCTCCTTCAGCGTGGGGGTTTCCCTCCAACAGAGAACAGTCCTCCACCAGCTCTTCCAACACGAGTCCTTCCCACGGGCTGCAGTTCTTCAGGTGTTCCACACTCAGGGCTCCCCACAGTGCCACAAATCCTGCCAGGACACTGCTCCAGCATGGGCTTCCCACAGGTTCACAGCCTCCTTTGGGCATGTCCCTGCTCTGGTGTGTGCCCCTCCATGGGCTGCAGGTGGATCTGTGCATCCCTGTGCCCTCCGTGTGCTGCAGGGACACAGCTGCCTCACCAGGGGCTGCAGGGCAATCTCAGCTCCAGTGCCTGGAGCACCTCCTGCCCTCCTTCTGCCCTGACCTGGCTCTCTGCAGGGCTGTTCCCCTCACATATTCTCACCCTGCTCTTCTCTGGCTGCAATTTCTTCTGCACAATACCTTTTTCTCCTTGTTAAATCTGTCATCAGAGGCATTACTCCCATCACTGGTTGGCTTGGCCTTGGCCAGCAGCAGGTCCATCCTGGAGCCAGCTGGGATTGACTCTGCCAGACACAGAGGAAACTTCCAGGAGCTTCTCAAAGAAGCCACTTCTGTAGCCTTCTCCCACGAAAATCTGGCCATACAAACCCAATAGAAGTTGTCTCTAGTAAAAAGTGAACATCAACAGCTACACATTAGAATTATTTCCCATTCTCAGTAGATAACTGATAACCTTGGAGTTAAGTGTTGATAATAGCTGAACTAGAGGCATCAGATGGAACAGACACAGTGAAAATTTCTGGATAGTGAAAGGAAAATAGGAGTGACCTGGTACAATCTGTAGTCAGCATTGGAAGGCAAAAAATAAAATGCAATTTGTACACAGGCTGTAAATGCCATTGCTAAGAAAGATAAGTGTCTGAAATAGTCAGGCTAGCAACACTAACACTAACTGTAACAACACAGGAGACGTGTATTGTATTTTTGTGCCATTATTTTTTATTTGAATGAAAGCAAATGTCTCCTCTTTCCTCTTCTGTGATTGTCCAGAAGGAGAAACCAGTAACTTCCGGAAGAAACAAAGAAAGAAGAAGTCTTCAAACATACAACAAATTCTTGAACTTCTCTTCAGAATTCATCCACTCCCTCTGGCTGGAATGGGAAGTGGAAGTACCCAGCTAACTGTGAAGGAAGGCAAATCACAGCTGGGCTCTTCCATTTTTCCTACCAGCAGCACCCATTAAGGGTAAGTTAGTTATGCATTTTAATTAATACTGTGTAACAAACAATGAACAATGCAGCATCTTTAACTCCAAGTGAATCAATTCCTGAGTTGTGGAAAACAAATGTGGAGAATGTGCCCTTTTCAGCAGAGGTGTTGCACTAGCACACTGTAAGACTATTTTAACAGAATAAGTCACTGGACCTAAGTTCTCCTGGTGCAGTTAACAATGGTAACAATGTTGTTTGCCCAGAACTGCAGAAATGCATTTCTAGTTTTCCTTATTAGAAGTGCACCTTTCAAATCAAGGTTTAAGAAAGAAATGGGAACAGGCAAACATTAAATGAAAAGGCCTCAGGCAAAGGAACAAGCTCATCCTTTTTTATTGCTTCATAGCACTGAACAAATTTAAAAGATCGGTTGAAGTCATGAAGTTAAAAATTAAGTTTTTGCAAGTAGGTGGGATGTGGATAACACTCTAATTGAGCTCAGAAGATATTTGTTTTATACTTCGTTCTGCAATACTCAAACAAAACAAGAAGCTGAACTCTAAACTCAATCCCATCAGCATGAAGATTACCCATCTGCTTCAAGATAGACATGCTTCCAATACTTTGCTGAGTTAGACCTTATGGCCACTAAAAACACTGGACCAGTCTCCAAAGCCAGTGCCAGGTAAATAAAAAACATGTAGAATAAGAACTCAGTCAATTAGCATGACAAAATTGTAAATTTATTGCAAAGTAAGGTGAGATTTTCCCCCTCAACAGCACATGCCAGAACTGTTAAAATTTTACACATTCAGCTGAGTGTTACTCAAAAGTCATATCCAAATTATCAGAACCAAACAAAAGACTACCCTGGGTTTATGATTATTCAAATGTTTTAAATTAAAGGCAATTAACTCAAGAAGTTGAAGAAAATCCTTAATAAATGATCCCTTAGCCAAACTACAGTTTAAGTGTATTGAGAGTAAAACAGGGATTCAGTAAAAAAAATTGATTACAATGATCAGCTCAAGAACTGTTAAGCAGGTCATCACTGCTCATTATTACAGTATAATCCAGTTTTGAACATTCTGTTTGGCAAATTAATTACCACAGTTAAACAAGACAGGAAGTCAGTCCACATCTTCAACTACAGAAATTCCTTCCTTTTTTTCTAGCTTGGATACCTGCAAGTAAAAAGGAAACCAATTCAGTAGCAAAAATAAGCTTGTTCTTCCATGAGCATCTGCTACTGTGGTTGTAAAAGAGACACACAAAGATCAGGCTTTTATGAAGTGGAGAAATCTTTTGGTTTGACCAAGTGCAGCTAATCTTGTGGTGTGACACTGGAAAAAGCAGAAGACAGCCTGCAGATATCTCGTCCTTGCAGGCAGATGTGCCAGCTGTCTTCTGAGCTGCATCATAGTTCCTTCACATTATGCCAGCAATTAAAATCCCAGTGAACATTTTGGCACCTGGAAGTGCTCTGACCACAAATCCTTTACTTCAGACACAGCTCCAAGGCAGAAGCTACACACAGCACTGCCAGAGTTCCTGGGGTTGCTCTAAATCCCCTTAGCCAGGTAGAACTGAATGACATAAAGACTCCAAGAGCAAATCTGGCAATACCCAGCAAATGCTGTGCTCCCAAATTCCTTTTACCCCTGTTTCTTCTGCAGCAAATACAAAGGGAATTTTGCACTAAAAATGAGTGCATAACTAAACTGGCTTGACTACATTACAGACATCCAAAGCAGAAAAGTACAATTCCAACAGATTTCTCTATCATTAGCACTCCAAGTTGTTTCCATTCACAAATGAGCTCCAGCTGTAACATGACTCTCTTACAGGAAAACCTGGCATGACCTAACTAAAGGTCGGTTTTATGTCAAGTTAATGCCATATTTTCACAGTCCTGTTACTATGCCAGAAAAATCTTAGGTGTAGATTGAGAACCAGGAGCAGAATCATCAGGGAGACACTGCCTAGAGAGTGATTCTCTTCAGAATTACAATTGTGCTGAACACAATAGAGGAAACTCTTCCTCTATTCCTTTTCTTGAATAGGACAGATTTGACTCAAACCACTGTGAGTTATTATTTTCCAGTCTTGAAAAGAGCTGCAGGAGTTATCAGTTCAGGTTACTCTTTGATTTTATACACAATAAAATCTTCCTCAAACTCATCTCCCAGTTTCCAGGAATAATTTGCAATTGCCCCTACCTTTGCAGAACACAACTGCTATTACATACAGATCTAGTTAGAGAGTGTAACAAAATCCTGCATCATTAAAAGATCTTAATCACATTTACTGTAAGCATAAAATAATTACATTTTGGTCCAGACCCTACAAAAACATTTTTCCTGACTTCCACAGAGGCCAAAAGAACTTTTGTCCTGGACTTCAGTGGGAAAAAGTCCAATATGATGTAAAAAAATCCCCCACCATACATACTTTACAATAAAGTACTCCACATGGTAGCTTTTATCCCAGGTTTCAAGGTAGTAAAATACTATTACAACATGTCTGGCATTTCACAGATGAAGGAATTAATATTTTATTACATGTATAAACATATTCTTAAAAGCAACTGGGGTCTAAAATCTCTGGCAGAAAAAACTTCAAGGTGCTAAAATTCTTCACCCCAGCACTTCTGCCATAAAAGAGGCATTAAAATAAGTTTGAAGGGGTGGCTAAAAACTATAAAAAGTTAAGCATGGTTCCAATAATCGCCTGAGCACCTCCCTATCTTAGCTCTCAAACTGAGCACGGTACCATTACTGCTGCTGTGTTTGAACAAAAGTGTATTTGTGAGTCAACTAACTTGAGATTCAAAAAAGGAATTGTTGCAGAATCAGGTGGGAGAAGCACTCACAGAGAATTGCTGCCTTTTACATTGGCTTTCTCCACGCTGATGTAGGTCATGTCTTAATTCTGCAATGAAGCAGATCCCTTCAGACAGGTCCTGAACTGAAACCAAAACAGAAAAGCTTGTTTCTCCCATTAGCACAGAACTACACGAGTCTGGGTACACCTATTACTTTCTGTCCTCAGTTCATGTATTCTTTTATTTTTAATTTTTCTTGTTTTCATAGCTGTATGACAAAAAAGAACCTGAACAGCCTACACTAAAATCTGAGGATTTAGCCTCACAGTTATGTGCAAAGAACAATCACAGTTATTTCTGCAATAACTGCTACCCTAAATGTTAGTTGTCTTTTGCTGGAGATTCACTGGAACCAGGCTTGACCCACTTGGAATAATTTACATACAAAATCATTCCAGAAGCAGAGGGCATTTACCTGCTGGTCTATACACCTGAACTGCCAGGACCATGAGGTGTTGTAGAGGAAAGGCCTCAGGTCAAACCGGTTGTCATCTGGACTGTAGTTTTCAGCATGGTAGGAAGGAGTGAGGGTGGTCATTTTGTGCCTGTTGACCGAATACATCCTGAAGAAATGCTTAACCTTGGATGCCACCTGGTGTACAAAGAATGTAGCTTTTAATCAGATGAAGTTTCTTAGTATTTTAATAAAAAAAATTTAGAGGAGCACAGTATTTTGGAGACTGTTTTCAACCTTTACAGAGTCTAGCTATTCTTTCAAACCAAGAGCCGTTTTTTTTCTCAGAACACATAGCCAAAGGCTTCAAGAGTAGTTGGTCATCTGTATTTCAGAGAACAATTTTCCCCCTGAGGTATAGTTCTGAAGCAATTGTTTTCAAATTACCCAATTAACCATTGTTTTAACAATTTGAAGCACAAGACAACAAACTCCATTTAGGAGATGCAGACCAGCTTTTCCAGCATATTCTGCTGCAGCTGTAGAATAATCTCTAAACACAAAATAATGAAACTATTCCTTTCAGTTAAAAGGAACCTGACCTTTCTCCAAACATACTCTATTTTGGCAAAAGCATTAAAACTATTAGATTTTTATTTTCTTTTTGGAATATTACCTCTCTTGGAGTACAAATTTCCTTCCACATATTAATCAGCTTACAGAACATACTGTATGGTCCAGCCTTTGCAATTTTCCTTAATTTCCCATAGATTGAAAGCTCTGCATATGTCATCCCCATATCTGCCTGAAAACACACACACACACAGAAAGTCACTGAAAATCTTAATTATGCAAATTTTAACGAATACTTTCATGGAGCAATTAAAATAACCTAGCTAAATCAAAGAAATACCAAAATTAAATCGTCAATGTCAAAAAGACACAGTAATATTATGAACAGAAATAAAAAAACCCACTGGAATCTCTCTGAATTGGGAGATTGGAGGCCACAGAAGTAGTAATTTTATCAGTCCTCTCCTTTCCAAAGGGATAGCAACGAGAAGGGTGTGGGGAGAGGAAGGCTTTGCCACCAGTCATTTGCTTAGCAGTAAGGCCATGACTTTCTTTTGATATTAAAAAAAACTTAAAACAAAATATTTACAATATCCATCCTTCTAAGCGTCTAAAAATCTAAAATAATTTAATAATGTTAATTTGCTGGTTTGGAAACTATTGTCAACACAGATAGGGCAGGTGTGGGAAACTAATGCCTTGCTGGCAGCTTTAAGACTGTTTATAACATGCTTGTCAATAAGCATGGTTACATACAAGAGTAAAAAACAAACAGTCATGGGACAAGCCCCAGATTTTTTGGTAAGGCTTACCAGAGCATTTTAAAGGCACTGCCCATTATTACCTCATCAGTTTGAGCCACTTGTCCATCCACCAGGGGCTCCAACTCTGCAGTGGGTGGAGCTGACATGATACTGTAAAGGAGAGGGAAAAGGAAAAACATGGATTCTATGCAGTCTGGTGAGTGTTGGTTTGTTAAAACAGCACTTCATCCCAAAAATGAAGTGCCTGGTTCAGACAGTTCCTCCAGCGAAATTAACAAACACAGTCATTGAACCACTGCTCACCTCCTGAGGGCCGTGAGCTGGAAGTTTTCAAGGCAGTACTGAATGAAGTTCTTCAAATCAGTTTTGCTGATGCCACCAATGGGGTTGATATCAGCACTGGAACAGTCATACTTGGTCAAGTAACCACGGAGACTGAGCAAAACAGGAAATTTTATACAGCAACAGTTAATAATAATGTAACTACAGCATAATGTATAATCCTTGACACTATAGAGAATTTATATGTAGCATGAAGAAAGGGAGAAACAGACTGCAGATTAGTAACATATTTATACCATAAGGGCAAACATGTTTAACTGCAACACGGCTATCCTACAGCCCTGAAATTTCCACAAGATGATACTTTAAACAATAGTAAAGCACTCCAAAACTGCCCATGCTGAGGCAATATGTGCAAAACCATTAAAATACTGTGCTGACCAATTAAAACAATAAATCTCAAAACACCCACAACCAGCACACAGTACTCTCACAGCTTTATAGGTCACCACAGTCTTACAGGGATTGCTTTAATTGTTGAATACTCAGCTCTAATAACAGTACTCCAAATTTTAAAGTCTGTTTCTTCAGATCAAAGTTCACATGTTAATACCTTATGCAGTAATTGAAAATTCAACAAATTGGGAAGTTAGCCTAGTGAATGCACAGGTAAGATCTACTGAAAACAGCATTTTATGGGAAAGCTATAGCAATACTTTGTTTAACCTCTGAAAAATACACAATTTCCCATTCAGGCTGATTTAACTATTTTCATTAATTTCACTGTTACCAGTGTATTCTTAGGTTGTTACCTAGAGTGGGATTTGGTAGAGTTGCAAGGAAATGACAGTGACCTGTTCGACCTGGGTTTGGATTCCTAATTTCCACCAACCTTTCATCCACATTGGCTGATCCCAGCACCAGCAGTCCCCCTGACATCCCACGAGCCCATAGTGTCAGCTGAGCAAACAAGTAGGCAAGGACCATTCTTATTCTAGCCTGCAAAGCAAAATAAAAAGGAAAGCAAAATTTACATAGCAGAGTGATTTCTCTCCAGCCACTTTTATTAATCAATTGTCTAAACAAACTCATGAAGAACAAAATGCAGGCAAGGTAAGCATGACTGCAAGAAGGATGGTCTTGTGGAGAAATTGCTGAACACACTCAGGAAGTCCAGGATCACTATCTGCTACTGCCACAGACTGAGGAAGTTTCTCCTGGCCAACCACAAATTGGGGAGCAGTTGCCATTTACTTCCTCTAATAGCATTAACAAGGATCCATGATGGATGAAGTATGCAGATAAACCATCCCCTTCTACAGAGTAAATAAATCCCTCTAGTCTAATAGAAAACATCTGTAAAAAGTTCACTTTGCTTTTGTCCCCATTCTGAAACTCAGCTTTTCCTAAGGATGGCAGTAATGCCAAACCAACCTGGGATCCAGCCCCAGCTCCAGCCACAATTTTTGCTTGGTGTTAAGCAAATCCCCACACTCCTCTGTGACTTAAGCCTCTCCTGTTGCCACAAAGCTGATAAAGGATTCAATGTTTGCTTCCAGAGCAAACAGCTGGATTTCTCCAGTAACAGAGAGAGAAAGATCAAGTCCTCAAATTACCAAAAAACTACCAAACACTTGGATAACCAACACTCGGAACTACAGCGGAATTGCTGGTTACGTTGGAAAACCAAAAACATCAAACCAAAACCCACAGAACCAAAAGAGTGTGACCTGATTCAGCCTGCAGGACACACACCTGCACATTCTGGAGTGCCAGGCTCTCTCTGCTGCTCCCTCCATAGACAGAAAACCGGGGAGTTCGACCTGTCACCACACTGAAGATCCCCACAACAGCTTTCACAGCCGCATCAATGTTCAGGTTGATGTGGTAGCTGAGAAGAATTTAAGCACAAGTGACTCAACCAGCACAATCTGACTATATAAAATAGAAAAAAAAAACAAACAAAAAATCCACCCATCAAATGAGGTTTTAAAGCTGCTAAAATCTCAGATCTGGTATGAAGAAACTTAGGAAAGAATAACACTTTTCAGAGTCTGTTTCCAAAATTCCTTGTCTTTGCCAAATGTTTCTAAGTTTACCTCAATTTAATACTTAAGTAATAATATCTGTAGCATTCCTACTTAATGCTACTTAACCCACCTCCTATTCCTCTCTTATTTTTTCCCATTTTCGAGCTTGAATGTTTTAGATGTAAGTCTTTGCCAGAACATGATGTATTTTCCCAGCACTTCTGAGCTTGTACCTGCCTATTTGCTCAGCCAGCAGTTTAGCCCTGTTGCAGGTATCCTGGGAGGAGTTCTCACTAGCCATGTAGCACGTGGTGAAGACACGCTTGCAGAATTCCCGAGGATCCTCAGGGATGTAGGTCTCATCATTCACAATCCTGCGTGCATCAGCCAGCACATCTGCATCTGAGGACAGAGCAAAAGAAACAGAACAAGAGTGGAAATTATTGTGCTCCTCCATTTGCAGGATATGCAAATATCTTGTGCATCCCTTGTATTCCAATTAAGCTTTATAGTGCCCATGATAAATGACTACATCTAACTCCCAAAAGATTTTTCACCTATCAAATAAAAGAATTACCGATTTTGCTCCTGATTTTGAGCACAGAAATATTAAATCTTTTTTATCTACTGAAGAATTTTCATAGAAAACATGATCTAGTATGTAAAAAGATTTAGCTAAAAGCACAAAGTCTGCTTAAAGCCAGTTTAAGAACTTAAACCATTCCTAACCATGCTTTGTAGTGCTGGTTTTAATAGAAGGGGAAAATTTTCAGAATAAACTGAAGACTACATCATCCAACATTTGAACAATAGTCTAGACAGAAACTAGTCTGAGTTCCACATCCAATTCTTAAGTCCAGAATGAAAACTATTATGCCAATTCAAAGAATCTGAATCTGGAGACATTTTAGCTGGAATTTCTGAAGAGATGCAAAGGACTCCATCAGAACAACAGGAAAAGGGTCTACCATTAACAAGCTAATGCAGCTACTGCACCCAGCTAATATTAACTTGTCCATAATCATTAGTAAACACAGCTGGCCAGACACACAGATCTACTTACTGCCATTCTTGACTGCCAGGCAAACCTGGTGGCACATGGAATACACTATGCAAGCTGTAGCAGAGCTGTCAATTCCACCACTCAGAGGTAGGAGAAATCCTGCCTTGAAAACAGAGCAAGGAGGAGATTCCACATAGCAAAATTAGAAAAAAATACGTATTGTACCACTCAGAAACACACTCTTATTGAAGAATGAAAGGT
The DNA here is from genome assembly GCF_052056855.1 of Sturnus vulgaris. Lineage (NCBI taxonomy): Eukaryota > Metazoa > Chordata > Aves > Passeriformes > Sturnidae > Sturnus > Sturnus vulgaris. Next base: position 7,192,340 of record NC_142260.1, read on the forward strand.
GCATTGTTCAAGGCTGTTTATATTCTAGTGGGGAAAACCCAGTAGCAAATCCTCTGAAACTCTCATCAACTGGATAATCAAAGTCAGTGTAAAACCCTTTGGCTAGAAAAAATTCCAATTGTCTTCACCCTCTAGGAAGACAGAAAAGCTAATAAAAAAAGATTACATTTCTCATATATATTTTACTGTTACACTGAATGACTAGTTCATGTCACTCTGTGCACTCAAGAAAGCACAATTCCTAAGGGAAAGGTGCACAGAGCATATTGAAATCACACTTGGAATACAATTTTTAAGTCAGAACAAGCTACCTCAAAACTCACTTTGTACTTTGGACTAACATCAGTTTGTACCAGCACCACAGGATAAGAATTTGGATTGTGCCTGTGGCACAAAAGAAGCTGTACATGCCAAGGGAAAAGCAAACTGAGTTGTTCTTACCTGTTTGCTGCGCCTTAAATAGTCCCAGAGCCAACATGCAGGTCCAAGGCTGAAATTACAGAACATCATAATTCTAAGAAGGTTAGGGAATAACACCTAAGCAACTCAACATATTTACTGTGGCCTTCCAATGAGAGACTTCCTTTACTTAAACATAAGATGTTGTTTAGATTTATCTCTGAGTTTTGTTGGGTTTTTTTTAATCAAAATAATTTTCAAGCAACAAATTCAGTGTTTGATTACCTGATCTCCTCCTCGGGACTGTGGTGTCTCCACTGGATTGGCATACAAGTAGGAACAGCTACATCATCAGGACACGACAGAGCAAAGTCCACTTTTACCCTGGGATAAGGATTCACTTTACTTGCCTAAGCAATAGTACAGAAGAATTCAGAAGACATCAATTTTAATGTAGCATATACCTATAAAACATCAGCTCTTTAAGATACAGTGAAAATTAGGACATGCAAATACTTTTTATATTCAATAGCTATTCAAACTTGGCACATTTTACAACCACAGAGAGTCCTTACTGCCAAGTTACGAGATGAAATCTCTGCTCTGTAACTTCGAACATCCTCCAGGTCCAGAGTGGCAACCAGCACCTCCTATGGAAAGGCTTTCAACATTAGATCACTCTACACAAGCAGATAAACAATGCTTGGCAAAAGATTCAGCATCAGCTGTGACAAAGAAAAAGGCAAGAAACATTACTGGGGAAAGAGATGGATCTGGCACATACTGTGAGGAAACCTAGATGACAAATCTACTTTTTTCTGAAATCAAAGTGAAACCTTGTGTCTACAAAACTGGGTCATAATTAAAACACTGCAGTCTTTGCCCTTTCTTCTTTTATATATGGGAATCTCAATTCACAGGATCTCTCCTCCTGATGGTGATTGCATACAAAATGTTTTCACGAAGTTCTTTCACTGTGACCTTTCTTCCTTCCTCACAAAAGCAGGAGAGCTACTGTAGGTAATCTGACTAGGAAAACACTTGGATCTAGTTGAATAGAATAATTAAAATACATCCTTTCTAGTCTAGAGATGTTGACCTAGAGTCTCAAATGTCTGGGAAGTGTTGAGCATAAGTGTCCTAGCAGCTATGGGGTGAATACATTACCACATCATCGAGTGAGAACTGGGATCCTTGTGCAACTGTTTCTCCATTCATGGAAATCATGGCACAGCCATCATAATACAGACGATCACCATCACAGCCTTTCTGGTTTGCTAAAATATATATTCCACCATTCTGCCAGGGAAACAAACATGCAGGGAAGGGAAAAAAAATTTTAAAAAAAAAGCTGTTCAAAATATAGCACATGACAGGATGTTAAAAATCAAAATGTTATTTCTCTGTTCCTGCCCTTCTAACAGACTTCCTCTCCCTTTACATTGTGAATGATTTATGTCTGGGATTCTCTCTTGACAAGAGTCTCTACTATGAGCAAGAGTCATTCCCTCAATCCAAACAGAGAGCTGCACTTCTAAATTGAAATTATGAGTTCAAATTGAGATTGGGAAAAGCAGGAAGGTGATGACAGAAGCTGTGTTTGGATATCAGAGGAGAGAACAGATACTGTTAAATATAAGCAAAGCATGTTAAATTACAATGACAAAGCAGCTTTTTCACAGTGTAATGTACACTCATTGCTTTATTTTTGTCCTCATCACTGTTAGATAGGATTACAGACCAAATACTTAATGTCTTCTCATTTTTAAAACAAACAGAACTTTCCAAGTAGACAAGTGCACACCTTTGCTGTGGCAGAATTCACCAGATCCACCCGGGCGTGAGCCTTCCGCAGCACATGGTGACTCCCTGAAGAGTTGGTGAAAATTTCCACACCATCAAGTCCCATCTCAATGTGAGGACTGTCAAAGCAAAAGCCACCAAAAAAAAAAAAAAAATCACTACTATGCTGTGAAAAATGCAAATATAATTAAAACTCACTGACAAACAGAAACATCTGTGTCACTGTTGGTTTTCTGCATGCCTTAGCTCAAACAAGGATAGGGCTTTCAAAAATATCTGTTTCCTTGCATTGCCTAATTCTTCTGTCAAAGACCAGCAGTGGCTGCAGAGGTCAGGAGGGCTTTTGCTCATTCTGCTCTAAATGAAATGCCTTCTCTCTCTAGAAGGCCAGGTCTCAAGGAAAGAGATACTAACACAATCTTGGTCTGAAAGGGAAACATAGATATACACTGCAAAGTCAGTAGTCCCATTCTCCTCGTCTCTTAATAAATCCAAAAACAGAGCTACAAGGAGAAGAAGTCTACTGACTTTTTTTTTCTGATGTCATAAGGAAGAAATACTAAAAAAAAAAAAATCACATCTTCAGCACACCACACCTTCTGCAGTTACAAGGAAATTAATGTAACAGAGATTTGGAAAAATATCAGTAACATGAGCACTAGAGCTACCTATCATTTATTTCCTTAGGTGACTCTCTTAATTCTGCTTCTTTTTGGTATTTCTCCCCTATCTTCTTGTTTCAAGTTGATTTAGTTTAACAAATCAACATTTCTTTGCCATCCTGCACCTAGCCTAATGAGGTCCTTCCCATGATGTATTTATGGCTCCTAATTATATTTTATCTTACTGGCACTTTCTGAAAGATAAATTACATCGAAGAATAATAAGCAGATCTTTTTGAACATTAATTTCAGGCAGCTCCAGGGTATGTTTTAGTTTACTTTTTATTTTCTCTTCTCCTTTACCTATTTGGTGCCCAGAGTTCTTCACATATCTCTGCCCCTAGGCAGGTATCTTTGGTTGCTAGCACTGCATCCCCAAAAGGAACAGTTTCCTGAGGAAAAACAAGAACATTCTTATATATATGCAGTAGAATAAGCTATTCAATTCAAAAACTTAACTACAAATCTTAAGAAAATAGAAAAATTGAATGCTCGCTTATATGAAATTAGTGACACAATATCAATCACATTATACCTTCTTTCATTTTATTCCAATCTGAGTAAAAAAAAAAAGTAAAATTCTGAAGTGCAAATTTCTGGACTGACTGAAATTTTGTGTTTTAATTTCAGTAGTATTCAGATCCAATGCTTAGCTTAAGGACAGGAATTAAACAATCTACACAATATAGACTGTTGCTAGGAATCACACTCATGCTTTAGTGGGAACTAACAGAAATTTTAGATCCTTCTGAACTAAGAAGATTTAAATTCTTTTTAATTTAATTGTTTTAACCTGAAAACACACACTCAATTCTAGTCTCAAGCACAGATAAATTCAGTACCAAAATTGTGCAAAATATGGCAATGTTCTCTAAGTACAAATAACTGAGGCAGATTTAAAATTTACTTGGTTTGCTGCCACATACTAACATAAATAATGTCAAATTATGCTGTCATTTAATGTAACTTAGAACCACCAGAACCACCACTGAAACATACGAATCTACAACATGAGTGGCTGCAGAATTTTGGGGACTACAGTTTTTAATTGCTGAATCTGAAAGATTTAAAAAAAAAAAAAAAACAGCTTACCTGTCCAGTCACTTCCTGAATTATCCTGGGTAGAAAATATTCCTCCACATGCCTAAATCAAGATTATAGATTGTGAATACATCATTACATAAATCACAGCATAAAAGCTGGTTCTCTCCTCACCTTCTAACGTTGGTTAAAGAAACCATATTGAGGTTGTACAGTTCTCTGTGTGTTTAAAAAAACGAAAAAATACCTTCATATTCTTTGTGGAATTAATTAGAAATGCTAACATTTTAGGACAGCAACACCTGTGCTTCAGAAAGGCATGGTAAGCAATGCCTCATCCTGGCTAGAATGCAGACCTAACAAAGGACACACCATACCAGACAAATGCCAGATAGAAGTTTCTCTTTTTGTAGGGTTACTACACGAGCAACACAGAACACAACTGGGGCTCAAGGAGGGACCAGAAGAGCTTTACTGAGACCCTCAGGTTGGGAACTTTCCCTGATTACAAGATGAGTGCACAGCATCAGATATGGGAGTTCTGCAGCATCAGCAGGCAGGCAGCTTTCATTCTCTGCAGTTGTTGCAGTTCTGACAGAGCCCATCCTTTTCAGCGTTTGCCAGTTCAGTACTGGGATGCAGCAATCCAGCAGATAAACACAGCCCCTCCCAGGCCTGAGCTGGGTGTTCTTAGAAAGCACACACCAGGAAAATGACACTTTACACTGGCTGTAGGATCAAGCAGCCCCACTTTTTCTTCCAGCTCAGCAACTCAGAGTTTGAGTGCTCAACAAGCTTACTAATCAAGCTGCAACCACGTAGCTTGGCTGACCCTGTCTTGCTGCTCTCCCTGTAGCAGCTAATGAGGATTTGCTGTAGATATTTCAACCCTGTTCCTGTGGCTGCAAACAGCAAGTTGTGTTTTCTAACACAATTCTAACAGCTGCCAGCATACCTTGCTTTGCTCCATGGGGTGAACCATCTAAGTTCCCTGTAGTTTCCTGCATTTGCCAGTGATATTTTTGGTCTGATCAGAAGAATCTTCCTTAAATCATAAATCAAAACAGAAAAGCTGAGTTAACACATGATGTACAGCCAAACAAGGCTATATACGAACACTGATTAATATCAACTCCTTTTTTTCTTTTATAATGTAACATTTTTAAAGTTTCTGTTTGCAGACTCAAGGGGATTTTCCGAACTCTTTCAGAAAGCAGTGGGAATTTAGTTTCCACAAATCAGAAAAGAAAAAATAGATCATAAAAACCTTAGTTGTCTCTCTCAAAATTTAGCAAATAGGAAGATAAATGTAGCACTGAAGAATCTTGCTTGTAGGACAAACTGATGTCTGAAAAGATAATGTGTTACCTCACAAAACACATCAAGAACTACTTACTTATTTAAAAAGATCACTCGACAATTGTAGCGAACATTTCTGTGCAGAATAGGCCTGTGAAAATAAGAAGCAAAATTAGCAGCGACTACACTCACTAACTAAATGAAAATATAAAAAGCTACAGAATCTACTGCATAAAAACTATTCATAAGACCTCACTAAAAGGAATCAAGCAAAACAATATATCAAGTTTTAGTTTCTGATTTTTTAGTTAAAGTAGGTGTTCGAAAAAAATCGGACTTACTGACTGTGCTGTCAATCTCAGACATATCAGCTACTACCTGAGCCTTAGGAACATGAGCAGACCAGAAGATTCCCCATGGCTGGGCCAGGTTATTTAATCAAATGTGACCTCCTGTGTTACTGCCAATCCAGTTCAAAAACAAACTAGCTTTACACATTTATATCAATACTGGACATGGTAATTAAAAGGCAAAAAATAGTGCAGTTCCTAGGATATGTTTGAAAGTTTGGTGCAGAACCCTCGCTATCCAGAGCATGGCACAAGCAGCATTCCCTAAGGACTCAGCCCTTTATCACAGGTAAAAACCCCCAAACTTACATCCCCACATCACATATAATATCTTGAGTAGCAGGAGACTCCAAGAGCTTTTCCAGAACTTGAAACGAATGCAAGAGTGTGTCTGATTCATAATAGTGATCTGAGCAGCCGTAACCACTGCGTATAGAAACAAGGAGAAAATAAAAAATTCAGCCAGATCAAAACCAGTGCCAAAGAAGCAAAACTACTTCACACAGAGAACACTTCACCCACACATAATCTATACAGAAAATTAAGAAGCAGTGCTGTCAACACCATCCCTATTTACAGCATTTAAAACTCTGCGGTGTTTTGTATCACCCCATGCTGCTCCTTCCAAGGACAGCAGCCTGGGCCCAAGCAGAAATCAAAGCCCTATAGTTTCCCTGAAGGAAAACTCACTGAAACAGGTCAAAAATTATCGCTACCAGTCAGGTTTCCAAGACAAGAGACCCAATCCTGTGCTCACAACTACAGCGCTTCCCTTTGCGCCGACAGCCGCATGCTGTGAGCAGCGCTTCGGGCACTGCAGCACCACGGGGCCGATGCTCTTCCCGACTGCTCTTCCACAGTTCACTGGACTCGCACCAAACCCAGCGCCAGCAAAGCGCCCTCACCAGATTTCGAGCTCTGGCCCAAGGCGGTACCGGGCTCCCTTGCTCTTGGCGATGTCGATACCTGCAAGAGTGTTGGGAGCGCAGTGCGTGAATCAGGCACGGGCTGCGCTGCGCTGCCCGCGGGAGGAGGGAAGGAAAGAGGGAGCGGGAGAGGCGTCCTGACGGCCGGGGGCAGCCAGCCATCATCGGCACTCACTTCTGAAAATCCTCTCCAGGTTGCCCTCAAAGTCCAGTGCCCACTGGTTGAGAGCGCAGGTGGCCACGGTCACTGCCCGACCCATGGCTGCCCCGCCGCCTTCCCCGCTGCTTCCGGGGCGGCGCCGCGCCGGGGCTGCGGGTCCCTCCTCCGGTGCCTCCCCCGGTGCCTCCCCCGGTCCCTCCTCCGGTGCCTCCTCCGGTCCCTCCCCCGGTGCCTCCCCCGGTCCCTCCCCCGGTGCCTCCCCCGGTCCCTCCTCCGGTCCCTCCTGCCGGCCCCTCCTCCGGTCCCTCCTCCGGTGCCTCCTCCGGTCCCTCCTCCGGTCCCAGCAGCTGCACCTGCTCCGTCAGCGCTTCGAGCACGGGCTCCATCCGCACCCGATGTCCCCATATGCTGTGCCTCCTGCGGCGCCGTGTGGTGCTGCACGCCCTAAGCGCTTTCCGCAGTTTTATCTCCCCAGAGCTCTGAATAACGGGAATGCAGCCTTAGCCCGTTTCTTAGCCCTGCAACTTCTTTTAAGAGGTGTCCCTCAAACCAGGTTCGGAGTGTGAGTGCTGAAAGTAACTGGAACAGGGTGCGACGTTCTGCGTGTTGTTCTCATTTCAGCACCATCCCGGCAGCTCTCAGGGTGCTGACCCCAGGGAGGGTGACTTCTTCCAAGTCCTATTTCCTCTCGTATGTCCCTCATCACATATTTGACTGCCGTGAGCACACAGGATTCTAACTTCTTTCTGTACTAGAATCAGAATACTTTAGGTTGGAAAAGACCTGCAAGATCAGAGTCCAACCACTAATCCAGCAGTGTCGAGCCCACCATTAAATCATGTCCCCAAGCGCCACATATACATGGCTTTTACCTCCAGCAATGGTGACTCCACCACCGCCCGGGGCAGTCCGTTCCAATGCCTGCCAAAACCATTTCTATGAAGAAACTCTTAAATATCCGATCTAAGCGAGCCTTAACACAACTTGAGACCGTTTCCTCTTCTGTCGCTTGCCACTTGAGAGAAAAGCCTATAGCCTCCCTTCAGGGAGTTGTAGAGTATAAGAAGATCTCCTCCTTCAGCCTCCTTTTCTCCAGGCTGAGATCTCCCTTCCCCTCTTCCTCATCCGTCTCCTCCCAGATCCTGCCCCAGATCCATTCCCTGGACACACTCCAGCAACTCAATGTCTTGGATTAAGGTGCCCAAAACTGACCCCACCATTCGAGGTGTGGCCTCAGCGGAGCCCAGAACAGGGGCACGGGCACTGCCCTGCTCCTGCTGGCCACACTATTGCTGACACAGGCAGGATCCTGTTCTTCTTGGCCACCTGGGCACACCTGGGCTTGTGTTCAGCAGCTCTTGGCCAGCACCCCCACGTCTTTTTCTGCGGGGCCATCGGAAATTGCACAGAAAGGTCAGTGGAATGCGGAGAGTCTAATAATGACTTGTTATAAATGAGAGACAAAAGTCTCTATATTCAGCAAAATTTAGATTGTTTTATTTGATATAGAAAGAGCAAGAAGCAGCGCGCTGTGGAACATGAGGGCTCACTGTCCACTCTACGCTCCATCGAATTTTGGTTTGTAGCCTCTTCTTATACTGTGGTTTCTCGTTGTAATCAATAATTTTTGGGTTTGGGTTTGTTGGTTTTTTTGGGTTTTTTTGGTGTCATAATTTTGCCAGGTAAGCAGTGGTAGTCGAATAGACATCCTTACACAAATTCACAAAGCCTCCGGGCGATAATCAGTCACAGATAGCCATCTGGCCTTTGTTCCAGAGAAGTTCTGGAAGTCTGGTCCTTGAGATAAGCAGCATTGATCAGACAAAGGCAGGAAGGGCTATTGGGAAGTCTGATTTTGTAAGCTGGTAGCCGATACAACTTATTTGGAAAATATAATATAACATAATATAATGTAACATAATACAACATAATATAACATAACAAGGTGATTTTAAACATAATGATTTTATCATATAATTTCCTTTATCTAGTGTCCATGCTTCACTTCAGAGCTTAGTATTTTGGTTTATACAAATGCCAATGCTCTTGTGATTAATTTTATCAATTATGGCAGATTCAAGGCGGCCCAGTGTCGGCACGGGGGGTTGCTGTGACCCGGGTGCAGGTGTAAGCTATTTCCCTGGACAGCGGTTCCCGTTCCCGAGAACGCGCGGGTTTATCCAGCGACCCGCGCGCTCCCGGCGCGGCGCGGAGCAGGGGGCGGAGCCTGCCCCCCGCGCGCTCCTCGGCCCATGGGACGAGCGCGCGCCACCAATGGGGAGCCGCGGAGCGGGCGGGGCGCGGCGGGGATTGGCTGGGGCGGTGGGGCGGGGGCGGGGCCCGGAGGGTCGGTGCCGGCTGAGGGGCCGCTAGCGAGGCAGAGCAGGAGCGGCGGTGGCCGGGGCGGGCTCCGGGAACGGTGCGAAGGTGATCCCTGTCACTGACCCCCGCACGTAGGTGAGTGCGTTCCTTCCTTATCGTGTGTGGGATCTGCCCTTGAACGGAGCCAACCGTGTGGGCAAAGGGGGGCGATGAGCTGCCTTCCCCTCAGATCGCTTCTGAGAAGAAACCTGCGGGGGGCAGGACTAAAGGAAATGGCCTTAAAGCGAGGTAGAGATTGGGATTAGATGAGAGAAAATTTTTTTTTCGTTGTTGGTGTGGTAGGCGTTGGAACAGGTTGTCAGGAGGCGGTGGGTGCCGGGGCTATGGGCGGGCTCAGTCAGTGTCCAGGTAATGCAGGCACATCGAGCCGCCACCTCAGTCCATAGGTCACATTATAGGATGATGATCTTTAACACGAGAAGCGTTGAATGAGACTGAAAGAAAACTACAGTGCATGTTCCACAGAGAGAATTAAGTGTTGCCGAGTAAGTCATTCTCCGTTCCCGCTGATTTTTCATTTAGATAGGATTATGTCTTGTTTTCTATGGTGTCAATGACATATATGGACCAAGGACTCTGGGCAAAGTATCCAATTCACAAGGTCCGCTACTGATAATGTTACAGCAGTAGCAATTTCTCAAATTAAGAAAGCGAGTTAAGTTACAGAGATTTATGAGAATGTGGTGAAACATCTTTTTTTTTTCCTTTTACATCTACATGAAAGTAATAAGCTATATACTATCTATGCATTTTAAAAGAAATTTCCAGTTAGCAAGAAGTTTAATGGGTTACTTTGATAAGAGTGTTTTGATTATGTTTTGCTGGATGTAATTGGTAAAAACTTTTTGCTTCCTCTCCTCCACCCCCAAATGTTATGTGGTCTGAAGTCTATAAAACAGATTTTAGTAACTTTTATTTGTCATTCTCTTGTAGAGACGGAAGGCTTACTGAGAACTAGCTGGAGTAATAGGATTCATATTTTCTTTCCCATAGGGTATCATGGCAACCCATCTCTCAAAGGAGAAAAAACCTGCTGAAGGAAGAAAACACCAAAACATGCAAAATGATACTAAAGTATCTCAAGGCCAGTGGGGAAGAGCATGGTGAGAGAAGCCCAAGTAGTCCTTGTATTTCCAATTACTTCATTCTTACTCTCAGAGATGCTGTATTCCTTTTAAACTTCCTCTGTTAATAATGGATTTTTGTTCTGCCCTGCTCTGTAAAGCTTATGGGTAATCTGCTGTAACAACAGGTGTTGAAGAAGAGTTCTTCAAGTTTTTTAAGGAAGAGAATTGGCCAGATGGTTTGGGTTAAATCACACTCCTTGCAAAAAAGAAAAGCAAATCATAAAAATTGGTCAAATTTCTGGTTCCTTCAAGAAAAGAAATATTTGCTGAGATTTGGAAAACAGGCATCCTGGTATCTGTGGCACTCCCAGCTGACAAGTCCTGCTGTAGCAATATTTATGACTCATGTCCCAGTTCCCAAAGAGATGGGCAGGTATTAGCAGGGCACTGTACTGCAGCTGGGAACAGCAACAGTGGCACAGCAAGTTCAAGGTATCGCTGTCCAAGGTCTTGGAGGGAAGATTTTATTTAATCTCTTGCTCTGATCAACTAGTGTAGTTTTAGAGAAGCTTCTGGCATAGTGTGTTCTGTGCTGAGTTTTTTATGGCTGTTTGTCCCTCAGATATGTCCATGCCTTGAACACGTTTTCAGTTTTCATCCAGTTAAGTCTAGAAGGTCCACTGAAAAACTGTCTGATGTAACTTATCTATCTGAAACCTGGGGAAACAAAATGCTTTGTTTTGGATTACAGGGAGGTGGACTGGTTTTCCTTGGCAAGCATCCTTTTCCTGCTCATGTTTGCACCACTGATTGTGTATTACTTCATCATGTCCTGTGCCCAGTACCAGTGCTCTCTGACTGATCCACTCCTGGACTTGCTGACGGGGAATAAGCATCTGTCTGACATCTGGAACAGCACTCCCACACTGACCTATAGGGCTGCTGTCATCTATTCCCTGTGGGTCACTTTCCAGGTACATTATTGAGTTATAATCTGGATGCAGAGTCTGGTTTTCCCCACAGTGTTGGATGAATCCTTTTGCACAGAGGATGGTGGAATCTTGCACTGGCATTCACTCTTAGATGTTTCACAATTTCCAAGGTGTTTTGGAATCCAAATTACTTAGAAAATAAGCATGTAGGGAATATGCACAAATATTCTTTGTGTGACATATTCCTTAATGAGGTTTTTAAGAAAAGGTAGCTATGTAACAACGGTACCCATTTGTTTTAAATTAACACACAAGAAATAGATGAAAATGAAAGGACGAGGACCTGAATGTAGTTACCAACAGTCCTGCCTCCCCACCAAAAAAGAATGACAGCCTTACATAAAATATATCTTTAGAGCTGTAGAAAAGCTTAGATATATTACTAGTCTAAAATCACAACAGCTAAATATTTCCATATTGGCTTACCCAACACTTAGTAGAAACTTAAGAGAAATGTTACATTTGGGATACGTATGTAAAGGATAGTGTTTTGAGGGGTTTTGTCTTGTCTGTGTTTACTGTGAATACATTCTCTCACTTTTAGGTGGTTTTGTACTTGTTCATTCCTGATTTCTGCCATAAATTTCTCCCTGGATATGTGGGAGGTGTACAAGAAGGTGCTATCACCCCTGCTGGTAAGGTCTTTCTTTGGAATTATAGTATTTCTGCTTCTTAGAGTCTTTAATAACCCATGTGTAATCAGAGGAAACATGGACGTAAATGGTCTCACCTTCCTCACATGTTCAGTTCAAGCAAAACTAGAAAGCAATCTGGGTCATCTTTTAGAATAAGTTATAGCATTTCTATCTCTTATAATTAGTAAAACTGTTGATCTGGTAGGCACCACACCAGCAATGGAAAAGTACTGGTTGACAATTTTGGCACTTAAAATTGTCAGTGGACTATTGCTGGTATTTGACAAGATAGTTTTATCTGCTCAAGCTCCATTAACCCAAGAGACTTGGACAAAATGTGTGATGTGAACTGTTACTGGTGGCTTGTTACTGTAGTCAGTTTTGGGGAAAGTCTAAATTCACTTTTGTGAGAAGAAAAGCTCAGCCTAACAAAGTCTAGTGGGTACAGCAGAGTCTAATGGAGCTTTCAGAAAAGTGCCTCAAGGTATTTAAGTGGGATGATGAGGAGAGAGGTCATTTCATGAGGACTTGATTGAGCTTCTGTGTATTCTGTGCATCCCCATATTAACCAAAAGCTTTATTAATGCAGGGTCACTAACATCCATTTTTTCTTCATACTTAGGTGTTGTGAATAAATATGAAATCAATGGACTTCAGGCCTGGATCATTACCCATGTGCTTTGGTTTGCAAATGCTTCTTGCTTCCACTTGTTCTCACCTACCATCATTTTTGACAACTGGATTCCTCTCCTGTGGTGTGCCAATATCTTGGGATATGCAGTGTCCACGTTTGCAATGATTAAAGGCTACTTTTTCCCTACCAATGCCAAAGACTGGTATGTGAATTTTAGTAATGAGAGAATACTAGGTATCAGAGATAAAAATTGTTAAACAAAAGTCGGATGTATAAATTGAATGATGGAGTATATTTCAGTGGCACAGAGAGCTAGGCCAATGTATGGCAGTGGTTCTTAACTTCACCAGCACTATCCCATGTGTTTCATGCTGCACACCATGGGACTGGCAGCCTCATAGTCACAGATGCACCCATCCTAAAAATGGTTATACTTAGACTGTTCAGAAGTGTTACCAAGAGAAAACCTGGGCACCTCTGAAATTCTACCATTTATGTCTATTAATGTAATACTTCAGTCGTGTCAGTTTGTGTTACCTTGCACAACGTTACATGGTTTTATGATTTTTATTATCACTACATCAAATTAATCTCAATTGTGTAGTCAGAGTAGAAATTATTTCTATTTGTATTTAACTCTGTCCATTTCTAATTTTTTTTTTTTTGCATTTTACAGCAAATTCACTGGAAACTTCTTTTATGACTACATGATGGGGATTGAATTTAACCCTCGAATAGGGAAGTGGTTTGATTTCAAGCTGTTCTTCAATGGGCGCCCTGGGATTGTGGCCTGGACTCTAATCAACCTTTCCTTTGCTGCCAAACAACAGGAGCTGTATGGTCAAGTGACAAACTCCATGATCCTTGTCAATGTCCTCCAGGTAAATTCCGAGGAGGAAATGAAGAAACCAGTTTGAAAATAATCTAGTATGAAAGTAGGAAAAAATCTCCTTCCATGGAAATCAAACTGAGGCATTTTTTCCTGGCCTGAAACAAGCTCATTCACTGATGGGTCTTTGGATTTATTCCCTGATCTGTGTAAATGGAAGCCTGCTCCTTAGAAGCTCTATCCCTCCTCTTTGTAACCCTGTGACTCTAAGCTGAAGAGAGATCAGGGTGGTCAGTTGTGAGTTCACTTCCCAAGTGTTTATCCCTGAGTTGTACACTTGCCTTAGTCATCCTACTAGTGCTTTATCTGTCTAGAGAGATAGATATTGTGTATCCAGATAGGTTGTATTTATGTGAGAGTTCTTCTTAACCATGTTCAGAAATGTCTGGTTTTTAAGTGCTAACATGAAAACACCAATGAATTTAAGAATACATCACAAGGCAGCACAGACATTAAGCTGATGCTGTTAAGCAGGGTAACTGGTGACAGTGCTATGTTATTAATGTAAAATTATTCTGTTGCAGGGTATTTATGTTCTGGACTTCTTTTGGAATGAAGCCTGGTACTTGAAAACCATTGATATCTGCCATGATCATTTTGGATGGTATTTGGGCTGGGGAGACTGTGTTTGGTTGCCTTACCTCTATACATTGCAGGTAAAAAAGTGTACACTGTGTTTTTGGGCTATCAGGGATGAAACTCTCCAGAAACTTTCTTTCTAGCTGTTTAATTTGTACCTTAAACGTTTCTATATTGTTAGACTGTTGAGAAATTATTGCAAAGTTCTTTGTAACAATTCTCTTGTAGGAAAGCTTCCTGTCCGTGCATGGATTTGACATCTTTTCCTCTCCTGCCCTTCTTTTGTGCCTCTTTCTGCCACTGTTGATTGTGTCTGCATACTTTTCTAAATCCTTTCAGATTCCTTTCTTTTTTCACTCCTGCTTGTTGAGGATCTTTTGGTTGGTGTGGTTTGTTGGGTTTTGTTCCTTGGGTTTTTCCTTCTGTCTGGTTTGCATCCTTGCAACTTCTCCCTTCTTGTTTCACAAAGAAGTGCAGTTTTGGAGAGAGAAAGAGAGAAGGAAACTCTAGGATGCAGAGTTTTCTGAAAGTTTTGTGCAGTTTTACTATTGCAGTACTTTTTTCTATGTGTTCTTCTGGTTTGTTGTGGGTCACTGTGATCAAGGAATTTGTGTGGTGTGCTAAGCCCTCTGTTGGAAGTCAATGGCTGATTGTTTTTGTGCTCCCCAGGGTCTGTATTTGGTTTACCATCCCGTCCAGCTGTGCACAGCTCATGCCATAGGGGTCTTGATGTTGGGCTTGCTGGGTTATTACATCTTCAGAATGACCAACCACCAGAAGGACCTCTTCCGTCGCACCAGTGGCAACTGCAGGATCTGGGGGAAGAAGCCTCAGTACATCGAGTGCTCCTACACGTCCGTGGATGGCACCAAGTACCACAGCAAGCTGATGACCTCCGGATTTTGGGGCTGGGCACGTCACTTCAACTACACAGGAGACCTGATGGGTTCGCTGGCCTATTGCCTGGCTTGTGGCTTTGAGCACCTCCTGCCTTACTTCTACATCATTTACATGACCATTCTGCTCACCCACCGCTGCCTGAGGGACGAGCACCGTTGTGGCAGCAAGTATGGGAAGGACTGGAAGCGCTACACTGCTGCAGTGCCCTACCGGCTCCTACCCGGGGTGTTTTAAGGCTAACACAGGAGGCAGGGGAAAGGAAAAAGAAGAAACATGCAGGCATGCCGTGCTAAGGGTAACTCAAGTATGGCACTGAACTGGCACATTTTTTTAGAAGACTCTTTTAATTGGAATACCCCTCTGAATCTCCCCATTTCCAAATTAACTTGGAGTTTAAGAAAAGATGCATGTATTTAGACACCTGAGAAATCCCAAAGCTGGAAGGTGGCCTTACCCTTGATAGTAGCAGGGTTCTGGAAGCAGTTTGCAGTGCTTCAGGAGAGAAGATAAAGAGTTCTGTCATCTCTTTAGGAAAGAAGTTTTCTGATGCAGTTGCTTATGACCATCAGAACCTACACTTGGGAAAAAGTGCAAAGGAGGCTTGATTGTTGGTTGCTTGTCAAGAAATGAACAGTGAAAATACTGAACTGGAGAAGCTGGTCTGAAATAACTGTTATAATCTAAAACAAAAGTGAAAACTGTTACAAATTAGTGCAATTTTCAGCACCTGACAATAGGGAACATGACCAACTGAGTTTTTATTTTGCTACTGAAACCAGACTTTGTGAAGCTACTGAGCTATGGTTGGGCTGGAATGGAGTTAATTTTTTTCATAGTAGCTGTTATGGGCATAGTTATGGATTTGAACTGAGACAGTGCTGATAACACAGGGATGTTTTCACTACTGCTGAGCAGTGTTTACACAGCATCAAGGCCTTTTCTGCATCCTCACCCCACATGCCAGGGAGTGGGCTGGGTGAGCACAAGGAGTTGGGAGGGGTCATGGGCAGGACAGCTGACCCCAATTGACCTAAGGAATATCCCAGGCCATGTGGCATCATGCTCAGCTCATAAAGCTGGAGGAAGAAGGAAGTGGGGGATGTCAGGAGTGATAGTATTTGCCGTTCTAAGTCACCATTACATGTGGTGGAGACCTGCTTTCATGGAGATGGCTGAACATCTGCCTGCAGGTGGCAAGTGAGGAGTAGATCCCTTATTTTGCTTTGTTTGTGTGCAGTTTTTTCCTTTACCTATTAAACTGTGTTTATCTCAAGCCGTGAGTTTTCTCCCTTTCCTGATTACCTTCCCCATCCCACTGTGGGGGAGTGAGCAAGCAGCTGTGTGGGGCTGAGTTGCCAGCTGGGGTTAAACCATGACAGTCCTTTTTGGTGCCTGACATGGAGCTCAAAGGGTTTGAGTTAACAGCATCTTTGGCTGGAATATGCTGGGTTGGATTTATAGTGTTGGTGCTGTTGGGTTATCAGGTTCCTGTGCTTGCCATGGGGCTTGTTAGGGGCTTGATTTTGAATT
Organism: Sturnus vulgaris; assembly: GCF_052056855.1. Classification (NCBI taxonomy): domain Eukaryota; kingdom Metazoa; phylum Chordata; class Aves; order Passeriformes; family Sturnidae; genus Sturnus; species Sturnus vulgaris. The sequence goes on from NC_142260.1 coordinate 7,208,588, forward strand.
TGCTGCTGGCTGTAGTGCTCCTCCTCTCCCTGTGCTGTGCCTGGGGACACTTGGATGACAGCCATGGTGACACACTCGGGCTGGCAGGTGGCCAGGGCATCGCTGCTGTTTCTGTGCTGCTGGAACTCCAGTGTGAGCTCCAGTTGAGGGAACTGTGACCTGTGGATGAGTCCACATGGGAACAGGACACCTCAGACATCAGTGGCTGGGAGTAAGGCCATGGCAGAGCAGGAACCTCTCAGAGCATCAGTGCCTGTGGTCGTGTCTGTGCCCAAGAAGGAATTGTGGCCCAAGGATAAACCTGAAGCCCCTGTGGCTGTGGATAGGGCCATGCTCAGCAGGTGCCCCATGGAACATCAGTGTTTGTGCATGGGGTTGTGCTGGAGCACCCCAGAGCCATGGCCATGGATAAACCCCTGGCAAAGCAGTTACAGCCTTGGAGGTGCTGCAGCTGTGGGGAAGGCCACATCCACTTCTTCAGTGTGGGTGGAAAACTTCCTTCCCTATAATTTGTATAAAATCATGTTTGTAAAAATTTAAAGTTTTAAATTCTTAGATTCAGGACAAATAAAATACTGCTATTTTTCCTTCAGCTATTTCTTGTTACATGGTTATCTTTCAGAGTGACTGAAGGATACAAAAGGAGCTCTTTAAAATGTTTATTTTCAAGAGCTCCTTGGAATTCTCTTTTCCAAGGTGAACCAAATAAAAAGAATAGGGGTCATTGTATGAACTGTGCAGCTTGTAACAAGTTTGGTAGTTATGTTCAAGTTAAAAGTCTTTTTAAATTATTGCATATAAATATACTGTTGGTTTTTAAAGTAAGTAGGAAAGAAAGTATAAATTAATGTTTTGTAGAAGCAGCTGAATGCACTGATCTTCATGGCAGGTTTGGATGAGTTGTGGTGGTGATTGTGTGTTTTGGTTTTGTTGCAGTCATCCTGGAGAGGATGGTCTGGGCAGGAGAAAAAGGCTCTCTGCAAACCTAGAAAACAAGTGTATCTTGGAGCTGGGCTTTGTTTCAGAGATGGATCTACACACATCATTTTCTTATGTAGCCTTGGAAATTGCTCTGCCCCTTTGCTGTTAATGCCAAGGTTATTTAAATATTGCAACATAATCCGGACTCTTAAATCATGGTAGCCTTGCACAGCACAGTGTGGTCCCTTTTTTGTTCCCTGAGAAATCTTGGATGTTTTGTGGAAAAAATTGCCCCTTCAACACCTATTAAAAAAACACTTTAATCTATTCTGTAAACTTCATCCTGCTCCAAGCAGTGTCCCACTAATGTCACCCTTGAAAACTGCAATGTGAAGGACTATCAGCTTGCTCATATCCATGCCTGGGTCACTTTGTTGTATGCATGGCAAAGCTGTTAAATTTGTTTCTTCCCCAAAACAACAACAACAAATTTGGATTTTGAGGGGTATGTATTGGATTAACTTTTGTCTTAGTATTTCCTATTTATTGATATTCTGTGGTCAATATCATCTATCAAGCTTGAAGATCACCTATCCAATCTCTGTAGTATGCTGTGAATTTCAAATACAGAAGTGTCAATATTTGCAAAATGGTACTTATTTAGCTTGGGTTAAATAAAACATAATGGGAAAACACAGCAAAATCTTCCAGTAACTACTTGGAGCAGTAACCAAGTAGTTTGGTTGGATTGTTGTAGGAAGAAAAGTTACAAATGCTCACTTGAAGAGGACACAAGAGGCTGAGCAACTTCCACGTTGCTTTAGATCTACCTAAGGAACAAAATACATCCCAGTGTTGTAGAGTATAACTTCTATGGATTGTCAGTGTTCAATTTACAGATGGAATGGAGTGGGGAGAGGGGAACTTGCAATACCTGTGGGAGAGGAGGATACCTTCACATATGGAAAACCTCTGGCATTTCTGAGATCAGGGCTCCACCTTTGCAGCATAAGGGTGATCATGATGGAATGGGATTGCTCAGCTCCAGTTTTGCTCTGACAATGGAAATGACAGCAGGAGAATGTGCAGTTGCCTTGCAGTGGCAACCAAACTATTTTCTGTTCTTAATTAATTACCAGTCTAAGGTTCTGATCATGTGGTAACCTAGAGCTACACTGCCTAAATTGGTTCCCTTCAATAATGCAGTCTTCACTCGAGGTTAAAGTGATGTGCAGTTGAAGATAAAACTGTAATAGCATATTTTTTATACCTTCTTTTGTACAGGATGAAAAAGTCTAAATGTGTGTGTAAGAGCAAAAGCTTACTTTATTTTTAGATGACAAATACAGATCTACTTTATGGCTACCGGACATGTAATGAAACTGGGTTTTTTGATGATGCTATCCAAACATTTTGTAACATATTTTCCCTAAAAAATGTAAAAAAATTTTGCAGTCCAAGGTAATGTAAAATACATGTTTTATCATCCAGAGTATAAATCAAAACAACAAAAAAATATCTAATAAGTGTATTTTGCAACAGCTACATCTCTATGAAGTAGTATGGAATGATTGGAGAATCATTACAATAATAAATCATAGGAAAAGTCTTCTGAGAATGTGAAAACAGGAAACAGATGAGTTCAGAAGTAAAAATATAAAACAGAAAAAATGCCTATTTTTTTACAAAAATAAAAAATAGCGAATATGTGTGATTACATCTTGTAGCTAGAGGAAATTAAGAATTGTAATGTATATTTTAAAATTCTAGTCTAGACAAAGATGGTGAATAATCTAGGTTATGGACTAATAAGAGTTGCAAGAGTTACAAGGCACAGTCATAATAAAGATTTTGGGAAAGAGCTCAAACAAACTTTTTGTTGACTGTAAAAGAGTTAAAGAAGAGTTGATGTATTCAAAGCTGGCAGAAGAGCCAAGTTATAAAACTTTCTTGTTTAAGCAGGATATAGAAAAGGCCAACAGTAAGGAACTCCCAGAAGCCAGAGGACAACAGCGATTGTCCTGGAGCTGCCAGTTCCCACCCCATGGCTCCCAGGATGATGTGGTGGTGCCACACAGGATGGTGTGTTGCTGGACAAGATCCTGCAGCAGCAAAGTCAGACCTTCCCATCTCCAGGGAATTGTCTGGCAGCAGCAGTGCATGAGCAGGAAGATCTCCACAGTTTGGTTACTTGTGGCAAGAGTGTCTGTGAGAGCTGCCAGAGTGCAGATGGAAGAAGCCCTTTGGACAGGACTGCCTTTTCCCTCAGAGCCATGGGTATCAGCAGCACCTGCTCTTCCCCAGGGACGCAGCTGGCAGGAAAATCCAGAAAGAAAAAGTGGAGGCCAAGGCCACTGCAGAAAGTGTTTCCTGCAGCCAGGCACACAGCAGCCAGTTCCCAGTCCATGGCTCCGAGAATGATGAGGCAGTGCTACAGGAGAAGACCCTTGATGTGGTGCTGGATACAGATCCTCCAGGACCAAAGGCAGATCTTCCCTTCTCCAGGGCGCTCTCAGGCATCAGCAGTGGAGAAGAAGAATGAGAATGGATTCCCAACTTTGGATATTCCTGGCAGGAGACTTTAACCTACCTGGAGCCTCAGTGGGAGCCACCACACTGGAGAGGGAGGAAACTCTTTGGACAGGTGTGCCTGCTCCTTCAGAGCCGTGAGTATCAGCAAACCTGCTGATCCCCGAGAATGCAGATTGCTAGGAAATGCCTGGAAGTAAAAAGGGGCGCCTAGCCCTTTTCAAGAAGATGTTCCTAGAGGAAAGTGTCCCAGCAGCAAGCATCTTGGAGCCACGAGTTATCAGCCCGTGGCTCCCACAATGCTGTGACTGTTCCAGTGGGGAACACCCTGTGCTTGGCAGCAGAGATGATCCACATGAAACCAAGGAGGTTCCTCCATCTCCAAGAAGCTCTGCGGAGATTGCCTCCAACTACCAGGAATTTGTTTAAGGAGGGGGGTCAGATCTTAGGAGTACTAGTGTTAAATAAATCGGGATTTTCCCAGAGAACTCTCTGAGTGTTTCCACTGTTCTGGGTTTGACTGAGATTCTTTTCTTCCCAGAAACTGGCATAGTGCTGGGTTTGGATGCAGGATGGGAATGCTATGGATCACAGGTGGAGAGTTTGTTGCTACTAAGCAGGGCTTGCCCTCCTCAAGAATTCTGTAGGATCCTAGAAGCCACTCCATGTCCCATGCTCTGCCATCAAGGAGGTGACAAAGAGCCTGGAGGGAGCATGTCCAGGACAGCCAACCTGGAATGCACAGAGGGATATTGCAGACCATAGGATGTCCTGCTGAGTCTAACAACTGAGGAAGCTGGTCAGGAGAGGCTGATCCCTGGTGGGATTGACTGGGCATCAGGCAGAGGGTGCTGAACACTTCTTGGGCATTGCTTCTCAGTCCTGGGCTTTGGTCCTCTGCTCATTTCTCTCCTTCTTCCTCCTTGTTTGGAGGGAGTGTGTTGAGCTTTCCCTGGCCATCGTTAGTGGTTCCAGGCCCCCAGGAGCTCTTGTGTCATCCTTTTCCCCACCAATATCCCTCTGTCTCCTCCTTCCCGACATTTGCTGTGGTCACTTCATCCTCCCTGTCCGTGCAGCTCCTTCCTCTGCAGCGGGGGCCTCTTCAAGCTCTTTCCCTGCCCCAGTGCAGGAGGCTGAGCCCACCAGAGTGTGTCCAACTATCCTGGAGTCCCTTTCGGCATCTGCACATCCCTGCACAGCTCCTTCGGATGCTCCGTCCCCTGGGGAAGTGTCCTTGTCTATAACAATATCTGCAATAAAACCATAGAGATGATTTAAAAAATGGATATTTTAATGAAAGCATTGTCCTTATAGTTCTCATAGAGACTCAAAAAACCCCCAGTTTTCTTTCAGATACTTGGGGTTTTGATTTTTTTCAGGAAATTATATTAAATATATACACAATAAAAAATGAGCCTAGGGCAAAGCATTAATTTAGAATACAGTGGTTGTTCTACAGTAACTTCTCCTGTGAGCAGTCATCCAAACCTCTGACTCTGGCGAAAGACTGACAGTCCAGAAGAAAGCACTGATTTTTCCAATCATCACTTGGAAATGATGGGAGACTTCACAAGTGAAGAAGTTTTCCCAGAATAATTATTTCAGGTTATGTTTTCTCCAGACAAGCAGTGCTTTGCTCTCTGGATCACAGAAAACGCTACCACAGCTGTAAATACTGACAGATTTGCAGTTAGTGATTGCAAGCAGCATTACCTGATGGCCCAGTGCAGGGGCGTAGAATTCAAATCTCCACCGAGCTGATCCACTATCGCACCTTTGGAAATGTAATATCTGTGTAATAACAACACAATGAGGTCAGGAACAGACATAATAAAATAGCAAAACATTATACTAAAGGTAACATAAGTAAAGGAATAAATGACACATCACAATAAAAAATTCACTAGGGAAGCAAATAGACAAAAGTTTATTAAGGGATAAAAGAGACAATAACAGCGCTGCATGCATGGCTGCAGCAAGAGGCACACGGTTAACCATAACAACTCTTCTTTTTCCATTGCATTGGTCAAATACCTATTCATAAGGAGTATACATATTCACACATTTCTTTGAATTTGTTTACATATTCTTGGAATTCTTTAGCTTGGTTCGACCCGACCCATCTTTTTGTAGTACGTGAAGAAATCATGAATATCACTTCGTCACAAAGGCCTCCTGTTCCATGGTTTCAGCAGAGACAGCTATTGATATTTGAAGGCTTAAAGACCAGGGGCCCTCTTCATATCCATTCCTTAAATGTAACCTGACCATACAGACAGTTTTAGCTATTTCCATTAGTACTTTAAATCAACATTAGCTGTTTCACAAATATGAGTTATTCTCGTATTTAGAGTTAAATACAAAAGAATACCCCAAAAACATTAGTTATTGTTTCAAAACTACAGTTACTTATGAAAAAGTAAACCTTATAATGCACAAGACATAACATCAATTTTAATACTTTTTGAAAGCCAAAACTATAATATATGTTTATCACACTATTCACAAACTGTCATCCATAAATTACGTTCTAAGGGCGTTGGCCACAAAAGCTGACAAATAATATTGTATCAAAAGCAGTTTAAAGTGATTACAAACTGAACTACACAAAAATCATTGTGACTAATAATAATTTTAAAAGCCAATACATAACAGCCAAAGCCAACAACTTAGTTAACAACTTAACAGTTATAGTTATTTATAACAGGCTTCTTCCCCTTCACCCAGGCAACCACATAGAAAAAACTCTTTCCTTTTCACACAAGTTCCCCCGGGTCGTGGACAAGGACTCTTTTCTGCTGGCGAATTTTTTGGGGATTGTTTCTCAGCAGCTGGAAGTGATCCCTTAGTGAAGGCTCTGCAGAACAAGTCTGATGAGGAGAGGCTGAGGGAGCTGGGGGAGCTCAGCCTGCAGAAAAGGAGGCTCAGCGAGGACCTTCTGACTCTCCGCAATTCCCTGAAAGGAGCAGTGCCACCCTCTTGCTGGCATGGTTGCCACAGGAGTTCAAGGCCATTTGGGACTGTTTCCACCCCAAGCTGAGACCCAATGTCCCCTCATAACCACCAGCAGGGTGAGGGAGGAGCCACCGTTTAGGGCAAGCCCTAAGGGGCAACTGGTCGCCCCTCGAAGACATGGGGATGCAGGAAAATTAATCCACAAACACCAGAGGTTTCTGTCCAAAAAGGAGACAGAGGAGTCCTTTTTGCTTTATTCGAATAAAGGGAGAGGCCATGGGACATTCCCCTGGGAACTCTCAAATATTTGGAGGACGCAGCCTCCTTTTTATCCTATTTCGCGGCCGCATTTCCCTCTCTATTTCCCCATTGCCTGAGGTACTTGAGAGGCACAGACTTCCCGGAACGCCTGATACCAGAAATTCCCCACTAATGTACAACCCTCCCTTATAATTTTTAATTCTTATAGAAATCATAGTTTTCCCCCAGTTGCTTCTTTCATCTTTCGATACCCAATTTCGTTTAACAGCAGCCCTACAATTTGTTTGTAAAGGCAAATATCTTTTTCCATTCATCAATTAGTGGAAGCCATCCCATTGTTTCTTTTATCTCTCAGTGATAGCCTTATCTACAAGCAGATCCACAGCTCATTTATAAAGACAAATTCTACATTCCTCTCAGTATGTATGTAGTTATTTTATTTTTATTTTTCGGGTCCTGCGTGGGACGTGGGAACTGGCTGCTGTGGGGGCTCCGGTAAGGTGTCAGAAACGCCCGCCCCACACCCAAGGGTGCCAGAAGATCTGCTCCAGCTCTGGCCTGTCCGCGGGGTGCTTGGACAAACACCAGCGGATCAGATGTTCGCATTCTGGGGAGAGAAGGCAGAAAGCGCCGGTCACTTGCAGAAGGCTCCTGCCCAGCTGCCCCCGGCGCCCGCAGGAGCCGACCCACCCTGCCCCGTGCGGGAGAGCGGCACGGCGGGACACGGCCACCGCCTTCAGCCACGCGTGCCGCACGGAGCCCGTGGGCACGGGCCGCCTCCCGCGGCCGGCCCTTGAGGGCACAGCGACGGCCCGGCCGGCTGCGCCAGGGCCGCGCCGGGCTGCGCGCCGCCATCTGCCAAAGCCTGCCTTCTTCAGGCCGGATACCAACCTCGGGAGAGCTGGAGCTCGAAGAAGAGCCGCGCCGACACGATTTCGCGGTCGTTCCAGAATGGGAGGGTCCCGCACACCATTTCGTAAAGCAGCACACCCAGGGACCAGACGGTGGCTGAACGGCCCTGGTAGCAGCCGAGGCCGATCCACTCGGGTGGGCTGTACGCGCGTGTTCCTAGGGGAGAGAAGCGGCGCTGTCCAGGCGCAGGCCGCTGCCTTCCCGAGCCTGGCGCCGGCCTCCTGGCCCAGGCCCGGCAGGGAATGGGGCCGTGCGGTGCCTGGCACTGGCAGCAGGGCCTGGGCTGTGAGCTCACCGGCAAACCGTGTGTAGGCCCGCTCCTGGAGAAAGGTGCCGCAACCGAAGTCAATGAGCTTCAGCTCATAGCGCTCCGGGTCCACGAGGAGGTTCGCCGGCTTGATGTCACGGTGCAGGACGCCGCAGGCGGTGCAGTGCCACACGGCCTCCAGCACCTGGTAGAAGAGCCAGCGCGCCACCTCCTCGCTGAGGAACCCCTGCTCCCGCAGGAACTGCAGGAGATCCTGCGATGGCTCGGGACGCTCCATCACCAGCAGGAAGCTGTCAGGCAGCTCAAACCAGTCGAGCAGCTGGATGATGGAGCGGCAGCCAGAGCCCACCTTCTCCATTAACACGATTTCCATGGGAACACGGGTGCCGTCGGGCTGTGGGGAGGAGACAATGCCTGCAGCAGGCCTGATGCTGTCCTGTGGCTGCGCTGTCCCCTGGCTGGGATGCCCCAGTGCCCGCCCCGAGCAGCCTCCCTGGTGCTTGTGCTTCCAGCCAAGCCCCAGAGGATGCTTGGCCTTGCCCGGCCCCAGCACCGGTCTCTGGTATCCCCAGGCCCGCGATGCCCCGGCTCGCGTGCTGAGCCCGCCCCCGCCCCGCCCTGTCCCTCTGGCCCCGCTCACGCACCAGCTCGTCCCACTGCAGGATGCTCTCCCGGGCCACGCGTTTGATGGCCACCTGCAAGCCATCGAGAGAGGGGGGAATGAGCTCAAGCCCTGCCCCTCCCCACCCCTGCTTATGCTCTCACGCCCGGCCTTCGCGGCCACTCACCGGACTCCCGTCCGACAGGCGGATGCCCGCGAAAACGGTGCCGAAACCGCCGCGCCCCAGCTGTGGGCCCAGCTGGTACAGCTCCTGCAGCTGCTTCTTTTGCCCTGCGGCCAAGAGCGAGCCATCAGCCTCGAGCCCAGGGCCCCCTGTCCAAATGTCCGCCAGTCAGGCGGGCCGGGCCAGCGCGGGCCACGCTGCTCTCACCTGCTTCCTGCTGCGCGCCGGCCTGCGGCCACCGCGGGGCAACCGTTGGGCTGGCGAGCGGCACAGCCGGGGCAGGGCAGGGCACGGAGGTGGCTGCAGGAGCCGCGGTGCAGCGGGGCAGGGCGGCACCGTCCTTGTCCCCGGCGTCACGGGCTGCACTATGATGTTGACAACAGCCGGGGCTACCGCCCGAGACGTCACAGAGGGGAGACCCAGGAGCAGCTGCAAAGCAGACAGGGCTTTTTGAAACTTCTAAAGCCCTTGACGTCACAGCCACTGGAAGTAGCCGGTTACTAGGGTGTCCTCGGGGGCCCTGGCCCGGCCTGGGGATGCCCCTCAAGAGCCCCGGGGAAACCTCAGACAGCCCCTAGGCACATCTCACCTGCTTTTAGAGAGGCCTTCGTGGTGGTTGAGGTCTCTCTTGGGCCAGCTTCCTGGAGATGGAGCAACCCCCTTGGTGTCTCGAGGGTCGTCTCCACCTCCAGGCTCGGGCTGTTTCCGGCTGGCACAACCGGCACAGCGTCCTGGCAGCTGTGGGCCTGCAGCTGCTGGCTCCGGGACGCTGGCTGCTCCGTCAGCTGCTCCTGTGCAGGCTCCCCTGCTTCGGGCTGGGCTCCCACTGGGACTTCTGGGCTGGCCCTGGCCACGTCATCGGTCAGGGTTGCGCCCAGGTTCTTGACGCCCAGGGAGCTGGGAGACCTGTCCACGGGCCCTGCACCGTCCACACGCAGACAGGTCTCACTGTGCCTCTGCAAGGGATGGAGGCTGTCAGAGGCTGCAGAGGCTCCTGCCAGGATGGAGGCTCTCTGACAGCCTGAGGTCCCTGCAAGGATGGCGGGTGTACTCTGGGGTGCCGTCCTTACAGGGGTTGAGGCTCTCCCAGGCCTCTCCGGGGGATGGAGGCTTCCTGACGAGCCGGACGAGCCACAGCGAGGCAGGTGGCCTCGCTTCACCAGCTCCTCCAGCTCTTTCCACAGGGCCTGCCACATCCCTCCGTAGAGCGGCGCACGTGTCCCCTTGCCATCCCAGAGCAGCAGCATCAGGTCCTGCAGCTCGTGGGCCACGGCCACCAAGGGGCCGCAGCTGCAGGGGCTGCCCAGGGGGCTCACGGGAGCACGTGGCCGCTTGCGAGCGGTCGCCCGAGGCCTGGAGGACCCGAGAGCCACAAGGACTCCTGGGTGCCTCCGTGAGCCTCTGGGCCGGACCGCGGGGCGCTTGCTCCTCTTCCGTGTCCTTGCCTGCCGCCACCGTGGTTGCCAGTGGCCAACGGCCCAACAGACAGCCACAGTGGCCAGCAGCAGGACAAGTGCAGCCATCAGTCCGTCGCCGTCACCCATGGCTTCGGCACGTCCCATCGCGACTGCACTGGCAGCTGCGGCTGCTGGCCCCTCTTATATAGCGCCAGCGCGGTGATGTCACAGTGCTGTGGCCAGCACAACACAGCCCTGCCTCACGCCAGCTCTCAGCCCCTTTGTGCCGTCACAGCCCCACCCGCCGCAGGGATCCGCAGAGCGGCTCATGGCTGAAGATGCACGTGGCCAAAGAAAGCCTGGAAGTAAGAAGCCTGGAAGTAAGAACGGGAGCTCAGCCCGTTGCAATGAATCGTTCCCTGGAGCCCGTGGCACGTGAGGAGGAGTGCTGGTGCCAGCAGTGTCAAGCCCACGGCTCCCAGGATGCGGCAGCGTTCCCAACTGGAAACACCCACCACTCCGTGCTCAAGCAGATCCTCCAGAGACACAGGGAGTTGAAGTTCCTCTGTCTCTGGGGAGCTCTCCTGAACTGGCTGTCGAGGGCAGGAAGAGGATTTTGTTAGCAGCTCACTGACTTCTGCAGTGCCTCTGCTCTAAATAAATCAGGATGTGCCAAAGAGTGCTCGTGGTGCTCCCGGTGCTCTGGTTTTGACTGCCATACGGTTTCTTTCTTCCCAGTAGCTGGCACGTGTTGCGTTTGCATGGGAATGCTGTGGATCAAACACAGCGGGTGGTTTGCTTTCTGCTGAGCAGGGCTTGCCATCTTCAAGGACTTTGCAGGGTCCCTTGGTACGATGCAATGTTTTCCACTGGGAAGGCGATGCCTAGGAGAGGCTGCCGGGAGCAGAGGCTGGACAGTGTTAAGGGAGTCAAGGAGGTGTTTATTAAAAGGCCTTTGAAGGTTACACCTTGGGCACTGCAGGAGCCCGGCCGTGGCTCTACCCAGGATGGACACAAGATGACGAGCAGTCACAGGTTTTCACACTTTTCTAAGTTTAGGTCCATTTCCATTCTTGGGGTTTACTGTCCAATGACAGCTTCAGGTTATGAAGTTCCTTCCTCCCAGATCGCTTTCTTCAGTTCCCCGTTGCTTACACTTTGGGGCCTGAAGCTGCAACGGTGTCCTTGGTTCTCAGGCTGGAAAAGGATTGTTTTGTCTGACTAAACTGTGAAGAGAACTACATATGAATTTCAGAGTTACATACGAAGGCAGTAGAGAATTTGAAAAATACAAAAGCTAACACTTAAGGCATCAAAAGGAGGGATGAGTGTTGGCGACAGAGGCAAAGAACGCATGAAACAAAGGCAAAGAATGCCTTTGAAACACCTGTACCGTGTCTCTGTCCTTGCTTGTGAAGTGACCGTCCACATCCTGGAAGGGGGCGATGTTATTTCTACAGTGTTTTTTCCCATTAACGTGTTTGAAAAAACTCTTTTTATTGTGCCCCCCTCTTTTTATTTCAGGCCGCCTGCATCTCCAGTTGAACTTTCACCACACCAGATTTCTCCCTACAGTGACAAGAAGCATCTGTGTATTCTTCTCCTGACCTGGATTCCACAGGGCACACAGCTTCCTTTTCCATCCCAGAGAAGATGCCTGTTCAGGCAAGGCAGCCTGGTGCCTCGCCTGCTCGGCCTCTGACATCTGGGAATCGCCGGCTCCTGCTCCCATAGGAGGTGATGTTTCAAAAGTCACCAGCCCTGATGGACGCCAGCACCTTCCAATACATTTTCCCTGGGGCCCTTGCAGCCTGAAGTCAGCTCTCCTCGTGGCCCAGGCTGAGGTTTTGCTGGCCCTGTTCCTCTTGTCAGAGGTGTGACCCTCTCTGCATTGGCTGTGGCCGTGGCCAGGACGGGCCCCAATGCCCACTTGGCTCAGGGCCCGGGGGGCTCAGCCGGCGGCTCGGCTCTAGGGGCCCTGAGCTGGTGAGTCCTGGGCTGAGGGGAGCTCCCCCCTTACTGCGAGGAGGCTCCCTGGGGAGGAAGAAGGCTCTGCCACGAGCCACGAGGCCTGGCCTGCATTTGCGTGCTGCCGATTTGAGGGAAAGAAAGAGGGGAAGAGTTCATCAGGGCTCGAGGTGAAATGACGTTTTGGTGCTTCTGGTTCTTCTTCCAGCTTGGGAAGCAGAGCAACATCTTTGCCCCTGCCACCCGCTGGCCCTTGGAATGCACACAGAGCCCTCCCTTGTTTCACTTCAGGAGACGCCCAAGTGGGCGCCTGGGCTTGAAAGGACAGCTGTTGCTTCAGTGTTGCACTTCTTGGCTTGTTAAAGGCCCTCCTAGCTGTGCTCCAGCCTGTGCTGGAAGACACAAAGTTACCATGCTGAAGGAAAGGCGTGGAAAGCTTGAAGAAGGCTTAAGGGAGCACCTGAGGAATTACCCTTTTCCAAAGAGGTTTCTTTAGCCGAAGCTGCTGACAAGGATCAGACTTGACATCCACGCAATGGGTTTATTTGTTTGTAGTTATTTTATTTTTATTTTTCGGGTCCTGCGTGGGACGTGGGAACTGGCTGCTGTGGGGGCTCCGGTAAGGTGTCAGAAACGCCCGCCCCACACCCAAGGGTGCCAGAAGATCTGCTCCAGCTCTGGCCTGTCCGCGGGGTGCTTGGACAAACACCAGCGGATCAGATGTTCGCATTCTGGGGAGAGAAGGCAGAAAGCGCCGGTCACTTGCAGAAGGCTCCTGCCCAGCTGCCCCCGGCGCCCGCAGGAGCCGACCCACCCTGCCCCGTGCGGGAGAGCGGCACGGCGGGACACGGCCACCGCCTTCAGCCACGCGTGCCGCACGGAGCCCGTGGGCACGGGCCGCCTCCCGCGGCCGGCCCTTGAGGGCACAGCGACGGCCCGCCCAGCTGCGCCAGGGCCGCGCCGGGCTGCGCGCCGCCATCTGCCAAAGCCTGCCTTCTTCAGGCCGGATACCAACCTCGAGAGAGCTGGAGCTCGAAGAAGAGCCGCGCCGACACGATTTCGCGGTCGTTCCAGAATGGGAGGGTCCCGCACACCATTTCGTACAAAAGCACACCCAGGGACCAGACGGTGGCTGAACGGCCCTGGTAGCAGCCGAGGCCGATCCACTCGGGTGGGCTGTACGCGCGTGTTCCTAGGGGAGAGAAGCGGCGCTGTCCAGGCGCAGGCCGCTGCCTTCCCGAGCCTGGCGCCGGCCTCCTGGCCCAGGCCCGGCAGGGAATGGGGCCGTGCGGTGCCTGGCACTGGCAGCAGGGCCCGGGCTGTGAGCTCACCGGCAAACCGTGTGTAGGCCCGCTCCTGGAGAAAGGTGCCGCAACCGAAGTCAATGAGCTTCAGCTCATAGCGCTCCGGGTCCACGAGGAGGTTCGCCGGCTTGATGTCACGGTGCAGGACGCCGCAGGCGGTGCAGTGCCACACGGCCTCCAGCACCTGGTAGAAGAGCCAGCGCGCCACCTCCTCGCTGAGGAACCCCTGCTCCCGCAGGAACTGCAGGAGATCCTGCGATGGCTCGGGACGCTCCATCACCAGCAGGAAGCTGTCAGGCAGCTCAAACCAGTCGAGCAGCTGGATGATGGAGCGGCAGCCAGAGCCCACCTTCTCCATTAACACGATTTCCATGGGAACACGGGTGCCGTCGGGCTGTGGGGAGGAGACAATGCCTGCAGCAGGCCTGATGCTGTCCTGTGGCTGCGCTGTCCCCTGGCTGGGATGCCCCAGTGCCCGCCCCGAGCAGCCTCCCTGGTGCTTGTGCTTCCAGCCAAGCCCCAGAGGATGCTTGGCCTTGCCCGGCCCCAGCACCGGTCCCTGGTATCCCCAGGCCCGCGATGCCCCGGCTCGCGTGCTGAGCCCGCCCCCGCCCCGCCCTGTCCCTCTGGCCCCGCTCACGCACCAGCTCGTCCCACTGCAGGATGCTCTCCCGGGCCACGCGTTTGATGGCCACCTGCAAGCCATCGAGAGAGGGGGGATGAGCTCAAGCCCTGCCCCTCCCCACCCCTGCTTATGCTCTCACGCCCGGCCTTCGCGGCCACTCACCGGACTCCCGTCCGACAGGCGGATGCCCGCGAAAACGGTGCCGAAACCGCCGCGCCCCAGCTGTGGGCCCAGCTGGTACAGCTCCTGCAGCTGCTTCTTTTGCCCTGCGGCCAAGAGCGAGCCATCAGCCTCGAGCCCAGGGCCCCCTGTCCAAATGTCCGCCAGTCAGGCGGGCCGGGCCAGCGCGGGCCACGCTGCTCTCACCTGCTTCCTGCTGCGCGCCGGCCTGCGGCCACCGCGGGGCAACCGTTGGGCTGGCGAGCGGCACAGCCGGGGCAGGGCAGGGCACGGAGGTGGCTGCAGGAGCCGCGGTGCAGCGGGGCAGGGCGGCACCGTCCTTGTCCCCGGCGTCACGGGCTGCACTATGATGTTGACAACAGCCGGGGCTACCGCCCGAGACGTCACAGAGGGGAGACCCAGGAGCAGCTGCAAAGCAGACAGGGCTTTTTGAAACTTCTAAAGCCCTTGACGTCACAGCCACTGGAAGTAGCCGGTTACTAGGGTGTCCTCGGGGGCCCTGGCCCGGCCTGGGGATGCCCCTCAAGAGCCCCGGGGAAACCTCAGACAGCCCCTAGGCACATCTCACCTGCTTTTAGAGAGGCCTTCGTGGTGGTTGAGGTCTCTCTTGGGCCAGCTTCCTGGAGATGGAGCAACCCCCTTGGTGTCTCGAGGGTCGTCTCCACCTCCAGGCTCGGGCTGTTTCCGGCTGGCACAACCGGCACAGCGTCCTGGCAGCTGTGGGCCTGCAGCTGCTGGCTCCGGGACGCTGGCTGCTCCGTCAGCTGCTCCTGTGCAGGCTCCCCTGCTTCGGGCTGGGCTCCCACTGGGACTTCTGGGCTGGCCCTGGCCACGTCATCGGTCAGGGTTGCGCCCAGGTTCTTGACGCCCAGGGAGCTGGGAGACCTGTCCACGGGCCCTGCACCGTCCACACGCAGACAGGTCTCACTGTGCCTCTGCAAGGGATGGAGGCTGTCAGAGGCTGCAGAGGCTCCTGCCAGGATGGAGGCTCTCTGACAGCCTGAGGTCCCTGCAAGGATGGCGGGTGTACTCTGGGGTGCCGTCCTTACAGGGGTTGAGGCTCTCCCAGGCCTCTCCGGGGGATGGAGGCTTCCTGACGAGCCGGACGAGCCACAGCGAGGCAGGTGGCCTCGCTTCACCAGCTCCTCCAGCTCTTTCCACAGGGCCTGCCACATCCCTCCGTAGAGCGGCGCACGTGTCCCCTTGCCATCCCAGAGCAGCAGCATCAGGTCCTGCAGCTCGTGGGCCACGGCCACCAAGGGGCCGCAGCTGCAGGGGCTGCCCAGGGGGCTCACGGGAGCACGTGGCCGCTTGCGAGCGGTCGCCCGAGGCCTGGAGGACCCGAGAGCCACAAGGACTCCTGGGTGCCTCCGTGAGCCTCTGGGCCGGACCGCGGGGCGCTTGCTCCTCTTCCGTGTCCTTGCCTGCCGCCACCGTGGTTGCCAGTGGCCAACGGCCCAACAGACAGCCACAGTGGCCAGCAGCAGGACAAGTGCAGCCATCAGTCCGTCGCCGTCACCCATGGCTTCGGCACGTCCCATCGCGACTGCACTGGCAGCTGCGGCTGCTGGCCCCTCTTATATAGCGCCAGCGCGGTGATGTCACAGTGCTGTGGCCAGCACAACACAGCCCTGCCTCACGCCAGCTCTCAGCCCCTTTGTGCCGTCACAGCCCCACCCGCCGCAGGGATCCGCAGAGCGGCTCATGGCTGAAGATGCACGTGGCCAAAGAAAGCCTGGAAGTAAGAAGCCTGGAAGTAAGAACGGGAGCTCAGCCCGTTGCAATGAATCGTTCCCTGGAGCCCGTGGCACGTGAGGAGGAGTGCTGGTGCCAGCAGTGTCAAGCCCACGGCTCCCAGGATGCGGCAGCGTTCCCAACTGGAAACACCCACCACTCCGTGCTCAAGCAGATCCTCCAGAGACACAGGGAGTTGAAGTTCCTCTGTCTCTGGGGAGCTCTCCTGAACTGGCTGTCGAGGGCAGGAAGAGGATTTTGTTAGCAGCTCACTGACTTCTGCAGTGCCTCTGCTCTAAATAAATCAGGATGTGCCAAAGAGTGCTCGTGGTGCTCCCGGTGCTCTGGTTTTGACTGCCATACGGTTTCTTTCTTCCCAGTAGCTGGCACGTGTTGCGTTTGCATGGGAATGCTGTGGATCAAACACAGCGGGTGGTTTGCTTTCTGCTGAGCAGGGCTTGCCATCTTCAAGGACTTTGCAGGGTCCCTTGGTACGATGCAATGTTTTCCACTGGGAAGGCGATGCCTAGGAGAGGCTGCCGGGAGCAGAGGCTGGACAGTGTTAAGGGAGTCAAGGAGGTGTTTATTAAAAGGCCTTTGAAGGTTACACCTTGGGCACTGCAGGAGCCCGGCCGTGGCTCTACCCAGGATGGACACAAGATGACGAGCAGTCACAGGTTTTCACACTTTTCTAAGTTTAGGTCCATTTCCATTCTTGGGGTTTACTGTCCAATGACAGCTTCAGGTTATGAAGTTCCTTCCTCCCAGATCGCTTTCTTCAGTTCCCCGTTGCTTACACTTTGGGGCCTGAAGCTGCAACGGTGTCCTTGGTTCTCAGGCTGGAAAAGGATTGTTTTGTCTGACTAAACTGTGAAGAGAACTACATATGAATTTCAGAGTTACATACGAAGGCAGTAGAGAATTTGAAAAATACAAAAGCTAACACTTAAGGCATCAAAAGGAGGGATGAGTGTTGGCGACAGAGGCAAAGAACGCATGAAACAAAGGCAAAGAATGCCTTTGAAACACCTGTACCGTGTCTCTGTCCTTGCTTGTGAAGTGACCGTCCACATCCTGGAAGGGGGCGATGTTATTTCTACAGTGTTTTTTCCCATTAACGTGTTTGAAAAAACTCTTTTTATTGTGCCCCCCTCTTTTTATTTCAGGCCGCCTGCATCTCCAGTTGAACTTTCACCACACCAGATTTCTCCCTACAGTGACAAGAAGCATCTGTGTATTCTTCTCCTGACCTGGATTCCACAGGGCACACAGCTTCCTTTTCCATCCCAGAGAAGATGCCTGTTCAGGCAAGGCAGCCTGGTGCCTCGCCTGCTCGGCCTCTGACATCTGGGAATCGCCGGCTCCTGCTCCCATAGGAGGTGATGTTTCAAAAGTCACCAGCCCTGATGGACGCCAGCACCTTCCAATACATTTTCCCTGGGGCCCTTGCAGCCTGAAGTCAGCTCTCCTCGTGGCCCAGGCTGAGGTTTTGCTGGCCCTGTTCCTCTTGTCAGAGGTGTGACCCTCTCTGCATTGGCTGTGGCCGTGGCCAGGACGGGCCCCAATGCCCACTTGGCTCAGGGCCCGGGGGGCTCAGCCGGCGGCTCGGCTCTAGGGGCCCTGAGCTGGTGAGTCCTGGGCTGAGGGGAGCTCCCCCCTTACTGCGAGGAGGCTCCCTGGGGAGGAAGAAGGCTCTGCCACGAGCCACGAGGCCTGGCCTGCATTTGCGTGCTGCCGATTTGAGGGAAAGAAAGAGGGGAAGAGTTCATCAGGGCTCGAGGTGAAATGACGTTTTGGTGCTTCTGGTTCTTCTTCCAGCTTGGGAAGCAGAGCAACATCTTTGCCCCTGCCACCCGCTGGCCCTTGGAATGCACACAGAGCCCTCCCTTGTTTCACTTCAGGAGACGCCCAAGTGGGCGCCTGGGCTTGAAAGGACAGCTGTTGCTTCAGTGTTGCACTTCTTGGCTTGTTAAAGGCCCTCCTAGCTGTGCTCCAGCCTGTGCTGGAAGACACAAAGTTACCATGCTGAAGGAAAGGCGTGGAAAGCTTGAAGAAGGCTTAAGGGAGCACCTGAGGAATTACCCTTTTCCAAAGAGGTTTCTTTAGCCGAAGCTGCTGACAAGGATCAGACTTGACATCCACGCAATGGGTTTATTTGTTTGTAGTTATTTTATTTTTATTTTTCGGGTCCTGCGTGGGACGTGGGAACTGGCTGCTGTGGGGGCTCCGGTAAGGTGTCAGAAACGCCCGCCCCACACCCAAGGGTGCCAGAAGATCTGCTCCAGCTCTGGCCTGTCCGCGGGGTGCTTGGACAAACACCAGCGGATCAGATGTTCGCATTCTGGGGAGAGAAGGCAGAAAGCGCCGGTCACTTGCAGAAGGCTCCTGCCCAGCTGCCCCCGGCGCCCGCAGGAGCCGACCCACCCTGCCCCGTGCGGGAGAGCGGCACGGCGGGACACGGCCACCGCCTTCAGCCACGCGTGCCGCACGGAGCCCGTGGGCACGGGCCGCCTCCCGCGGCCGGCCCTTGAGGGCACAGCGACGGCCCGCCCAGCTGCGCCAGGGCCGCGCCGGGCTGCGCGCCGCCATCTGCCAAAGCCTGCCTTCTTCAGGCCGGATACCAACCTCGAGAGAGCTGGAGCTCGAAGAAGAGCCGCGCCGACACGATTTCGCGGTCGTTCCAGAATGGGAGGGTCCCGCACACCATTTCGTACAAAAGCACACCCAGGGACCAGACGGTGGCTGAACGGCCCTGGTAGCAGCCGAGGCCGATCCACTCGGGTGGGCTGTACGCGCGTGTTCCTAGGGGAGACAAAGAGGCGCTGTCCAGGCGCAGGCCGCTGCCTTCCCGAGCCTGGCGCCGGCCTCCTGGCCCAGGCCCGGCAGGGAATGGGGCCGTGCGGTGCCTGGCACTGGCAGCAGGGCCCGGGCTGTGAGCTCACCGGCAAACCGTGTGTAGGCCCGCTCCTGGAGAAAGGTGCCGCAACCGAAGTCAATGAGCTTCAGCTCATAGCGCTCCGGGTCCACGAGGAGGTTCGCCGGCTTGATGTCACGGTGCAGGACGCCGCAGGCGGTGCAGTGCCACACGGCCTCCAGCACCTGGTAGAAGAGCCAGCGCGCCACCTCCTCGCTGAGGAACCCCTGCTCCCGCAGGAACTGCAGGAGATCCTGCGATGGCTCGGGACGCTCCATCACCAGCAGGAAGCTGTCAGGCAGCTCAAACCAGTCGAGCAGCTGGATGATGGAGCGGCAGCCAGAGCCCACCTTCTCCATTAACACGATTTCCATGGGAACACGGGTGCCGTCGGGCTGTGGGGAGGAGACAATGCCTGCAGCAGGCCTGATGCTGTCCTGTGGCTGCGCTGTCCCCTGGCTGGGATGCCCCAGTGCCCGCCCCGAGCAGCCTCCCTGGTGCTTGTGCTTCCAGCCAAGCCCCAGAGGATGCTTGGCCTTGCCCGGCCCCAGCACCGGTCCCTGGTATCCCCAGGCCCGCGATGCCCCGGCTC
Source organism: Sturnus vulgaris (assembly GCF_052056855.1). NCBI lineage: Eukaryota > Metazoa > Chordata > Aves > Passeriformes > Sturnidae > Sturnus > Sturnus vulgaris. The sequence continues at coordinate 7,227,933 of NC_142260.1, forward strand.
GCGTGCTGAGCCCGCCCCCGCCCCGCCCTGTCCCTCTGGCCCCGCTCACGCACCAGCTCGTCCCACTGCAGGATGCTCTCCCGGGCCACGCGTTTGATGGCCACCTGCAAGCCATCGAGAGAGGGGGGATGAGCTCAAGCCCTGCCCCTCCCCACCCCTGCTTATGCTCTCACGCCCGGCCTTCGCGGCCACTCACCGGACTCCCGTCCGACAGGCGGATGCCCGCGAAAACGGTGCCGAAACCGCCGCGCCCCAGCTGTGGGCCCAGCTGGTACAGCTCCTGCAGCTGCTTCTTTTGCCCTGCGGCCAAGAGCGAGCCATCAGCCTCGAGCCCAGGGCCCCCTGTCCAAATGTCCGCCAGTCAGGCGGGCCGGGCCAGCGCGGGCCACGCTGCTCTCACCTGCTTCCTGCTGCGCGCCGGCCTGCGGCCACCGCGGGGCAACCGTTGGGCTGGCGAGCGGCACAGCCGGGGCAGGGCAGGGCACGGAGGTGGCTGCAGGAGCCGCGGTGCAGCGGGGCAGGGCGGCACCGTCCTTGTCCCCGGCGTCACGGGCTGCACTATGATGTTGACAACAGCCGGGGCTACCGCCCGAGACGTCACAGAGGGGAGACCCAGGAGCAGCTGCAAAGCAGACAGGGCTTTTTGAAACTTCTAAAGCCCTTGACGTCACAGCCACTGGAAGTAGCCGGTTACTAGGGTGTCCTCGGGGGCCCTGGCCCGGCCTGGGGATGCCCCTCAAGAGCCCCGGGGAAACCTCAGACAGCCCCTAGGCACATCTCACCTGCTTTTAGAGAGGCCTTCGTGGTGGTTGAGGTCTCTCTTGGGCCAGCTTCCTGGAGATGGAGCAACCCCCTTGGTGTCTCGAGGGTCGTCTCCACCTCCAGGCTCGGGCTGTTTCCGGCTGGCACAACCGGCACAGCGTCCTGGCAGCTGTGGGCCTGCAGCTGCTGGCTCCGGGACGCTGGCTGCTCCGTCAGCTGCTCCTGTGCAGGCTCCCCTGCTTCGGGCTGGGCTCCCACTGGGACTTCTGGGCTGGCCCTGGCCACGTCATCGGTCAGGGTTGCGCCCAGGTTCTTGACGCCCAGGGAGCTGGGAGACCTGTCCACGGGCCCTGCACCGTCCACACGCAGACAGGTCTCACTGTGCCTCTGCAAGGAATGGAGGCTGTCAGAGGCTGCAGAGGCTCCTGCCAGGATGGAGGCTCTCTGACAGCCTGAGGTCCCTGCAAGGATGGCGGGTGTACTCTGGGGTGCCGTCCTTACAGGGGTTGAGGCTCTCCCAGGCCTCTCCGGGGGATGGAGGCTTCCTGACGAGCCGGACGAGCCACAGTGAGGCAGGTGGCCTCGCTTCACCAGCTCCTCCAGCTCTTTCCACAGGGCCTGCCACATCCCTCCGTAGAGCGGCGCACGTGTCCCCTTGCCATCCCAGAGCAGCAGCATCAGGTCCTGCAGCTCGTGGGCCACGGCCACCAAGGGGCCGCAGCTGCAGGGGCTGCCCAGGGGGCTCACGGGAGCACGTGGCCGCTTGCGAGCGGTCGCCCGAGGCCTGGAGGACCCGAGAGCCACAAGGACTCCTGGGTGCCTCCGTGAGCCTCTGGGCCGGACCGCGGGGCGCTTGCTCCTCTTCCGTGTCCTTGCCTGCCGCCACCGTGGTTGCCAGTGGCCAACGGCCCAACAGACAGCCACAGTGGCCAGCAGCAGGACAAGTGCAGCCATCAGTCCGTCGCCGTCACCCATGGCTTCGGCACGTCCCATCGCGACTGCACTGGCAGCTGCGGCTGCTGGCCCCTCTTATATAGCGCCAGCGCGGTGATGTCACAGTGCTGTGGCCAGCACAACACAGCCCTGCCTCACGCCAGCTCTCAGCCCCTTTGTGCCGTCACAGCCCCACCCGCCGCAGGGATCCGCAGAGCGGCTCATGGCTGAAGATGCACGTGGCCAAAGAAAGCCTGGAAGTAAGAAGCCTGGAAGTAAGAACGGGAGCTCAGCCCGTTGCAATGAATCGTTCCCTGGAGCCCGTGGCACGTGAGGAGGAGTGCTGGTGCCAGCAGTGTCAAGCCCACGGCTCCCAGGATGCGGCAGCGTTCCCAACTGGAAACACCCACCACTCCGTGCTCAAGCAGATCCTCCAGAGACACAGGGAGTTGAAGTTCCTCTGTCTCTGGGGAGCTCTCCTGAACTGGCTGTCGAGGGCAGGAAGAGGATTTTGTTAGCAGCTCACTGACTTCTGCAGTGCCTCTGCTCTAAATAAATCAGGATGTGCCAAAGAGTGCTCGTGGTGCTCCCGGTGCTCTGGTTTTGACTGCCATACGGTTTCTTTCTTCCCAGTAGCTGGCACGTGTTGCGTTTGCATGGGAATGCTGTGGATCAAACACAGCGGGTGGTTTGCTTTCTGCTGAGCAGGGCTTGCCATCTTCAAGGACTTTGCAGGGTCCCTTGGTACGATGCAATGTTTTCCACTGGGAAGGCGATGCCTAGGAGAGGCTGCCGGGAGCAGAGGCTGGACAGTGTTAAGGGAGTCAAGGAGGTGTTTATTAAAAGGCCTTTGAAGGTTACACCTTGGGCACTGCAGGAGCCCGGCCGTGGCTCTACCCAGGATGGACACAAGATGACGAGCAGTCACAGGTTTTCACACTTTTCTAAGTTTAGGTCCATTTCCATTCTTGGGGTTTACTGTCCAATGACAGCTTCAGGTTATGAAGTTCCTTCCTCCCAGATCGCTTTCTTCAGTTCCCCATTGCTTACACTTTGGGGCCTGAAGCTGCAACGGTGTCCTTGGTTCTCAGGCTGGAAAAGGATTGTTTTGTCTGACTAAACTGTGAAGAGAACTACATATGAATTTCAGAGTTACATACGAAGGCAGTAGAGAATTTGAAAAATACAAAAGCTAACACTTAAGGCATCAAAAGGAGGGATGAGTGTTGGCGACAGAGGCAAAGAACGCATGAAACAAAGGCAAAGAATGCCTTTGAAACACCTGTACCGTGTCTCTGTCCTTGCTTGTGAAGTGACCGTCCACATCCTGGAAGGGGGCGATGTTATTTCTACAGTGTTTTTTCCCATTAACGTGTTTGAAAAAACTCTTTTTATTGTGCCCCCCTCTTTTTATTTCAGGCCGCCTGCATCTCCAGTTGAACTTTCACCACACCAGATTTCTCCCTACAGTGACAAGAAGCATCTGTGTATTCTTCTCCTGACCTGGATTCCACAGGGCACACAGCTTCCTTTTCCATCCCAGAGAAGATGCCTGTTCAGGCAAGGCAGCCTGGTGCCTCGCCTGCTCGGCCTCTGACATCTGGGAATCGCCGGCTCCTGCTCCCATAGGAGGTGATGTTTCAAAAGTCACCAGCCCTGATGGACGCCAGCACCTTCCAATACATTTTCCCTGGGGCCCTTGCAGCCTGAAGTCAGCTCTCCTCGTGGCCCAGGCTGAGGTTTTGCTGGCCCTGTTCCTCTTGTCAGAGGTGTGACCCTCTCTGCATTGGCTGTGGCCGTGGCCAGGACGGGCCCCAATGCCCACTTGGCTCAGGGCCCGGGGGGCTCAGCCGGCGGCTCGGCTCTAGGGGCCCTGAGCTGGTGAGTCCTGGGCTGAGGGGAGCTCCCCCCTTATTGCGAGGAGGCTCCCTGGGGAGGAAGAAGGCTCTGCTTCGAACCACGAGGTCCTAGCCAGCGGATTGCAGTCCCGGACGTGTTTGTAGCAGATGCTGTCTGCATGGAGCTGTTGGAAGGATTGTGCGTTGGGCTCTGCTCAGAGATGGTGTTCCCCTGTCCCATCAGGTAGAATACCGCTCGCACACAGCTGGAGTCATGTTTCGAGTCACCAGGAACGGTATGTCCCTTAGTAGTGCTCACAGCCCCCACACATAGGTTGGTTTGTTCATGCGTGCTGCCGCAAAGGAACAGACCTAATCACCTTAAATAGAGGGTCAACACCTAGGGCAAAGAAAGTGTATGGTGGAATGTGTGGGATGAGTGTGAGAGGGCCACCTCTATCCCTCCTCTCCTCCCCCAGGAAGCTGGGTACTTCCTGGTACTGATCTAGGAGGATATTCTGGAGTATCCTTGCCTGGGATAGGTAGGATTCTGGAGGCCAAGGAGGCCAAGAGGGATCAATGTCCAGCTCTGTGTCTTAGGACACCCTCTGCTCTGTTCCCCACAGCCCCACGTTTCAGGAAGGTGCCACAGGACCCTCCTTAGCATTGATGGATTCTTCCAAGAAATTGCTGTGGAGCTTGTTTTTATTTCTATCCTCTTTCTGACCTCCTGTAAACATGGCATGGAGTTGTAAGGGGTGGGGCAGTGGGGAGAACACTCAGCTGGGGAGCTCTTGAGAGCTTTTGTGTCTCTGGCACTTTGCTTTTCTCCTCTCCCTTTCGTGGAGGTGTTGACTGGGATGGAGCATCTTTCCTGGGGGGTCACGGTGCCCTGGATCCCTGCCCTGAATGGGGGCGGAAAAATTGGGCATCTTTGCCCTGCCCCACGCAGCCAGGGTGTCCCACAGAGCTCCTTCAAAGACCTGCTCTTGGCCACCAGGGGGTTAATTAGTGTGGCATGAAGGAGGGCGGAACCAGGGTCGTTAAGTATGGAGGCCGTCTCAGCTGTGGGCATGACCAGGGCTGAGGGCGTGGCCACGTTCTCAGCGGTGCTGTGGGGGCGCGATCAGGGGCGGGGCCAGCACTGAGGGGGAAAAGGGCGGGAAACGGCTCGGCTGTGCTGAGGGGAAACCTCGGGGAGGAGCGGAAACAGGGATATTGGTGGGGAAAAGGGAAACAAAAGAACTCTTGGGAGCCTGAAACCACTAACGATGGCCAGGGAAAGCTCACACTCCCCCCGCGTATCCATATGCCTTACAGGGAGAAGCCCTGGCTAAAATCTAGAAAAAACTGTGCTGTAGATGCAAGGAATCAGAAGCAGGATCTGTGTGGAGAGTGTCCCTGACGGGAGGCACAGGAATGGAACTGAGCGAGGCTGGGGCAAGGAGGGTCACACCGAGCAGAGAAGGGGGACCCTCTGTCCATGCCAAGGCCCAGGGCAGCCCTACCCTAGGAAGTGTGCAGGGAGTGGATCCTTGAGCTGCTGCACATTTGCACTGCCCTAGCTCAGCCGGGAACCTCCTCATTGCCCAGGGGGAGCTGGTGGCAGTGTGGAGTGGGAGAGGGAAAGACGCGGAACACAACTTTCTGTCCTACACCTCCATGGACTCTGATGCCATGTTCTCAGGCTGCACCAAATGGCTACCATGTTGGGAACAGAGTCAAACACCTCCATCAACATCCTGATTTACTGCTTCAGAAAAAGAGAGATACCAAACATTAATTCCAAGGGGATAATCGAATTTTTCCCTGGCACCTGGAGACGTATTATCTGAATCCAGTTACGAGTTTCCTTCAGGTCCCCTCTTCTGGGACCATTTAAACAAGAGGTGGGGTTAAACCGTTCCCCGCTTCTTAATTCTAAATGCTCCCATTCCAAGAGAGGCTCTTTTGGTTAACAGAGTTTATTTGATGCAAAGCTTTAAGGATAAGAGGTCCAACAGTCCTCAATTACAATTAAAGTTCAACATCCACATAAAATTCCAATTCATTTTTCCCTGTCTGGAAGGCCTAGGGCAGGAGCCTCAGTTCATCTGCTTTTTAACACTTGAAAATTCTGCCAGGCTCTTATCTGGCAAGGATAGCAGTGTTATAACAGGTGGCTTCAAGAGACCTGTCTTTAACAGGAACTCAATAAGAAGCTGTAACGCCTTCCTTCCCACCTATGAAATAGGGTATTGCTTTCTGTACACTACTTGTCCTGGTGGCTTCAAAGTGCTTTGGAGAGATTCCATATCTAATTTATCACATTTCCATGGGACTGCCCACACTACTGGGTTTCCCTCAGCATAGGTCTTCTCAGACGTTGAACAAAAAGTTACAATGGTAGTAGCTTCCTCATCAGCTTTCACAATAATAACTACATTACACTTTTAGCCATTGAATCCCTTACCAGTAAATTGCAATCACAATTAGGAACAGAAATACATGCATTTCAAACCTATCCCACACATTTACCAATAGAGGTAGTGGGAGTATTTTCCCTGGACTGTGTTGATAGAAGCGGAAGGCAAGAATGTGCTCCATCCCGAGGTCATGGCTCTGGGGAAAAGAAGGTCAGTCAGGACACATGGAGGGATGCCATCTGGCAGCACCTTGCCCATCCAGGGCATCCCGAGACCCTTCGTGTGTAACTCTGAAATTCATATGTAGTTCTCTTCACAGTTTAGTCAGACAAAACAATCCTTTTCCAGCCTGAGAACCAAGGACACCGTTGCAGCTTCAGGCCCCAAAGTGTAAGCAACGGGGAACTGAAGAAAGCAATCTGGGAGGAAGGAACTTCATAACCTGAAGCTGTCATTGGACAATGAACCCCAAGAATGGAAATGGACCTAAACTTAGAAAAGTGTGAAAACCTGTGACTGCTCGTCATCTTGTGTCCATCCTGGGTAGAGCCACGGCCGGGTTCTTGCAGTGCCCAAGGTGTAACCTTCAAAGGCCTTTTAATAAACACCTCCTTGACTCCCTTAACACTGTCCAGCCTCTGCTCCCGGCAGCCTCTCCTAGGCATCGCCTTCCCAGTGGAAAACATTGCATCGTACCAAGGGACCCTGCAAAGTCCTTGAAGATGGCAAGCCCTGCTCAGCAGAAAGCAAACCACCCGCTGTGTTTGATCCACAGCATTCCCATGCAAACGCAACACGTGCCAGCTACTGGGAAGAAAGAAACCGTATGGCAGTCAAAACCAGAGCACTGGGAGCACCACGAGCACTCTTTGGCACATCCTGATTTATTTAGAGCAGAGGCACTGCAGAAGTCAGTGAGCTGCTAACAAAATCCTCTTCCTGCCCTCGACAGCCAGTTCAGGAGAGCTCCCCAGAGACAGAGGAACTTCAACTCCCTGTGTCTCTGGAGGATCTGCTTGAGCACGGAGTGGTGGGTGTTTCCAGTTGGGAATGCTGCAGCATCCTGGGAGCCGTGGGCTTGACACTGCTGGCACTAGCACTCCTCCTCACGTGCCACGGGCTCCAGGGAACGATTCATTGCAACGGGCTGAGCTCCCGTTCTTACTTCCAGGCTTCTTACTTCCAGGCTTTCTTTGGCCACGTGCATCTTCAGCCATGAGCCACTCTGCGGATCCCCGCGGCGGGTGGGGCTGTGACGGCACAAAGGGGCTGAGAGCTGGCGTGAGGCAGGGCTGTGTTGTGCTGGCCACAGCACTGTGACATCGCCGCGCTGGCGCTATATAAGAGGGGCCAGCAGCCGCAGCTGCCAGTGCAGTCGCGATGGGACGTGCCGAAGCCATGGGTGACGGCGACGGACTGATGGCTGCACTTGTCCTGCTGCTGGCCACTGTGGCTGTCTGTTGGGCCGTTGGCCACTGGCAACCATGGTGGCGGCAGACAAGGAAAACAAAGAAGAGCAAGCGCCCCGCGGTCCGGCCCAGAGGCTCACGGAGGCACCCAGGAGTCCTTGTGGCTCTCGGGTCCTCCAGGCCTCGGGCGACCGCTCGCAAGCGGCCACGTGCTCCCGTGAGCCCCCTGGGCAGCCCCTGCAGCTGCGGCCCCTTGGTGGCCGTGGCCCACGAGCTGCAGGACCTGATGCTGCTGCTCTGGGATGGCAAGGGGACACGTGCGCCGCTCTATGGAGGGATGTGGCAGGCCCTGTGGAAAGAGCTGGAGGAGCTGGTGAAGCGAGGCCACCTGCCTCGCTGTGGCTCGTCCGGCTCGTCAGGAAGCCTCCATCCCCCGGAGAGGCCTGGGAGAGCCTCAACGCTTGTAAGGACGGCACCCCAGCATACACCCACCATCCTTGCAGGGACCTCAGGCTGTCAGAGAGCCTCCATCCTGGCAGGAGCCTCTGCAGCCTCTGACAGCCTCCATTCCTTGCAGAGGCACAGTGAGACCTGTCTGCGTGTGGACGGTGCAGGGCCCGTGGACAGGTCTCCCAGCTCCCTGGGCGTCAAGAACCTGGGCGCAACCCTGACCGATGACGTGGCCAGGGCCAGCCCAGAAGTCCCAGTGGGAGCCCAGCCCGAAGCAGGGGAGCCTGCACAGGAGCAGCTGACGGAGCAGCCAGCGTCCCGGAGCCAGCAGCTGCAGGCCCACAGCTGCCAGGACGCTGTGCCGGTTGTGCCAGCCGGAAACAGCCCGAGCCTGGAGGTGGAGACGACCCTCGAGACACCAAGGGGGTTGCTCCATCTCCAGGAAGCTGGCCCAAGAGAGACCTCAACCACCACGAAGGCCTCTCTAAAAGCAGGTGAGATGTGCCTAGGGGCTGTCTGAGGTTTCCCCGGGGCTCTTGAGGGGCATCCCCAGGCCGGGCCAGGGCCCCCGAGGACACCCTAGTAACCGGCTACTTCCAGTGGCTGTGACGTCAAGGGCTTTAGAAGTTTCAAAAAGCCCTGTCTGCTTTGCAGCTGCTCCTGGGACTCCCCTCTGTGACGTCTCGGGCTGTAGCCCCGGCTGTTGTCAACATCATAGTGCAGCCCGTGACGCCGGGGACAAGGACGGTGCCGCCCTGCCCCGCTGCACCGCGGCTCCTGCAGCCACCTCCGTGCCCTGCCCTGCCCCGGCTGTGCCGCTCGCCAGCCCAACGGTTGCCCCGCGGTGGCCGCAGGCCGGCGCGCAGCAGGAAGCAGGTGAGAGCAGCGTGGCCCGCGCTGGCCCGGCCCGCCTGACTGGCGGACATTTGGACAGGGGGCCCTGGGCTCGAGGCTGATGGCTCGCTCTTGGCCGCAGGGCAAAAGAAGCAGCTGCAGGAGCTGTACCAGCTGGGCCCACAGCTGGGGCGCGGCGGTTTCGGCACCGTTTTCGCGGGCATCCGCCTGTCGGACGGGAGTCCGGTGAGTGGCCGCGAAGGCCGGGCGTGAGAGCATAAGCAGGGGTGGGGAGGGGCAGGGCTTGAGCTCATTCCCCCCTCTCTCGATGGCTTGCAGGTGGCCATCAAACGCGTGGCCCGGGAGAGCATCCTGCAGTGGGACGAGCTGGTGCGTGAGCGGGGCCAGAGGGACAGGGCGGGGCGGGGGCGGGCTCAGCACGCGAGCCAGGGCATCGCGGGCCTGGGGATACCAGAGACCGGTGCTGGGGCCGGGCAAGGCCAAGCATCCTCTGGGGCTTGGCTGGAAGCACAAGCACCAGGGAGGCTGCACGGGGCGGGCACTGGGGCATCCCGGCCATGGGACAGCGCAGCCACAGGACAGCATCAGGCCTGCTGCAGGCATTGTCTCCTCCCCACAGCCCGACGGCACCCGTGTTCCCATGGAAATCGTGTTAATGGAGAAGGTGGGCTCTGGCTGCCGCTCCATCATCCAGCTGCTCGACTGGTTTGAGCTGCCTGACAGCTTCCTGCTGGTGATGGAGCGTCCCGAGCCATCGCAGGATCTCCTGCAGTTCCTGCGGGAGCAGGGGTTCCTCAGCGAGGAGGTGGCGCGCTGGCTCTTCTACCAGGTGCTGGAGGCCGTGTGGCACTGCACCGCCTGCGGCGTCCTGCACCGTGACATCAAGCCGGCGAACCTCCTCGTGGACCCGGAGCGCTATGAGCTGAAGCTCATTGACTTCGGTTGCGGCACCTTTCTCCAGGAGCGGGCCTACACACGGTTTGCCGGTGAGCTCACAGCCCGGGCCCTGCTGCCAGTGCCAGGCACCGCACGGCCCCATTCCCTGCCGGGCCTGGGCCAGGAGGCCGGCGCCAGGCTCGGGAAGGCAGCGGCCTGCGCCTGGACAGCGCCGCTTCTCTCCCCTAGGAACACGCGCGTACAGCCCACCCGAGTGGATCGGCCTCGGCTGCTACCAGGGCCGTTCAGCCACCGTCTGGTCCCTGGGTGTGCTTTTGTACGAAATGGTGTGCGGGACCCTCCCATTCTGGAACGACCGCGAAATCGTGTCGGCGCGGCTCTTCTTCGAGCTCCAGCTCTCCCGAGGTTGGTATCCGGCCTGAAGAAGGCAGGCTTTGGCAGATGGCGGCGCGCAGCCCGGCGCGGCCCTGGCGCAGCTGGGCGGGCCGTCGCTGTGCCCTCAAGGGCCGGCCGCGGGAGGCGGCCCGTGCCCACGGGCTCCGTGCGGCACGCGTGGCTGAAGGCGGTGGCCGTGTCCCGCCGTGCCGCTCTCCCGCACGGGGCAGGGTGGGTCGGCTCCTGCGGGCGCCGGGGGCAGCTGGGCAGGAGCCTTCTGCAAGTGACCGGCGCTTTCTGCCTTCTCTCCCCAGAATGCGAACATCTGATCCGCTGGTGTTTGTCCAAGCACCCCGCGGACAGGCCAGAGCTGGAGCAGATCTTCTGGCACCCCTGGGTGTGGGGCGGGCATTTCTGACCCCTTGCCGGAGCCCCCGCAGCAGCCAGTTCCCACGTCCCACGCAGGACCCGAAAAATAAAAATAAAATAACTACAAACAAATAAACCCATTGCGTGGGTGTCAAGTCTGATCCTTGTCAGCAGCTTCGGCTAAAGAAACCTCTTTGGAAAAGGGTAATTCCTCAGGTGCTCCCTTAAGCCTTCTTCAAGCTCTCCAGGCCTTTCCTTCAGCATGGTAACTTTGTGTCTTCCAGCACAGGCTGGAGCACAGCTAGGAGGGCCTTTAACAAGCCAAGAAATGCAACACTGAAGCAACAGCTGTCCTTTCAAAGCCCAGGCGCCCACTTGGGCGTCTCCTGAAGTGAAACAAGGGAGGGCTCTGTGTGCATTCCAAGGGCCAGCGGGTGGCAGGGGCAAAGATGTTGCTCTGCTTCCCAGGCTGGAAGAAGAACCAGTAGCACCAAAACGTCATTTCACCTCGAGCCCTGATGAACTCTTCCCCTCTTTCTTTCCCTCAAATCGGCAGCACACAAATGCAGGCCAGGCCTCGTGGCTCGTGGCAGAGCCTTCTTCCTCCCCAGGGAGCCTCCTCGCAGTAAGGGGGGAGCTCCCCTCAGCCCAGGACTCACCAGCTCAGGGCCCCTAGAGCCGAGCCGCCGGCTGAGCCCCCCGGGCCCTGAGCCAAGTGGGCATTGGGGCCCGTCCTGGCCACGGCCACAGCCAATGCAGCGAGGGTCACACCTCTGACAAGAGGAACAGGGCCAGCAAAACCTCAGCCCGGGCCATGAGGAGAGCTGACTTCAGGCTGCAAGGGCCCCAGGGAAAATGTATTGGAAGGTGCTGGCGTCCATCAGGGCTGGTGACTTTTGAAACATCACCTCCTACGGGCGCAGGAGCCGGCGATTCCCAGATGTCAGAGGCCGAGCAGGCGAGGCACCAGGCTGCCTTGCCTGAACAGGCATCTTCTCTGGGATGGAAAAGGAAGCTGTGTGCCCTGTGGAATCCAGGTCAGGAGAAGAATACACAGATGCTTCTTGTCACTGTAGGGAGAAATCTGGTGTGGTGAAAGTTCAACTGGAGATGCAGGCGGCCTGAAATAAAAAGAGGGGGGCACAATAAAAAGAGTTTTTTCAAACACGTTAATGGGAAAAAACACTGTAGAAATAACATCGCCCCCTTCCAGGATGTGGACGGTCACTTCACAAGCAAGGACAGAGACACGGTACAGGTGTTTCAAAGGCATTCTTTGCCTTTGTTTCATGCGTTCTTTGCCTCTGTCGCCAACACTCATCCCTCCTTTTGATGCCTTAAGTGTTAGCTTTTGTATTTTTCAAATTCTCTACTGCCTTCGTGTGTAACTCTGAAATTCATATGTAGTTCTCTTCACAGTTTAGTCAGACAAAACAATCCTTTTCCAGCCTGAGAACCAAGGACACCGTTGCAGCTTCAGGCCCCAAAGTGTAAGCAACGGGGAACTGAAGAAAGCAATCTGGGAGGAAGGAACTTCATAACCTGAAGCTGTCATTGGACAATGAACCCCAAGAATGGAAATGGACCTAAACTTAGAAAAGTGTGAAAACCTGTGACTGCTCGTCATCTTGTGTCCATCCTGGGTAGAGCCACGGCCGGGCTCCTGCACTGCCCAAGGTGTAACCTTCAAAGGCCTTTTAATAAACACCTCCTTGACTCCCTTAACACTGTCCAGCCTCTGCTCCCGGCAGCCTCTCCTAGGCATCGCCTTCCCAGTGGAAAACATTGCATCGTACCAAGGGACCCTGCAAAGTCCTTGAAGATGGCAAGCCCTGCTCAGCAGAAAGCAAACCACCCGCTGTGTTTGATCCACAGCATTCCCATGCAAACGCAACACGTGCCAGCTACTGGGAAGAAAGAAACCGTATGGCAGTCAAAACCAGAGCACCGGGAGCACCACGAGCACTCTTTGGCACATCCTGATTTATTTAGAGCAGAGGCACTGCAGAAGTCAGTGAGCTGCTAACAAAATCCTCTTCCTGCCCTCGACAGCCAGTTCAGGAGAGCTCCCCAGAGACAGAGGAACTTCAACTCCCTGTGTCTCTGGAGGATCTGCTTGAGCACGGAGTGGTGGGTGTTTCCAGTTGGGAACGCTGCCGCATCCTGGGAGCCGTGGGCTTGACACTGCTGGCACCAGCACTCCTCCTCACGTGCCACGGGCTCCAGGGAACGATTCATTGCAACGGGCTGAGCTCCCGTTCTTACTTCCAGGCTTCTTACTTCCAGGCTTTCTTTGGCCACGTGCATCTTCAGCCATGAGCCGCTCTGCGGATCCCTGCGGCGGGTGGGGCTGTGACGGCACAAAGGGGCTGAGAGCTGGCGTGAGGCAGGGCTGTGTTGTGCTGGCCACAGCACTGTGACATCACCGCGCTGGCGCTATATAAGAGGGGCCAGCAGCCGCAGCTGCCAGTGCAGTCGCGATGGGACGTGCCGAAGCCATGGGTGACGGCGACGGACTGATGGCTGCACTTGTCCTGCTGCTGGCCACTGTGGCTGTCTGTTGGGCCGTTGGCCACTGGCAACCACGGTGGCGGCAGGCAAGGACACGGAAGAGGAGCAAGCGCCCCGCGGTCCGGCCCAGAGGCTCACGGAGGCACCCAGGAGTCCTTGTGGCTCTCGGGTCCTCCAGGCCTCGGGCGACCGCTCGCAAGCGGCCACGTGCTCCCGTGAGCCCCCTGGGCAGCCCCTGCAGCTGCGGCCCCTTGGTGGCCGTGGCCCACGAGCTGCAGGACCTGATGCTGCTGCTCTGGGATGGCAAGGGGACACGTGCGCCGCTCTACGGAGGGATGTGGCAGGCCCTGTGGAAAGAGCTGGAGGAGCTGGTGAAGCGAGGCCACCTGCCTCGCTGTGGCTCGTCCGGCTCGTCAGGAAGCCTCCATCCCCCGGAGAGGCCTGGGAGAGCCTCAACGCTTGTAAGGACGGCACCCCAGCATACACCCACCATCCTTGCAGGGACCTCAGGCTGTCAGAGAGCCTCCATCCTGGCAGGAGCCTCTGCAGCCTCTGACAGCCTCCATCCTTTGCAGAGGCACAGTGAGACCTGTCTGCGTGTGGACGGTGCAGGGCCCGTGGACAGGTCTCCCAGCTCCCTGGGCGTCAAGAACCTGGGCGCAACCCTGACCGATGACGTGGCCAGGGCCAGCCCAGAAGTCCCAGTGGGAGCCCAGCCCGAAGCAGGGGAGCCTGCACAGGAGCAGCTGACGGAGCAGCCAGCGTCCCGGAGCCAGCAGCTGCAGGCCCACAGCTGCCAGGACGCTGTGCCGGTTGTGCCAGCCGGAAACAGCCCGAGCCTGGAGGTGGAGACGACCCTCGAGACACCAAGGGGGTTGCTCCATCTCCAGGAAGCTGGCCCAAGAGAGACCTCAACCACCACGAAGGCCTCTCTAAAAGCAGGTGAGATGTGCCTAGGGGCTGTCTGAGGTTTCCCCGGGGCTCCTGAGGGGCATCCCCAGGCCGGGCCAGGGCCCCCGAGGACACCCTAGTAACCGGCTACTTCCAGTGGCTGTGACGTCAAGGGCTTTAGAAGTTTCAAAAAGCCCTGTCTGCTTTGCAGCTGCTCCTGGGACTCCCCTCTGTGACGTCTCGGGCTGTAGCCCCGGCTGTCGTCAACATCACAGTGCAGCCCGTGACGCCGGGGACAAGGACGGTGCCGCCCTGCCCCGCTGCACCGCGGCTCCTGCAGCCACCTCCGTGCCCTGCCCTGCCCCGGCTGTGCCGCTCGCCAGCCCAACGGTTGCCCCGCGGTGGCCGCAGGCCGGCGCGCAGCAGGAAGCAGGTGAGAGCAGCGTGGCCCGCGCTGGCCCGGCCCGCCTGACTGGCGGACATTTGGACAGGGGGCCCTGGGCTCGAGGCTGATGGCTCGCTCTTGGCCGCAGGGCAAAAGAAGCAGCTGCAGGAGCTGTACCAGCTGGGCCCACAGCTGGGGCGCGGCGGTTTCGGCACCGTTTTCGCGGGCATCCGCCTGTCGGACGGGAGTCCGGTGAGTGGCCGCGAAAGCCGGGCGTGAGAGCATAAGCAGGGGTGGGGAGGGGCAGGGCTTGAGCTCATTCCCCCCTCTCTCGATGGCTTGCAGGTGGCCATCAAACGCGTGGCCCGGGAGAGCATCCTGCAGTGGGACGAGCTGGTGCGTGAGCGGGGCCAGAGGGACAGGGCGGGGCGGGGGCGGGCTCAGCACGCGAGCCAGGGCATCGCGGGCCTGGGGATACCAGAGACCGGTGCTGGGGCCGGGCAAGGCCAAGCATCCTCTGGGGCTTGGCTGGAAGCACAAGCACCAGGGAGGCTGCACGGGGCGGGCACTGGGGCATCCCGGCCATGGGACAGCGCAGCCACAGGACAGCATCAGGCCTGCTGCAGGCATTGTCTCCTCCCCACAGCCCGACGGCACCCGTGTTCCCATGGAAATCGTGTTAATGGAGAAGGTGGGCTCTGGCTGCCGCTCCATCATCCAGCTGCTCGACTGGTTTGAGCTGCCTGACAGCTTCCTGCTGGTGATGGAGCGTCCCGAGCCATCGCAGGATCTCCTGCAGTTCCTGCGGGAGCAGGGGTTCCTCAGCGAGGAGGTGGCGCGCTGGCTTTTCTACCAGGTGCTGGAGGCCGTGTGGCACTGCACCGCCTGCGGCGTCCTGCACCGTGACATCAAGCCGGAGAACCTCCTCGTGGACCCGGAGCGCTATGAGCTGAAGCTCATTGACTTCGGTTGCGGCACCTTTCTCCAGGAGCGGGCCTACACACGGTTTGCCGGTGAGCTCACAGCCCGGGCCCTGCTGCCAGTGCCAGGCACCGCACGGCCCCATTCCCTGCCGGGCCTGGGCCAGGAGGCCGGCGCCAGGCTCGGGAAGGCAGCGGCCTGCGCCTGGACAGCGCCGCTTCTCTCCCCTAGGAACACGCACGTACAGCCCACCCGAGTGGATCGGCCTCGGCTGCTACCAGGGCCGTTCAGCCACCGTCTGGTCCCTGGGTGTGCTTTTGTACGAAATGGTGTGCGGGACCCTCCCATTCTGGAACGACCGCGAAATCGTGTCGGCGCGGCTCTTCTTCGAGCTCCAGCTCTCTCGAGGTTGGTATCCGGCCTGAAGAAGGCAGGCTTTGGCAGATGGCGGCGCGCAGCCCGGCGCGGCCCTGGCGCAGCTGGGCGGGCCGTCGCTGTGCCCTCAAGGGCCGGCCGCGGGAGGCGGCCCGTGCCCACGGGCTCCGTGCGGCACGCGTGGCTGAAGGCGGTGGCCGTGTCCCGCCGTGCCGCTCTCCCGCACGGGGCAGGGTGGGTCGGCTCCTGCGGGCGCCGGGGGCAGCTGGGCAGGAGCCTTCTGCAAGTGACCGGCGCTTTCTGCCTTCTCTCCCCAGAATGCGAACATCTGATCCGCTGGTGTTTGTCCAAGCACCCCGCGGACAGGCCAGAGCTGGAGCAGATCTTCTGGCACCCCTGGGTGTGGGGCGGGCATTTCTGACACCTTGCCGGAGCCCCCGCAGCAGCCAGTTCCCACGTCCCACGCAGGACCCGAAAAATAAAAATAAAATAAGTACATACAAACTGAGAGGAATGTAGAATTTGTCTTTATAAATGAGCTGTGGATCTGCTTGTAGATAAGGCTAGCACTGAGAGATAAAAGAAACAATGGGATGGATTCCACTAATTGATGAATGGAAGAAGATATTTGCCTTTACAAACAAATTGTAGGGCTGCTGTTAAATGAAATTGGGTATCTAAAGATGAAAGAAGCAACTGGGGGAAAACTATGATTTCTGTAAGAATTAAAAATTATAAGGGAGGGTTGTACATTAGAGGGGAATTTCTGGTATCAGGCGTTCCGGGAAGTCTGTGCCTCTTAAGTACCTCAGGCAATGGGGAAATAGAGAGGGAAATGCGGCCGCGAAATAGGATAAAAAGGAGGCTGCGTCCTCCAAATATTTGAGAGTTCCCAGGGGAATGTCCCATGGCCTCTCCCTTTATTCGAATAAAGCAAAAAGGACTCCTCTGTCTCCTTTTTGGACAGAAACCTCTGGTGTTTGTGGATTAATTTTCCTGCATCCCCATGTCTTCGAGGGGCGACCAGTTGCCCCTTAGGGCTTGCCCTAAACGGTGGCTCCTCCCTCACCCTGCTGGTGGTTATGAGGGGACATTGGGTCTCAGCTTGGGGTGGAAACAGTCCCAAATGGCCTTGAACTCCTGTGGCAACCATGCCAGCAAGAGGGTGGCACTGCTCCTTTCAGGGAATTGCGGAGAGTCAGAAGGTCCTCGCTGAGCCTCCTTTTCTGCAGGCTGAGCTCCCCCAGCTCCCTCAGCCTCTCCTCATCAGACTTGTTCTGCAGAGCCCTCACTAAGGGATCACTTCCAGCTGCTGAGAAACAATCCCCAAAAAAATCGCCAGCAGAAAAGAGTCCTTGTCCACGACCCGGGGGAAATTGTGTGAAAAGGAAAGAGTTTTTTCTATGTGGTTGCCTGGGTGAAGGGGAAGGAGCTATTTCAGGTACAACTGAACAAACCTGCGAGCAGCCTATCTGCCCGCCCAAGCGTCTCCGTAGCGACCGGGGCAGCTCAGACACGGCTCCCTGGGTGGGTGTCCCCCGGTTCCGCCCCGCCCGGGCCGTGCATGCCCGGCCCCGCCCCGCAGCCGTGCCCAGGAAGCGGGAGTAGGAAGCTGCGGTGCCGCGGGCATGGCGGACGGCGGCCCGGCGGTGAGCGGGGGCCCGCGGGCAGTGCCGTGGCTGGAGCGGGGCTGGGACCCGGCGCTGCCGGGCCGGGGTGCGGAGCGCGGCCGCGGCCCCTGGCAGGCGGCGAGGGCTGGGCTGGGGCGGCCGCGGTTCTTCCGGGGTCTGGCGGGCGCCACCGGGTAAGGGCCGGCCGGGTCCTGTTCCCTGGCGTCGGTTTCTGTTTTCACGGATGGCACCGTGGCTGCCAAGCGCGTTCCAAGCCCTCCCCAAGGCTGTAGGTTGTGGTTTCTGGTGTGGCAGCGCTGTTGTGGGTGAGGCTGCTGTGTCCGTAACCAGCTCTGCAGGCTGCTGAACTCTAATTTGTCCTGATGCACCTTGACCGCATCCCTGCCGTCCTTGCAAATAAAAGGATTGGTCTCTTGCCAGGAGATTTTAACTGTGCTTTGAATTAACATCTTCGTTTGTATGGACAGAGCCTAACACGCGCAGTGAGTGCTTCTGGTAAAGGGGGAGGTGTGTGTGATGTGCAGCCGATAAATAACAATGGTTCATTATTGTTTTGTTAACCGCAGTGTAAAAGCCATTGCCATGGGGCTCATCGACCTCATATGCACAGCAGCCACAGCGTCCATGGAGATCAAGGTCTCCCAGGCCCATATCCCACTGCTGAAGACCCCAGCACGTGTGATATTGTCAAGGCTACACAGTAAGTACATGTTCTGAGTGTGCAGATGGGAGTGTCTTCAAATGTGAGCCAGGCTGGATATTTCTACAAAGGAAACATTTTCAGTTTCGTTTTCTCCCTGTAGTGGAAGAAGAAAATAGCTTACAGCCGCTATTGTAAATAAAAGCATTTCAAGCAGCTTTGGTTAAGTAGAAAATTCCACTCATCAAGGCACAGCCCCACTCTTTTTACAAGGCTTCCATTGAATGCAGTGAGGAATTTGCTTCAGTAGAAGCTGCTGGGTGATGCTTACTGGGATGTGTTTTTTCGTTAGGATGCACCTGACTCCAGACTGGAGAATATTGAAGAAATGATAAGTCAATTGAAATTTTTTTCTCTCATTTAAGGTATGGAATGGTAGAGCGATGCAAAGAGCTGGTAGAAGCAGGATACGATGTTCGACAACCAGACAAAGAAAACGTGACTCTTCTTCACTGGGCAGCAATAAACAACAGACAGGAGCTGGTTAAGTAAGCTGGGAGTCCCTGTGACAGTAACACAGTGTATTCTGCCACTGTTACCTATAATCATTTTGTTGCTTTTGTACTTGAAAACAAAGGAATGGGCTGCTTGAGAAGAAAAGGGTAGAACTCAAATTTTAATCCAACTACCTTTGTGAAGATGTCACTGAAATGTAAAGATAGCCCATTTCTTTACATGTGAAATAATATCGCACATGAAATCATTAGGTTTTCCTGGGTTTGTTTCTGTAACAAAGATGAAAGCTGATTTTAGAAGTACCTTGATCATGACTATATTTTTTCTTCAACATTTTCTTGAAACAAACAGTGTTATTTACTGCAAAACCACTTTTATCCATTTTCTCCCCTAGTGCATTTTTTAATGTGGTGGGTCATTTACTCCTTTAGCTATGTTACCTTTAGTATAATGTTTTGCTATTTTATTATGTCTGTTCCTGACCTCATTGTGTTGTTATTACACAGATATTACATTTCCAAAGGTGCGATAGTGGATCAGCTCGGTGGAGATTTGAATTCTACGCCCCTGCACTGGGCCATCAGGTAATGCTGCTTGCAATCACTAACTGCAAATCTGTCAGTATTTACAGCTGTGGTAGCGTTTTCTGAGATCCAGAGAGCAAAGCACTGCTTGTCTGGAGAAAACATAACCTGAAATAATTATTCTGGGAAAACTTCTTCACTTGTGAAGTCTCCCATCATTTCCAAGTGATGACTGGAAAATCAGTGCTTTCTTCTGGACTGTCAGTCTTTCGCCAGAGTCAGAGGTTTGGATGACTGCTCACAGGAGAAGTTACTGTAGAACAACCACTGTATTCTAAATTAATGCTTTGCCCTAGGCTCATTTATTTGTCTGTGTATATATTTAATATAGTTTCCTGGAAAAAGCCACAAGAGTCTGAAATCTTTTGTGGGATTCCTGTGAGAAATTTTAAGGCAATGCCTTCATTAAAATACCCATTTTTAAAATCATCTCTATAGTTTCATTTCATATATCGTTGTAGACAAGGACACCTTCCCATGGTCATGTTATTGTTGAAATGTGGAGCGGATCCCAGTCTTATTGATGGGGAAGGATTCGGTAGCATTCATTTAGCAGTGCTGTTTCAACACATGCCCATCATAGCCTACCTCATAGCAAAAGGCCAGGTATGTTGCTGATGCCTCAAATGTTGTTTTCTGCTTACGAGTAGCTGCCTGTGTATAGGAGACATTTCAGAATTTTCTAGGTTTTTTCCTAGATGAAAAGCAGCGATTTTACACCTATTTTTCTGTGCTACAAGTGCAGACAAATTTAGATCTTTTTTATATTTGTGTATATATATTTTTTAATACTCTACCCTATTCCTGTCATCCCCCTCATCCAGATTCACCTACATTTCAGCATGTTTAGGAGTGTTGTTGAGGCTGTGTAGATTTGTGGTGCTGTGAAATAACCAATGGCTTTTAAACCTGGGAATGAAAAGCAGTATATGATGTATAAACATCATGAAGTATTTATGATTTGATTAGTTTTGTAGCTAATAATCTATGCAGTTGTCCATCAGTTGAAGACTGCAGAATAAATTATCAGACTAGTTCTGAATTTTCATTAGAAATTTCCGTATTGTATCCGTGGTAATTGATGTCTCTTAGATTATGTCTGAAATGAGCAAATTAATGGCAAGTGTAACAATCTGCTAATAAAAATGACAGGAGAGTTCTTAGATGATCTAGACTGATTCTGAAAAACAATCTAGTGTTAGGATTTAGAAGTTTGTTAAGTCTATTTTCTTCCTCATAAGGTTCTCTTTAGGGAGAGTAACTGACTTCTGGAATGTAGATATAGTGGTATATATCACAGGCTTAATAAAGTTGTTGGCCCACCTATCTTCTAAAAATATCTAAGTGAATAATTCTTCTAACTAAATCTGCACTAATGTAATGATGGATGGAGGCAGGGAGCAAGGAAACCTTTGTCATGAAGGAGGAAGAAAGTTATATAAGAAAGAGGAAGGAAGAAATTCTAGGTTCGATATTTAACTATGTCTTGAGATACATAATCCTACTTTGTTGTTTTAATAAAGCTGTTTTATGTATTTTCTCTACATCTGTTATGTACATCTATTTACCCAAGGAACACGGTTAGCATTGCTTTACAAGGTCCTTCTTATTTATAGTATTTTTTTTGGAAAGAGGACAAGAAATACAATTGACATGATTCACTTAAAAATACCCTTAGTGGAGTCTCTCCCTTAAAAATTTCCTTAAATGGAAACTGAGTATATTCTGAAAGGATTGACATGCAAGACTTGCAGAAGGAGGAAAAAATTTTAAGAGTGTTGGCGTCTTTGCTGGTATAATTTAATTTCTGTCAATTTTCTGTTCATTAGTGAAGCTAAGCCAGTTGTATAGCCCCAAATTCCACTGTTTCCTGTAATAAATGGTGATCACTTGCTTGTTATCTTTTTTTTGTTCTTAGAACATAGACACAACAGACTTCAATGGACAAACACCTTTAATGTTAACAGCACAAAAAGCCATTGGGTAAGTAGAGAATAAGTGAAGAAGAGTCTATTGTACTGTACTCAAGAAGCAGTGAGATGAATTTTTCCTTACCGTTTTTTTTTAAAAAACTTCCATTTCCCTTCCATTTCAACTAAAATATGAGGTGGTTCAGAGATCAGGAGTTGGGAATAGCTCATTGGATATAGCAAAGAATGTGAAGAATTTCTAAAAGAAGTTTAGGTTTGTGGCTGAATCATCTGCAGCCTTATTGTATTTTCTGCAAAATGAAAACAAATGGATGTGGATGTAGTGAAATGCATTTAGAACACATAAAATGGGAAGATACAAGCTACACATTGTGTTGTAGAAGATACAATCTGTGTTATGTACCTGATATTTGTTAAAATAGTAAGGTAACATAGTCTGGAGAAAAACTCCCAGGGCAGGTCTGGAGTTGTAAACATGGATCTGTCATAGATGAGCTGTTTCTGAGGAGGTGTTATATATCTGCTGTTGTTTCATAGATGAGAACTGTTGTTTTATAAAGTGTTCAAAAGTTTCATTTCCGGTCTAGATTATCTTCTCTTTGTTAACTCTTATACTTTATTTTCATCTAGACCAGAACCCATGAGGTTTCTCTTAAAGTTTAACCCCTCTCTCAATGCTGTAGACAATGTTCAAAAGAATACTGCACTGCATTGGGCAATAGCCTCAGGAAATACTAGTGCAGTGGATCTGTTGCTGGAAGCTGGTGCCAGCCTGGACATAAAAAATGTCAAGGTACGATTTCCTTTATGATGTTTCATCCCATGTGGCACGAACGTGTAAAATGAATGTAATGAAACATTTCAGTCCTCTCCATTTTGGATGTTAATTGCAGCAGGGTTTGGCTAAGAGCAGGTGTTCTTAGTTTTCCCCAAAAGGAAGCACGTTTCTTGAGGTGTGGCTCAAAGTACAAATGCAGAGGTTCTTTGCAGCCTTTGTGTAATGGACAGCCAAGCCTTGTGTTCATTCAACAGTAATTGTGTTCTTTGTAGATTCTGCTCCCTCACCCTTTTTTGTTTCATTTTCTTGAGGCTTTGTTTAATTTCTTTTTCATTACTTAATTTGACTGTTTTCTACTTAAAAACGTTGTCATGAGGACTTGGACAGATTTTAAAAAAATGCGTTTCTTAGTGTCCAGTCAGACTTGTAAAGACTTCAAATTAAGTGAATATCCTCCTGTGAAAGCTGGTGTTTGGCAATGCCTGTTTGTACCTTCAAAAGGTTAACACATATGAAAGGCTTTAACTTAATATTAGTAGAAATTGATAGTATAAATGTTGAAAGTATAGATTCCCATGACTATATATATATATATGATTGGAGGCAGTCCAACAGATAAATAGATGCGATCTATTTCCAAGTATCAGTTTTCAAAACTGCAAAGCTCTGATTTAAGCATGTTAGCACTCTGAATTTAGCTCACCTTTGCCTTAAAAAATAGCAGGAGGTATGTGGGGCTGGGAAGTAACTGCCCAGTTAGTCTTGTTTTAACTATATTCATTTCTTGCTTCTGTTAAGAGTGAAAGTATTTATGTGTTAAGTACATAAATAAATAACCCTCTCTGTTGTTAAAGGGAGAGACGCCGCTTGACATTGCTTATCAAAGTCAGAATCACTTCATGGTTTATATGATACAAGAGGAAGAAAGAATGAGAAACAGGAGAAATAACAGGTTACTGAAAATAGTAGAGAAATATGAGGTAATTTCCTGATTGCAAATTAACAAGAGTAATTTGTGAAATTGGTTGCACAAAATAGAATTCTTTAAAAGCACATAGGAATGGTTTGGGTGGGGGGTTTTGTGTCATGCCTCACCCCTGCTTTTGAGGTATTGATGTGTGACCTTGTCCTATCTTATCTTGAGTCTTTCAGCATTTGTTACTACATGAACTGAATACTTTTAAGTAAGACCTGCTTGAGTACTTTGTCATATTTTAACAAGAATAATTTTAACAGCTCTTCCTGATGTTGACATCTTCCTTGATATTCATGTGGGCCATTGGATACGTCATGGACTTAAGTTCTGATTCTTGGCTTTTAAAAGGAGGTTTGCTTCTAAGCCTGCTCTTTGGGATGTCTCTGTTTGTGAGGTTTGCAGCTTTTTCTCTCTGTTTATGTACTCATTTATCAAAGACACTTTAAAAAGTATAGGATGCATAATTCTTTTTGGAGTTTAGTTTCATGTAATATAAAAGATATATCTCCTGAGGAATGGTTGCATGGTGTGTGAAGAATTTAAATACATGTACTTTTTAGAATGAATGACCATAGAAATTGAATGTATTTAAGCATACACAATAATAGTTTCTTGTCACTGAAGGATTTAAAATAAAAACCCCAACCCGGTCTGTTATGTAATTTTATTGTCAGAGTGTTATTGATGGTCTACATCCAGTAGACATTGAGATATCTGCTCAGAAATGTCCTTTATCATAACTTTTTCCTGCTATATTCTGTCACTAAATGAGTTTTAATGAGCCATCCCCTCTCCTTCTGCTCCCCACACCTCCCAGTGTTATCCTGAGCTGTTTCTCACTTTTCCTGCCACAGTCAATGGTCACTGATATGACAGTGCTATCTGTGTGCAAATAGACAGAGATGGGACTTTTCACCCAGATCTATAGCACTTCTCATTTGTGCTGGAACTGGAACAGAGCACTCTTCAGTTTTATTTTTGCATAGTTAACCACCTATGTGTATGGATAAAGAATGCTTTTGAGTTCTTGATTGCTTTGAGAGACTTGAAATAAACCGTGTGCCTGAAGTTCTTACAGTTACAAACCAGACAATTTATATTCTATGGATTTATGCTTCAAATATATTTTGAAAAATATTTTTTTCTTGTAATGTTCTTTCAGGCAACTCGTGGGGCTCAAGAATCTAAGGTATCTTCCCACAGCATTTCTGCTAAGTTCATTTTTTTGGATGTCCACGACCTGGTTTTTCTGGTTCCTGCCTGATATCCTTTATACTCAAGAAATGTAACTCTCCTTGGAGTTTCTTGTAAATCTAAACCTGGTTATGCAAACAGTGATGAGCAGTTCCAGATAATTCCATGTGACTGTTATTGTCTGGTAAGATTGGTCTTATCCCATTGGGAAGGGGCAAAGTGACTTTAAAGTTATACACAGACTAAAAATCTGTACCTTCTTTTGTCTATAGATTTTTGTCTTCTTTATATCCTGACCTATTTCATTTGTTACTGGAATACCAAAATGAAGAGCTTTGTTATGAAACTAATGTTTTTTGTTACCATCTCCACGTCACTCTTAAATCTTCCTCACTGAGACTGTTGTAGAGTGATGTATTTTGGCATATGGTATAACTGGGTAATACATATCTTAATAATTTAAAAGCATTTATTCTTTCTAAAATGATAAGCATTTGACAGTTAGTGGTATTCATGCTCCTGCCTTTAAAAACAACATCCTCTACCACCACCTCCCTAAAAAAGAAGAAATTTCTTTGTGTTCCTGTAAAGAAGACTGTCCAGTCTACTGTCTTTATTCACAGGCTACACTGAATCTTTAGTATACAGTGGATTAATTTCTATCTGACATTTACTTTCTTTGAAGAGACTTCTCACTGATGAGTACAAAAACATTTTAGTAGCTTGTGCTCTCTTCCCAGTGCCCTGCTCTTTTATTGCACAGTGTACATCTGTTTATTGATAAAGTTGTGTGAAAAAGCCTTTAGGAAGATACTTAGAACTGCATATAATTTTGTACTATACCAGTTATAATGTATTGCTATACAGCTTTAATTAATTTTTAATTCAGCCTTGAAATTACATTTTCTCTTGTACTGTTCCCAATTAAGATGTCCTTAATAGAATTATCAGGATTAACTTTGGTGAACTGATCCAGTATTTTCCTGCTGAGGATTCATATATATGCTTATATAAATGGAAATGGTGTTATTCAATTATTGTGAAACTTTAAGGTTTGTTTTATTTGTGTCACCTAAGTTGAAAGGAAAAAAAAATTACACTGGTAGGGATTTGAGTCAGACACTTTGCTGAAGATAGTGAGCATAGCAATATTCTTGAAGTCCTAACCATAGCTTGGTGAGATGGGCCAGGGATTAGGTTTCCATTTCACTGCCCAACCCTTTTTCTCATGAATGTGTTTTCCTTTTGCAGCTGGTCACAGATCTGAGTGTTTTAAAAGTTTTCAGGATTTTAGTTAGCTGTATTTGTCTGTCAGACTTCCTCTGGACTGAATGAAAACCCAGCCATTCTAATTAAGGTTTTTCCTGAGCTCCAAAGAACCAATAGTGGTGCAAATAGACCAGCAGTATCCACAATAAACATGCCATCATTTTGACTTCTGTAATTGCACCCTGCAACTGCATTGTAACAAACACAGCTGGTGTTTGTGCCAGTATTTCATAATAATCTTGATTTTAATTAGAACTGTTTGCAGTGTTGTTAGTTCATAAGACAAAACAACTTCGAGGTTGCTATCCTGGATTTTTAAAAATTATTTACATTGGAGTTCATGGAGTGACTTGAAGGGTCACTGGAGATGCAATCAAGGCTTGAGCTCTCTGCCTGCTCCTTGGTGGCAGGGACTGTTCTTTAGCAGCCTGAGCTCTCAAGTTTGATCCATGAATTTAATTAGTATGAAACTTGTCCCACTCCACATTCCTCTGCTGCTGTATAGAGACAGTTAATCTTGACATGTTTTTCTTCCCCACTCATCTGATACACAGATGGTTTTAGTTCATGGTGTAAAAACGGTGTTCCTAATGTCCCATTACCTTCAGAAGTGTTTAGCAGTGTGTGCTTGCAGGTTTTTTTGTGTGACAAGAATAGTTTCAGGATGACTTTCAGTTACATTTTTCTGAATGAGTATATATAGTTGCTTTTGCCTGAAATGGATGGGACAAGGTAAGACTGAGTAAGAGCCTGTTTGAGTTAGGGGTGGGTGCAGCAGCCAAACGAATCTCACAGCTGCCAGAAGCTTTATTGCTGTGCATGTCTGAAATGGTTTAAATAAAGTACAAAAACTTCAGAGGGAAAAAAGAAATCAACTTTGTTTCATATCTGTGAAATATTCAAAGAAGTCTAGAGGACTTTTAAAGAGGATGACATGGAGCCATATTATCATGTAGGTTTATACAGTTGTCAAAGTCTTCTCCAGCACTCAAACTGGACAGAGTATTCCATTTGTCTGGTAAGATGGTCTTGGAATGACAGAGAGGATCCCACTGTAAAAGTGAAAGTAATTTTTTCCTTCTTGTGTCTTACTTGTAAAGTAATAGAAACTAATTTTAGAATATTTTGCTTGTTTGACAAATAGTGGTGTTATGAGTTACAAGAATATAGTCCTTAACCTGATTATCACATACCACAAATGTAATTCTTAAAATCACTGTCATGTTCAGCATGATGGGTCTTCTCTATTATTTCTATAAAACCTGGAGTACTGATCCTGGATATATAAAGACTTCAGAAGAAGAAAGAAAAGAGGTAGGTGATTTTGTAAAAACAACTGGAAGGGCTGATGTTGTTCTGGTTGATTTGTTTGTCATCATGTGCAGCTCTGTTAAACTGGAAAGCAGTGAAATATTCTCCCTTAAAGAGTTTGTAGTAATGTCATTTAACAACAGATCTTTGAGAATGTCTCCTACTGCTTGTTTCCTTATCTTCCTCGTCCTGCTATAATTTCCTTGCTTCTATCTTCTCATTGAAATGTGAGCTTTGACCAAAGATTGTACAGACCCACTGGTGTTATCTGTGATGTGAATTCACATAGAATTTCAATGAAGAAATAGAAGTTTTGGATGGTTTCTGCTTCAGTTGTCCCTGGTTAGAAAGAAATAGTCACAGTGCTTGCCTATATATCATATACTAGTTATTATTTAAATATTATAATGTGCTTTGAGGACGTGTATAATGGTTTGATTTTTGTGCTTGAACATCATACAACTCACATGCTATTTCCTAACTGGTTTATAGTGGCCAAAAGAAATCTTGGGCAGCCAGTCAGTAGAGAATTTAGTGTTAAGGAAACATTTTGTTTGTGATCTCATGGCTCTCATTGAGGTTGTATTTCTTCAGATTGCCAGGGACAATAAACTGCAGTTTAACATATTGCCACAGGACTCATAAACATTGTGTCCTTGTAAAGGAGCAGATTTCATCTTCCTGAAGTCTAACTGACTATATGAGAGGTGCCATCTCATTTTAAGGAATATTTAATTCGCATAATTTATTAATTTTGGCAACACATACTTTTCTGAGTACTCTTGTGTGGGCGAAGCTGCATGAGTCTTTGCTGGTTTGTTTTTTCTTGTGTACCTCTTTAAATAGCAAGTTCTTATTCCTGTTCGTGCTTGGCACTTAAAATACTTACAGACTGCAAAAGTCCTAGTGTAGAAATCTTCATAGCACCTATGGAAATGTGATCCAAATGCAAGCGCAAAATACTTTGTCTTTCAGAACATTGTAACTCTTGCAGAAGCTGGTTGCTTGGACTTCAGAGCATTTTGCACATCATGTCTTGTAAGTGGAGCTTTTGTACTTATTTCCTTTGTGAACCTGCCTTTTAGTCAATACTGCCATGAAAATACTTTCCTCACTGTTTGTCATTAAAGTGTTACACAAGTAGTTTGTTTAGATTTCTTTATATCTATTCTTTTATTATGATGAGAGATGCCTTGAGATCCTTGAACTCTAATCTTAATTAAAAAAATTAATTCCATCCTTTTTTTTTTAAATTAAGGTTTATGGTTCTCATCTATGTTCTGTGTTGTGAGATGTATGAAGTAGTGATTATGCAAAATGTGGTGCTGACTGT
This sequence comes from Sturnus vulgaris, assembly GCF_052056855.1. Taxonomy (NCBI): domain Eukaryota; kingdom Metazoa; phylum Chordata; class Aves; order Passeriformes; family Sturnidae; genus Sturnus; species Sturnus vulgaris. The sequence goes on from NC_142260.1 coordinate 7,255,472, forward strand.
AAAATGATGCCTTAAACTTTGAGCAAAATAGATGCTTCTGCTAGGAGTGTATTCTTTTCCTTCATCCCCACCTAGGTAAGGAAGCCTTTGAGATCTGTGCATTGCCTTGCTTGCCAAGCATGTGTAGCCAGATATGATCAACATTCTCTGTGGACTGGACAGTGCATAGGTGAGAGTGTGTGTTTTATCAAATTTGAAAGCACCACATATTTTAAAAGTTGCAGAGATAATATTTATCCCCTTAAAGAGAGAGCACACATGATGCAAGAATATCCACTTGATACTGAAGGACTCTGATAGGTGCCAGAGGGAAATTAGATGGAAGAGAGAAAAGCAAATAAGATTATTCAGGGATTGTTAGAGTGGTTACCCTAAGAACACAGACTACACCATCTGTAACTCTTTGGAGAGAAAAGGAACAGGGGATGTGACTGAGACTTTTAAAAAGGAAAGAAAAAATTATAAAGATGTAGCTAAAGTGAATGAAAAATTATTAGCCAAGTGCATCATAGTAGAACTTGGGATTTAAAATTGGTAAAGGAAAAAATGTCTCCACATGGCAGGCAGTGAAATTTTGGAGCTTGCTGCTGTAAGGATTTGCAGGCCCAGGCAACATCAGCAGGTTCAGAAAACGATTAGACAAACTTTTTTGGACAATGTGTCCAGGAGTAGATACTAAAACAATCAGACAAGTGTGCACAGTCTGACATTTTAATGCAGTAGCTGTGAATGAGGAGAATTAACTGGAGGAAGTGGCTAGACTCGTGTGTCCTCCTGAACTTCCATTGACTCTTGTCACTGTTAGGGACAGTTCTGGGTGCAGCATCTGTACCACTGAGATAACCCTGCAGGGCGTTTCCATCTTGTGTTCTTCCCTCTCACCCTCTCTCTTCCTTTCTGGCTCATTACTCAAGATAGGAAGGTGACAGTTTCACATTTGTAACAATATATTTTTCACTTTTTTTTTGCCATAGCTTTTGTCCTAGTGTTAAATTCTATTTTTACAATGTTTACTATTTATAAGGTGTTGAGACATCCTCCTGATGTGTTGTCTCAAAGCTTTGAGCAATATGATTGTAATTAAAAAATATATCTTCATATAATAGTTTTTTTGACAGAGGTCTGGGGGTTTTTTTTATGCGTGTATTTTCACTTCTAAAGCACACAAGGTCAGACAAATTGAATAGCTTAGACTTATCATATGAGACAATTTATTGTGCATGAGAGGGAGTTGTAGTTGCATAATTAGTTCTCTTCAGACTAAAACACCTGAAGGCATACTCTGAAGGAGAGACAAATCCTGGTTGACTTTATCAGAACTAGTTCTATTGTATAAATTGGGGTGGCTTACAGGAGAAAGTTGAAAGAGAGATCAGCCTTGCCAAGCTCTCTTGTGGATAGCAGAGGTTAAAATAAGAAATGGTTTTGATTCTCTTTTTATTCCTGCTGACTTCAGCGGAAATGTATGTACTGCTGGTTTTTAAAATGTCCAACTTTAATTTTTTTTTCCTTTTTTCCCTCAATTTCAGGCAGTGGAAACCATTATTACTACCTGTTGTTCCTGTTTTTCCTGACCATGACTGGTGTCTGGCTGCTGTATGGAACTCTTCAGTGTATGTATCCATAAATTTGGTTTTATTAACTTTCAAATCCATCTCTGTGTGGTCTTTATTGTTCAGCATTTCATTTCCACCAAGTGTAACCTGCACAAGTGATACCTTATTTCAGCAGTGATGTTACTGTGTAGCTTAAGTGAAAATGCATCCTATCTGAGTCTGTGGACAAATACCTGATTCCATTTGTGTTGAGCCGAGAACAAAGATGCTGCTGTAGTGGGATATCCATTGGAAAATGAAATAGCAGGAAGCATTTTTGTTAGAGAGGAAATAGGGAAGCCATGTGGAGGAAGATCAGGTGACAGGTTCTAGTCTGAATGCCCTTTGCTGTAACAGAAAATAAGTTTGTAAATACATTATTGCAAAAGCTTGATGGATTTTTTTTTTTTTATTATTTGGAAATATCTATACTAAACACAAACATTTCTTGTTGGTTTTGAAGTAGTTTAATTCTGAAGAGAAAGAAAAGTATCTCATTAATAAATCTGAACTGTTACTTTGAAAAATTTAAAAATTTATTGGAAAGGAGAGGAAAGCCCTTATAATTTAGTTGCTGAAGATGAATTACCATGGCACCAACCTTTAAAAACAAGGACGTTTTTCTGTGGATCATGAACACAGAGTGTAAAGATTTTGCAGCCAGAATAGCAAGCAGTCACACATCTGTGTGGGTGCTTTTAGGTGGCAACAGGGTAGATGAAACGTGGTATTTCTAGAGGATGTTGCTATGTAATATTCATTTCATGCAAATTACCTTTCCTCAGCTCGTAAGGGCTTAAAAGCACAATTAACTGATTGTGTGTCTTGTCAGATTGGTCCAACCACTGTGCAGCAAGTTTCCATCAAGATGGAGTGTGGACATACTTCACCCAGACCGTGTCCTGCTCTCCCTGGATTTCCTACATCTCCTCAGTAGCCTGTTTCCACACCCTGTGGGCCTCTGGGTGGCTCACTGTTCAGCTTTATCAGGTAATATTTTTCTTCAGTTTATGCTTCTTGTCACATTAAAGCTTTTCCCTTGATGATTTACTCCCATAAAAACTCTGTGCCTGCTCTCCTTGATTACTGTCACACCAAGGTGCTGCTCTTAAATCTCAGAGCAGACCTTGAAGTTTCACAGGTTCTTGTGCACTGAGCGTTTTGTGTTGGAAGTAGAATCACAGTCTGCAAATCATTCCTATAACTGAGTTCTGTGTTTACTACTCATCCAAAATTCTAAGTCTATAAAAAGTTGTTTTTAAAGACAAGAAATTTGTTTGACTAATAGAACCAGTATTAATGCCCCCGAAACTGCACAAAAGCTCAGTAACACAGTTAGTCCTAAGTTGAAAATTCTGTGGCAGAGACCAGCCACTTGTCATTAGTCTGTATTAAATCCCACTGCTACTATAAAAACATATGACCTGGATTTTATCTTGTTGAGGACTGTCAAATTTCTTGTTTATCTTTTTCTCAGAGAAAAGCTAAGCTATGCAAACAAACCTGAGAAGAGCTGTCTTAAAACATCTGTGAAACAGCTTGTTTAGCAGCTCTTAGGAAAGAGGTGTTTTTGAAATACCTGTTAAGTACACTGAGCTAAGGGCTTGTTTTACATCTTGTTTAGTGAAAAAAATACAAACCAAAAAGCTCCACAATTTTAAACGTGTACTGCTAGATTTTTGCAGTGTCCAGAACACTGGGATATTATGCTGGAAAGAGCTAGGGAGCATATTTACAGTTTAACTACTGTGTTTCATACATAGTGATTTGAAAACGTACTGCTTTATGGCATTTAGTGTCATTGTGGATCAAGGGATCTTTTTCTACCATTTTGTGTGGTAGAATATAGACAAAAATCTGTGGGGATTGGTGCTTAACTGTGCTAGATCTTAAACTTCTGCAGACATCTGTGAAAGTACAGTCTTCACAGATCCCAGTTAAGCTTGCCTTCTCTGGAAGCTGGTGTTAGAGCTTGCCAGGTTCTGTTTTAGTCCAAGTGACATTTAGAAACATACTTTTCAGTCATCAATTATAGCAGTGGTTATTTATTTGTTAGATATGTCCAGACTCTTCCCTGCTGCTCCCTTCTCATTAGTATCTTTTGGTCTCACCAGAATTTTAATTTGTGATGTTCATGTAACCATTGTAACCATTACTTACGTTTTTCTTCCAATCAGATTGTGTTCCTGGGGTTGACCTCACATGAAAGAATGAATCTCCTGGTGCAGAAAAAATCCTCTAAGCATCCTGTTTCACTCAGGAGGACGCCATACAAGTGGGTATTAATGAATAGAGTGTTTTAAACATGTTATCTCTTCAGTACTGATTTGCTTCACTGCTTCATAAATGCAAAAACACTGTTCTGGGTGTGAGGGACTGCTGTCATTTAATTCCTTCATCAGTCTCTGTGTCTGTTGTGTAGGATCAGAAAGAGAATTAAGGTATGAACTGGCCCCTTTCTGACTTCTCTTGCAGTATTTAACTCTATTAATAGAGAAATTGGTACCAAGGTTTCCCTGTTTCCTCAGGGATAGTAACAAATGAGATCTTACTAACTTTTAAATATTTGAGTTCAACTTAATCTACTCTCATTTGTTAATGTAGAACATGTTGTAAAAGTTCAGCAAAGGAATAATGCTCAACTGAGAGCTCTTCTGTTTCTTCTCCCCGAGCTGTCTCCCTTGACAGGTTAATATCTTATGTATTGTCTCATGGTGAAGTGGTATTTTTCATGCTTGCAGTCTTCTTTTTTTAGGTTTACTAATGCATATATTTTGCTTTTTTCAGCCTTGGATGCTTCCAGAATCTTGCAGACTTTTTTCAGTGCAGTTGCTTTGGTATGTTCAAACCCAACATAATTGACTGGACCAAGCAATACAAACTTCTTCATCCGGCAAAGGAGAAAAATGTTCATTCTGTGTAAAGTTTTGCTTAATTTCTAAGACAATTGAGCTGAAAGCTAAATAAAAGTGGATATTTTGTTAATTTTTACAAATTCTTTTGCAGGTGCTTGGTTTTGTTTTTTATTATTGTTTAAAATACTAAACTTACCTTGCATAAGATACAGGAGATTTGTATATGGAAAAGTCACCTTGTGTCTGTGTATGTATAGTTTGAGCTGAAACTATTTAAAATTTTATGTGAGAATATGAAACAAATATATATATTTTTAATGGTAAGTTTTTGGGGCAGAATTTCAAAGTGATGTTGGTAGCCTTTGCTGTACTTTTCTGGTAAGAAAATACAATTAAATTTGAAAATTAAGGTGAATGTTCATGTTTAAAGACTTAATATTACAATTACATTGTAATTTTATTGCTTATGCTGTGAAAACCTCTATTAAGTCTTTGTATTTGAAGAGTTTACATGTAATAAAATGAGCTTTCATACTTGTAAGTGTATTTTTGCAGACTGAAACAGATTCAAGGGATATGTGACCTGTGAGGTTTTTAAGAATGGGTGGGCACAAAACCATAAGAAGGAGCCTGACTCTTTGCCTTATGTTTTACACATATATATGCCCTGTTAGGGTATGAAAATGGATAAGTTTATGATGGAAAACAGCAATGTACATAAAAAGAGGAACTGTTCCCCACTCCATCTGTAATAGGAAATGGCAGCCACTCCAGAAAAGGAGGGGCCAGCTGGACAGTGTGATATGAATGTAAGTCAAAGTAGGTAACAATGAAAACCAGCAGGGAAAGAGTTCAAGATCAGGAAATTAAAGTCAGATACCATCTAGAACTGGCATCATAAGTAATGTAGTGAAATGCAATTCTTGTAGTTAAGAAATGGTGGGCTTCATTAATCTTGGTGAAATCCATTTATCTGAACCATTGTAGAATGTATAAGCACAAACAAATACAAATAAAAATAATGTGAAGCAGTAAGTACTTTATTGTAGCTTGAAAACAGACAAAACTTACAACACCGTATTCTGAGAAAATGTTGGGGTTTTTTTAGAAATACCTCCCTCAGAGGGAATTTCAAATCCTTTTAAACTGTCTCAAAGCAAATAACATTTACTTGTTCTAACACAAATGCCAGCAGGTTCAAACCCAACTAGGAAACTGGTGGAAATACAGACAGGTTAACATTGTGAACAAAAGAAAATACAATCTAACTGGGAACACCTGGACCCTTCACTCCAGAAGGGATCCCTATCATAATGGGGCACTATGAATCTAAAATTCCAGTCTAAAATGTGACAAGTACTAGTTTAAGAAGCAATAATGTTCCATGAGGTTCGTTGTCTTTATATACTAAACACAAACATGAGTCTGGTTTTATCACTATACCTTTTTAATCTACTCTAAGAATTTCTTAAGATACAACTCACAATTTTTTTCTGCAAGGTGGAAAATCTTAATGAAATGCCCTAGGTTCTTAGCAATATGTGTTGTTTAATGTTTTATTTGGCAGCTATCACTTGGTGGCATCAACAGCAATTGGAGTCTGTTGCATCCATTTCTTCTCATTCACACTCTTTCTTTTCCACTTGAGTGAGGCCACCAAACCCAATTCCTTTGGGACCAAAATTTTTTGCATAGCAAACTGCAAAAGAAGGAGTGGGAGGTAAATGTCTTTTGGTTTTCATTTTTTAATTGCTATCAAATTTAAGTTGATAAAAAGTAAGGAAATCTGAAATAGCATATTTCCCATAAGTTTATCCAGGTCTTAATAGTGAAACTGGTATTAGATATTTGAATTACATAAAAGTTGCAGCTGGTGATCTCAAAAAAGGTTAAGAAACTATATGTTTTATAAGATCTAAGTAATATTTTCATTAAAGCTGCTTTCCTGTCTGAAAATGCTCAGTAAAACTTGGTCTGATGAGTAATACAGAGTAAGCCAGAGATTTAAAGGAGGAGAACTGGAGCATAATTCAGAAATTATTGATGAGCATGTAAGTAATTCCATTTTAGCTCTATAGTGGTTAGTGTGTGCATAGTTATTTATCATAACTCTGCTAAGTGGTAATGGTGAGCATATTTCTCCAAAAATGCCAATTTGATCCACTTGTGGATTAACAGACTCTACCCAAAGTCACAGCACTCCAGTATTCTTATTTAGGGTTCTCTATAAATTTAGCTTTGTATAAAAAATCTTAATGTATTTTTTTTCACTTAACCTATTTCTAGGAGTCAAGTGAAGTCTGTGAACTTTCTGAATCGGAGAGGAACATCTAGATGTATAATTTACTATTTTTGCATTATCTTCTGTACTACCAATGCAGTGGAAAGATCTTTAAAATTTTACCGGCAAGAATTCCTGTTTGGAAGACCAAAGATCTGTAGCTTTGTCGATTTTTTATTTTAGTGAGTGAGACTGTGCAGGTACAAGAGCCTGCCCAGCAGATATGGCCAGTGCTCTGTTAGGCCTTGACAGATTTGAGAGGTTGTCACATTTGGAGAAAAACTATAGCTTTAAAATTTAAATGTTAATAGTAGAAGCTGCAACTGCAATGTTACCATCGCTCTTTGCTTTCAGCAAGTTGTTAAAAAAGACAAAATGAAAAAATTGGCTCTGTGGCCCAGTTCAGCACCGTGCAGCTCTCACCTTTACAGTAGAGCTCTCCATCCTTGTCTGTCACGTTCGTGGATTCTAAACTCTTCCCACAGATAGCGCAGCGGAAACAGGTCTTGTGCCAGGGCTGAGCAGGGGAACACAATTCATGGTGTGACACAGAAAGGGCACAGCCAGCACGTACAAGAAACAAAGAAGTACTGCTTTGTGTGGTGTGCAAAGGTTAAAACTCATTTGGTTATCTTGTGGCTTCTATTTTTAGCCATTCTGAGTTAGCCCTTTTTTAGTTACATTGTCTAATATATCTTCAATTGCCACTAATTAAATGTTTATAAATATACCCAGAGATGGAGGAAGAGCCAGCTTGTGCAGTAATCTGTGCTTGGTCCTTAGACATCAGTAAGAAGCAAAAAACTGAAAAAGGTTTACAAAAAGTACAAGATTCTAAACCCATTGTAGCAATTTGCAAATTCATCCTCATGTTTTTTTTATGAATTAAAATACAAATGATCAAGACCACTTAGCTATAGTTTCTCACCATTATGAAACGGTGGGGTTTGTTTCCTAGTGCTGAAGTCACTACTTACTTTTCCTCCTCCCATGATCTTCTCTGCAGCATACACTGATTTGCCACAACGGGGACATTTATCCACATCTACCATCTTTTTGGCAAACTTTGAGGCATTAGTTGGTGTTGAAGGGCGAGCAGGCTTCGGTGACCCCCTACAACAGAAGTTTTTAAAGCTGCTTAAAAAATGTTATCTTCTTTAGAAAAAGGATTTCATGATTTTTAGTAAGCCATTAAAAATACTAAATGGCTGGTCTCTGACATGCAAAAGGGGATTAAAAAAAGAAGAAAATGGAAGTATTCTATTGAATTCTGTGTTGTGTGATTGAGAAGTTGGTACTGTAAGCTCTGATATTACCTGTTCTGGGCTAAGTACATGGAGCTGGCAACAGCCACGTGCAGAAAAGATTAATGAAAATTGAAGTAAAATCCAATTTTCTCTCATTGAGAGGCAAGAGGGAAAATACGAGGGAAAATAAGTTCTCTAGTCTTTGTAACTGGTTATCTACTGGTACTCATCAAGCTGAAAATAAAAATTCAGGTTTCATGCCATAGTTTCATTAGGCAGTGAAACATTTGGACTGGAAACTGGGGTTATTACCTGGCCTAGGGTCAAAAGGACATCGGAAAAATAGCTTTGTTTTTTTTCTAGACTTTGGGCTTTATACCTTTGTGCATAAAGCCTTTTACAGAATGATTTCTGAATTATCAGATAGTTGCACTGCAACAGGTCATTATATCCACAGGATGTGACAGTTTTCAATGCAGAACTCTGCCAGTGATGGATTTGTATGGTACAAGGAGCTACAGTTAAATGCATTGTTTAAGCTTTTATTTCCTACACAGCATATTGGTTAATTGGTTTCTTTATAGTTAGACCACCAGAAGGAAGAAGCCTCCATTAATTTAGAAATGTGCAGCTTTGAGAATTGCAGGAAAATCCTATAAAAATGATCTGTCAGAGCTAATTATGTGCTTTTGGAAGATGGTATCCCATTAGAATTTCTTTGTTCAAACACATTCTCAGTGTGTTTGTAAGTGTTATTTGAACCACAGGGAGGATTTAGAAATGTTATTTTCCCCATTGAGAGGAGAGCTAACAGTATGGGGTAGTGTGATTATTTTTCTAAGAGTAAAACCTTAACTGTATTTTAGCCTCTAACAGGAAAAAAAATCATCTTTTTCTATGGTGAATGTGACTTTACCACTGTGCTACAAATGGCAGATTACAATTGCAGTGAATATTTACATGTGTGGTGGCATATAAAGGCTGCTTCTGTAGAATAATTGCCTATTGAAGGAGGGGATAATTTGTAAAGCAGGCTTAAAGAGACTGAACATCATTAAAAACTGTAAATTGCTGTGTCCATGGAAGGAAAGGGTGTAGGAAAGTCTGCTCTGCTCCTTACGCTGGATGTTGTTATGGAAACAGAATAAAATATATAAAACACCCTGGTAAGAGACAAGCAGGACCAGAAAAAGGAGCAGTCACTGGGATTTAACTCACTGCTGCAGATTCAAGCCCAGGTGGTCTCCAGTGTCAGTGCTGAGGCATCCGGCCCCTTGTCCAAAGCCAACGCCTTTGGGGCCGTATTTTCTCCCATAACAGGTTTTGCAGTAGATTTCAGATTCGTGAGCTGCTACTGTGGTGCTGTCCAGAGCCTTCCTGCAAGCCACTGAAAACAGGGAGAGAGAGGCATGTATCAGCATTTGCCTTTTCGAATTTGAATGTGTGTGGTTTAAAATAATTGGAATTAGTATTTATTTTTGTTTAGCTTTAAAAATATGGGGAAATGCCAGCCAGTATAAAATTTGTCAGTATAAAACTTGACTGGGCTGTTGCTGAAGTAAGTTGTCCTGTAATCCCAGGGAAATCTAGATCTGTGAAGCTTAAAATGGACTTGAGATAACCATCCTGAACTCTCAAACCTTAAGAAAGGGGGGAAAGAAGATTCAGGGGCATTGATGCCACTGTGCATCTGGATTTTTGCTCTGAGTCTGTGATGGCTCTCTCAGCTCAGCCCAGGCTGTTTTGATGTGGTGTGTTTCTGAAAGAGGCTTTAACAGCGACACCACGTCTGGAGTCAGGCAGGACATGCTGGGGTTTTTTGTCATTATTTGTTTGTTGGAGCTGTGGCACTAAGGCAAAGCAAGTGGCAGTTGTGTCAGACTTCCTCCAGGATGACAAGAGTGTGACTATAGCCATTCCCAAACAGAGCTCTTACAAATAATGTTCAATACAGAGAACGACAGCTTTGCTTAGCTCACCAAGAAAGGTCTGGCAGACTTTTGGACAGAAGGTGTCATAGGAATGCCCAGCTTTCATCAGGGAATACAAATTATGTCCTCTACAGCACTACTAATAACGAATGGGGAAAAAATGGTAAAAAATGCTTGGTGACGAGTGTATGCCTCTGTTTGCTGCACCACTTTGGGAACTCAGTGTGGGACAACCTCCATCCCACAGAGAGAGGAAGATCTCCCAATTCAGAGTCTCTCTTGAAAACCAGGATTTTCTAGTATGCTAAAAAATTACTATTTCAATACTTCCTACAAACTATTCACTGTTCAACGGTGGTTGATAAGAAGTGGGAAAAAATAGGCAAAAACTTTCTCTCCAGGTTCCTTAGAATAGATGCTTGCCCTGCAGAGGGCATTCCAGTCTTGGGTTATTGATAGCTTGGAAAACAAAGTTGCTGAGTTGATGTGTGCCACAGAAAGCTGTGAAATACAGAAGTGTTGGAAGTGGCTGCAAGTGCAAGCTTTGGAGGAGTTTGAGGGTTTGATTAGCCCCTTTCCCCTACATTTGCTTTAAACGTCCTCCTCTGAATCCAATTTATCCACCACAGGGAATTTACACCCTGGAACCTCTGCAGTTTTAATTATAGACTCCTAGAATGGGTTGGGTCAGCAGGGACTTGCAGTTCCAGCCCCCAGACCCGGTTGCTGTAAGAGGCAGTGTATATAACACTAGTTTTACATCCCCAGCTCTCTGGTTATCTTTTGGCTTTCCTCCTCCCTGTATGGCATGGAGGGGGGAAATAATTTGAAAAGACCTTTATACTTAGCAGAAATAAAATGAGGCACTCCTGTAAATGTGTGAACCTCCTCGTACTACAGTCTTGCTCTGAGATGATAATTATATTTGCTAAGGGAGTTAAGGGATGATGGAAACTCTAGCAGCAGATAAAGTGTTTCTATTTCTGGTACCTTAGGGATAGGGTATCAATTCACCACGACAGATGGAGCAAAAGCCCTTGAAGTGCTATTGTTGAAATAACTTTGAGACCTGTCATCTGCCACCAGATCCTGCTCTCCCGCCGGCGCTGAGGAGATCCAGGTTGATGGTGTGAGATCCTGCCAAATGTCCATCACAGCTGCACTTGGGGTAAAAGCTGTCACTGAAACAACAGTCTGCAGGTAAACAGGAGTATGTACGGGAAGGAGGGATTCTGGAAACAAGTTTCTCTCTTGCAATATTTGCAGGGAAAAACCGTGGAGCAGAGAGAGAGTGTTATGTATAGTGTAGCTTGTCTGATTCTTCCTGCCTTAACAGGTTGCTTTGAATCGTTTATAATTCTGCTGAAATTGAACTCTTTGGTCAAAAAATGTGTTTTGTGTGCCTGATCAAATATAATGTGAAATAGAAGATATATTCGAATTAGTTTTATATAGAAATATACAAAAGTGCAGCTAAACTGTTTCCATGCCTGAGTTTAGGTTGGGGAGGATTGTTTTCCTTCTCTTGGGAAATGAAATCCTATAAATGGTTCACAGAAAAGCCCGTGAATGTGATACATGATCTCGAGGCACCCAGAGCTGCTGAATAGTGTATGTGAATCATGGGGGAAAGTAAAGCCAATTAGCATACCTTTCATATGCCAGCTGGGCAGCTAGGATGCATCTTTAGGTTTGACCTTAAACATATTTCTGATGGGAACACTATTTTTAGTATCTAGCCTATTAATAATTTAATTCAGACTTAAAACAAGGGGCAAATAAAGGATTTTTTTTTTTAAAACCCACAACAAAATACGCCACCAACCAACCAAGAAAAGCTCCACAACAAACCAAATATTTGAAAGAGCTAATGGATGTAAGTGGTTTATCATGAATCATTAAAAGAAAATAATTCAGTTGTACTAAGAATGAAGCTTACACTTGAGAACTATTCATAACTATGCTCTATTAGGACAGCTCTTTCATTTTTATTTACTATTAATTGTTATAGGCCGAACATGGAAGCATTAAGAAGGTTCTAGTTGAGACCGAGATTTTCCTTTTACCATTCTGTAAGAATTGGCTGAAGGTTGTCAGTGAACTGAAAACTTTTTTGAGGGAATCTTTTCTTACTTGGCCTTTTAGGTATCACTAAAGGTATAATTTGGGCTTTTAGGCATCACTTTTAGGGCACTGGAGAAAGGCAAAGGCAGCTCAGGTGTGTCCTTAGGACTCATTCTGCAAAGTGCTGTGCTGTATCAGCTGAGCACATAATTTTAGTCTCATGCCTCCAAATAAGAATGCCTCTATCCCTCCCAGAATGGAAGGAGAAAATTGGATTCAATGGCTCCTAAACTGTCACACTGGAAGTCGTACTGCAAAGGTCCTAATCCCAAGTATTGTTTGCAAAATAAATCCTTCAGCTATCTTCAGTTCTTAACAAGTTGTTTGCTCTCTCCCTCTCCATAAAGGGCAAACAGAGCTGAATTGGTACCTTCCCTCTGTTTTTTGGGTTTTTTTTAAGTTTCTGCCTCTTCTGCATAGAAAACAAAAATCCTGGAAGCCAAATGTCATGGAGGAGTGTGGAGGGAAAGAGTAAATGGGATGGGACTACATGAAATATGGGAAGGAGGAGACTCAGGTACGTGCAGAGTGTTGGTGGGAGGTTTTGATGACACCAGGGTCTTTCATCTCTTCGGTGTGAAACAAATTAATGTCAGGATTTACTGTGGAAGTAATTGTCTCCTAAAAGTAAAGAAGTAATTATCCTTCTGTCTAATGAGTGCTGTTTGTTTAGTTCTGCTGGACTTTTTTAACATGAAGCAAACCTGTGATGTGCCACACTGTGGGACAGAAGGAAGAGTTTCCTGGAGGTGGACCTGGATACTGTGATTCTGCAGCACCTCAGTGTCCCTGTGACAAAATCCATCTCGTGTTTGGACAAAGAAAAGCCAGGAGCCCAAGAAGTAGATTGCTCCAGGTAAAATGCAGCAAAACTAGCTGCCAAGTAATACAAAAATAAATGTTTTGGGTTTAATGGAAGAGCTTTGCAGAGCTATGGGGGAGCTTGGATGTTAAACCATTCAGCCCAGCTTACTGCAGAGGAAGCACGACTTGTGGAAACTCCTTCCATTGCACTGGATCTCCTCAGCGTGGTACACTGTCTTTTCACAGGCCCCACACTTGGCTCCTCCTCCCCAGTTTGGCATCCTTGTCTGAAGGGTTAACCTAGGAAATCAAATAACACAAATAAATACGAGAGCAAGTGTGAATTCTTTTAAATGGAGCAGCTTGATTTAAAAATAAAGAAATAATTTGTTTTCCCTCCTTCTCCAGTCAACTGCCACTGCATACTTGCAATATCCTTCATACCTGTGTGGTAGCAGAAGTGATGGTGCTACCCTGATGCTTTGGGGACAGAGACAGCCTAAATCACTAAGAATCCCTTTCTCTCTTGTAAAAAAAGGATATTCCTTAGCTTGGTATACTGTGATGGTAAATATGCAAAATGATTGCAAGATGTTTCAGTGAAACAATGCTAGGATCACTCAACCCTCTTCTGGAAAAGACGATCTAGGGTTTGTTTTCCATCAAATAGTCATTTTCTTTCAACACTGCCCTCTCTTGTACTCCAGCACAGGCTTTTCTGAGTTCCTCATGAAACAGCCACAAGGTCACTGTGCTGCACAGCCATTGTAAAGCAATAATGGATAGCTTCCTGAGGTGCTTAAGGTGCGGGTTTTTTTCTTTGTCAATTGCATTTAAAATCTAAACATCAGAAAAAAAAAAAAAGAAAAGAGCCGTGGTTACTGTTCCAGTTGCTGCTATTCCAGTCAGCCCTGGAGTGCCTTGCCCAAGGTCACACAGGAGGGCAGGAGCCCAGCCCAGGTCTCCTGATGTCAGGCTCAGTGCCCTTCCCTGTGACTGTGCTGTCACACACCTGGAACAGCCCCAGCCCTCAGCCTGCCCCTCTGTTTTCTCCTTTGAGTCATGGTTTCTGGAAAGACTGGGATGTCATCTTGTCATCTGCACGCTGTATTATCAGCTTGTCCCAAGCTCCTGGCACGGGCCTTCCTCCTCCTTCTTGGAAAAGCAGTCACCTTCTTATTATAGTTATTTGGAAACCTGCGTGAGCTATTTGTGTTTGATTAAATTCGCCAAAAGGTACTTTTAGCTAAGAGGAGGGTTTTCAGGGCTGAATCAGGCCTGCTACCTGAGAATTTTCTTCTGAGGTCAGGTGATAGAGAGAGGGGAATTATCATAGGAATGATGTAACAAAGCTGGTGTTTTCAATTAGTTGCATTTTAGACCAACATTTTAATATATATTTTAATTGGACCGATGCTCTGTGCTTATCATCATCTCAGTGACTTCTGCACTTGAATCTTCTGAATTTCCGAATTAAATGAACAATGCCTACATGCCAGCTCTGCACCCCGAGGGAAATCCTTTCTGACAACTGAGAAGTCCTGCAGTGTTATAATAGAGTTGTCTGTCCAGGGAAAGGAAGGAGCACACACTGAAGCAATAGCACTGGAGACCTGGCAATGGGGGCAGGTTTTGCAGTCTGTGTTTGATAACAGTTCAGCTACCAGCATATCCAAACACCTCTGCCTTACCACAGCAGTCATTAGCATATCCTTAACCCTGTGTAATTAAATAGTCTCTGTTGTGACTGCTACCTTCACTAGACAGCGTACCTGTCATCCTTGTGCAAGATCCAATCTCTCCTCCTCTTTGTGAGGCTGATTTATGCTCAGCTGAGCACCCTCCCCAGCTCAGCCAGCCCAGCCCTCTGCTGTCATACCACAGCAGCATCGTTAATCCCTTCCAGACCCTCCCAGCTCCCTTGGGAGGCTGCTCAGGAGCAGAACTGCTCTGGCAGTTCCAAAACAGTAATGGTGCAGAAAGGAAATGAAAACTCAGCTTTCTTCTTACCCTGTTTATCTGTAATGTAACAAGTGAGAAGCAAAAAAACTGATGCATCCGAAATAAGAAACAAAACTAACTGTGCACAATGAACAGATGATGAATTTGATCTCTCTCACTCACTGAAGCCTTTACTGAACAGCACTGTTAAATTGGTTTTTCCATTTCTTTTGAATGTGAGATAAAGAAACAGAAAGGAATCTTTCATGTAGGTAAAATCTTATTCTCACTCTGCCATTCTATATTTTCTTCTATTTTTAAAGTACTTTTTTATTGGTGCCATTTTTTCTTTCTCTTATGAAAACAGTTCAAGCGACGCTTCAATCATTTTAAAAGAAGGAAGAGCAACTGTGGGTAAAAATTAGTTTTGTGACACTTCTTTGAAAATTAAAATGAGATTTTTGTGTCTACAGTGTTCCCTTTTTAATCAGGTTTCCAGTGGAATCCCTTCCCAGGGGAGGCAGCACTGACAGCTGCCTGGGAGGAGAGTGGTTTGTGTCTCTGGTCTCTAAAGCTGCTTCTTCTCTCTCAGCTCTCCTGTAAGGCACACCAAGCCTCCAAGTCTGAGGCAGCAAGGATGGTTGTTGGAAAGTAGCTCCAATTACATCATCAGCTGAAGGGGAAAAAATAATCTTTGAAAAAGTCTGATAAAGTGTGATAGCGAACCTTGTGCTGTCAAGGGCTGTGGTTAAAGCTCTTAGAAGGACCATTGTTCCCGAGGCTAATTATAGTAACATGACTGGGCATGCATACACATTTTCCATGTTTTTTTGGCATCACCTGATGGGAAGCTGTAGGGGAAAGAAGAAAGGCACAGCAGAAATATTCCCATAAGGACACTGGCGTAAGAACAGCAGTGCATGCCATGATGTCTGTGCTGGCTGGGGGAACAGCTGGGTGGAGAACCAGGGCACATCTGTGCTCTTCCTGCAGGTGAGTGGCCATCCCTGCAGATGCTGCCTGTGCAGCAGGGTTACCATGAGAAAATAATCCCACAGGAGCTGTGCCACTCATAGCTTTGTACTCATCTAAATTATAACGATGGATAAAGCTCCATCCTTTCAGTGTGCAAATAGAACTCGGTCTCCCATTTGTCATCAGAAAAAAAATAGATCCAAGGTCTCCACTTCCCATAATTTCATTGGGTGTCAGTGTCTAAACCCCCATTAATTTCCCTGAACTTTGTTGTCTTAATCTGGTTTACTTTTCATATCTGCTCATCACATGGTACTTGTTATATTCTGGTGATCTGGTGGGAAGCGGAGCAGACTCATCCTAAATGTAAGAAATGTGTGACACAGAAACTTCTGAGTGTTGATGTTTCAACGTGTGGGCACTCAGGGTACTGCTAAGCTGGAGGATGTTCTTGGGCTTGCTCAGTTACTACTCAGCAGCTCGTACCATTCTTCAGAATGCAGCTTCTATATAGAGCAGAGTTTATACACGACATGTGCAGCCAAGGATTCGTGCCTCCCATTATTTAGAGCTTATATTACTACTTTGTAGGCTGGGCTCAGAGCAAGGAAACCTTTGAAGTGTTGGTGTGCTCTGCACAGGCATGAAAACATTGTGAGCTCGCTTCTTTTGGGTTGTTAGTCATACTGTCCAAATCTGGGTGTCACATCACTGCCACAGAGTGTCTCTCTCTAGTCAAAGTGCTGTTGGTAAGGATAAAATCCAAAAATGCATTTTGATCCATTGATCTAAATAAGTGGTGGATGCAGTATGGGCCTGATGAAATGTGGAGGAGTAAAAGGCAGTGCTGACTGTGCTGCAGGTGAAAAATGTGATTAATTAATTAATTCCTTGCTAAACACAAAGTCTTCCCTTCTAAGTGCTCATGCATTTGACAGTCTAGTGCTCAGGTCTTATCTGAATGGACTGCAGAGTTGTGTATTGTGTGGCTGGCGGGGTTATCTCGGTGCCACATGTGCTGCAGGATGGCTTTGAAGGGGATAAACAGAATGGGGAATTATTGGTCTTTGTGACCACTGGTAGTAGAAATGCTGAGTGGGCAGTGGTAGGCAGGGTGTGCCTTGCATCTCTTTGCATTTTAGTCCCAGCTAAGCTGCTTGGTCTAGATCAGAGGATAAGAATACTGATTCCTTGATTCCTCACCTAACAAACGAGCAGTAATAATATAAATCTCAAGCACCACTGTCTACACTGAAATGCAAAGTATCAAGGCTGTATTTGAAATGCTTTCCTCAGCTGAAGTCTGTGGGAGATGCCAGTGCAGCCAGAACTTCACTCTGGTATCTAATCACAGCTCTGCTGTGACCTGTCCTGTGACCACCGTGACTCATTTGACCGTCCTTAGAGCTACTCACCCCACCAGCACCGTGGGAGCTGCAAGATATGTCTTCCTTTATAGAACAGCAATACATGCTGCTGTGTTTTATTCTGCAACTGGCACTCAGGGTGAGGTTTTATTTTGATGTGCCTGCATTTGAGATGCCATTGCATCTCAAAAAGCCTGGAGGTGTTTCTGTCAAAATCCAGCCCCATGTGGAACACGCTTCTCCCTCAGCAGGAGAGATTCACAACAGAGGGAACTTTTGTGTTTGAAGATTGAGCTAATTTGATGGAGATGTGATTTTGTTATGTCTTTATAATCATACTTCTGGTACTCCAATGCATTCAGTGGACTGTGGCTACAGGTAAATTTTATTAGTTAGTGTCATACTTTGAGCTTCCACCATGATCTTATTATAACCAGCATTTCCCCCTTACTTCTGCAGTAAAGCAACACAGAGAGGTCAAGGGATAGGAATTCCAACACTGGAAAGTAAATATTGATTTTTCACTGACACTGGTCACGCTAAGTTACACATGGTGCTTGAAACAAAAGATTTTAACTGACTTGATGTGAAGCACATGATGTGCATTGCTGAGAGCTGATAGTGCCATTCCCTTGCTTTCATCTCTGTTCTTCCACTTTTTCTATTCTTTTCTAGTCTAGTGATGCCTCATTTCCTTTGAAACATCTTTGATGCACACTTTTGCAGAAATTCAAGATTGCATCTCCAAAAAATATGGTATCCTGACACTAGAACAAGTTACTTCACTCTGACTTAGAAACCAACCATACCCCACATTCACATGCTTGTACATTCCCACTCATAGTTCAGCCTGATCCATGTGGCAGTGGAAAGCTGCATCCTGCTGTACAAATGATCCACTCCTTTTTCCAGACCTAATCCTGGGCTATCAGCTTTCACTATTCCTTCCACGAGATCCTTCTCTAAATCCTTATCCCTGCACTAAGTCTTTTAAGTGTCAGGCAAAACTATTACAGACTGAAATAGCACTGTGGTGACTGAGATAAGACACAGAATTATATTATCTACATAAATGGCTTTATTCTCTGAAATAATTTTACCTTTAGGCAGAAAACTTTCCATAGTAAAAACACATATGTATTTATGGATTTATGGATTTATGGATTTTTATATGAATTATTGGGGGGATTTTCTGAAGGCTTGACCAATCATGCACTCTTGGAATGCTTGAATGATGGATTTGGGAATAATTCTTTCATCCTGCACTCTTACCTAGCCATTTTTTGTCAAGTCTGCATAGAAATTTTCTTCTTATTTGATATGAAACCAATTGGTCACCAACATTAAATAATTTGAAGATTGGGGGGGTTGTATTGGTTTTTTAATGGATACCATTATGAAAGCACCCAAATTTGTATGCTGTGTCTGTGCGCTTTCCAAAGATTGACTGCAGAAAATAATTCTGTAGCTTTGTAACTAGATTTTTAAACATTCTGAAACTTCTGTTACCCAGTCTTTCTTAGCCCAAATGAGTGTCTCTAACGAGGATCCCCCCAGACCTACTCTTGCAGCACCAGTAGCTGCTCACCTGGCTGAGCCAGGAGAATCTCTCTTTCTACTGGCTACTCCAAACCCAAAACACTGCTCTGTAGGACTCACATTTCTATACTGTACTTTACCTACATGGTTTTCTTTGTCAGGCAACGAATTACTTCTATCATCTTTTAGGAATAAAAAAATACCCACACCCATTTTGGCAGAAAGCGTGAGACTCTACTTACCAGAGTGGCTTGAAGTTTGTCCCTCTTTTCTTGGGTCTCAAAGCGTTTGAACGGGAGGGGTTCCTGCTCTCTTTAAATGCAGTGACCACCTCTGTCAGCCCTATAAGCTGGGAGGGGAGGGGAGTGAGAGATTCAGGGATCTGAGCAATGCCATTGCTATCACCAAGCTGAAAATAACCTCTGACAAAAGCCTGGCATTTTGTTCCCTTATGTCCGCTTGTGAGTAGGTGGACAACAATGCAGCCCCTCGGATTACACCTAAAGGACATTCCTGACTGCAGCCTAACAGATCAGAAATAAAGATTAAAGTTTTAGAGTTGCTCTACTGCATTGCTTAAATGTGAATCATAACATAACAGTCCTTGAAATGACGATCTAGTTATTAATGGTCACCTTTAATAATTTACCAAAATAATTGTTAAAAATAATAATAAACCAAATCTTATTTGTAGCATCCCAGGAACACAATAGTTTTAACCTAAATAGCATTTAATTCTGCAGTTCATGGTTTGAGAGATACAATTTGTTTGTCTTCTAGGATACAGAAGACATGCTTTTAACTCAAATCTTTCATTTTTTGCTGTTTTTAGGCATTAAGGTGGGCAGCTAATATGTATAATATTTAGCCTGTGTAAATATTGTAATTGTATTTGTCATGCCTGACTGAGCCCCTTGGAAATGGATGAGGCTGCAGATGTGTTAGAGCTATGGACAGTAAAGTATGAAGTACTTTTTTACAGGGCTTTATTTTAGGTGCTTTAAAAGTTTAGAAACTTATTTTCTGAACAGATGTCTGAATTTAGGAACTTTGTTCAGCATCATGAACTTTGCTGTGTATGAAAGGGCCCATCCCAGGGGTTAAACACCAGAACTCTCAAGCTGAAAGTCTTAACCTGGAGAATTGCATGGAAGCATAAGAAAATTAGATGCCAAATCCATGTCACACTTCAGCTGAGGCTGCTAAGAAAACTTAGGATCCTATAAATGTTTGCTGTTGAGTCTGGAAGGGATTTTATAATGCAGAGACAGGTCCTTGGTGTAAAATTTAAGGACTTTCTTTCCTGAGCAGAGGAGCTGGACTCTATCTCTTGCTCATTCTCCCCAGATAGTTAATGGAACTATTCTATATCAGAAACAGCCAAATGCAGAGGAGACAGAGCAGTGTGTGATATGAGGCTTCATTGTAAGAGGGCAGCAAGGAGGGGTTTGGGCAGGCCTGAGCTCTCTCTTGGAATACATAGAAAGCACTGAGAATATAAAATCTTTGTGTTTGCATCCTTGGTGACTTATATTAGGATCCCTGATGTTTGAGAGGGATGAACCTTTAATGTTCACTCAGATCTTACAGGTCATGTACTTGGATGGATTTGCACCATAACCAACTGCAGACAACTCTGCATAGAAAGTTTTTGCCCCAAAAGTTAACTATTTTCCCTTTGGTTTTCGGAGAGGACTTAAGGAAAAAAATGCAGGTGAAGAACTTTCAGTTTTCCTGGTGTTGGATGCTGCTTAATTTCTGTGCTACTGTGTGCCCCGTAAGGATTATTGAAAGGCTCTTTATATCTCTAAGGAACAGCTGGATCTATACAGGTTAGTTGGGATTACCTCTAATTCCAGCTCAGCTGTGGTTTGCAGGACCTGGCATTGGAAGAAAAGACTCGAGATATGCAACTGGAGTTACATATGCACGAACTGCAGTGACAATGTAGAGTTTTCTATAAATCAGTGGCCGGGATTTAAAAACCCTGGCCAGAGAGCTGGAACACAGAGACTCAAAAGCAAAACCTGCCTGGGGATCAGAGGGGCTTCCCCAGAGCACATCACAGACCCAGGGCACCTTCCAGGGGAGCTGGGCTGCCAGAGACAAAGGCAGGGCTGCTGGGCCACAGGAGCAGCAGCTCTGGAGCCTGCGAAACCAGCACACAGGAAGTGCTTGTGAAAAAGAAACTGCAGTGTGTCAGGAGCCAAGGGACACTGGACAGCAAGTCAGAAAATATACTCAGCTTTCCAAAACATGCTCAGCTTTCTCAGCACCATGTATGAGATGACCATTTCACCAAGGCTAATTACTGTAGTTTCTTAGTCTGTCAGCTTTAGGGCTCAAAAATGAAAGGGGTGTAGTTTGTATTTTTACCTTTATATTTCCAGAATGAAACTGATAGCAGGTGTAAGGAAGATCAGTTATCTCTTTGGAAAAGAAAAAGCTACTCAATGCTTTAGTGAGAATTCTTCAGTTTTCCAGCTTTTATTCTTCTTTCCTCCTCATTTAGCAATATTTCAATAGTGATCCTATACTGTCAGGTGTATTTTGTATTAGAACTTTGCACTATTAAAGAGCTACTGTGGTAGCTGTTTTAAAGCCTGAATTTTGGACTTTGCTACCATTTCTATCCCAGGTTGGTCTGGGAAGGCAGAGATACTGTATTTTTATTTAATTTGTTAGCTATTACTTCTTATCTGAGTGTGAACTGTATGAGGACTCTTCATCTTTCTTCCTTCAGTGTATATGAGACACTGGTGCTCATATTTAATTTAAAGTGGTTTGATTGGACACATGTTCCTGAGTGCTCCAGGGTGATATCTTATTTCCTAACTGTTTTGTTCTAACTTGGTTTTAGGAGTTGTAATATCTACTGATAAGAGTCCAGAAGTTACATTGAGTTACTTAATACACTTTTTCACAAAATACCATTTTCTCCCCCTTCCTTCAGAACACAGCAACTCTTGCCTGACAAAAAAAAGTATAAAGAGATGCCAGTGAATATGCAATGTATAACTCAGGTAATCTAATCTGATTAAACAGAAAAAGTCAGTCTAGAGTTTTATGTAAGTTTAATCTGAACAAATTGATTTTCAAATACAGTATAAATAATTCTTAACTTATATAAAAATGGATTAAGAAAATTTGGGGTTTTTTTTGTGCTTCTTACTAACTTTACAAAAGAGCATTATTAAACACAGAAGCAAAACATTTTAACTAAGGCCTTTTTGCTAAGACATAAAATATTTACACACTCACAGTACTTTTTTTTTTTGGTGCAAAATATGTACTGACTGATAGACTGTACCTTTCTGTACAAGACAATTTCAGCTTACTTTGCATAGAAGAAATCAATACACGCTCACAAAAAACCCCACTAGGTACATAACTTTGTTGTTAAAATACTTCAGGTAAGCCTTTTGGAAAAATTAATTAGGCATTAACTTTCTCCTTAAGAGTCAGTTTTATTTTCTAAAGCATCAATTAAGGCTATTCCAGCATTGAGGTCTTGGCAAACATGTCCAAACCATTGTCCATCATACAATGCCAGACGTGTGCAGTGTGTTACCAGTAATTTTGCCTGCTAACACAGTCAGGAATTGGCTATTCCAAAATTAGTCTTCTGAAACTTCAAGTTTTCGTTGAGGAATATATAGAGTTCCTTGAGAGGTTCTCTGGGTACCATCTGAGTTTGCACAGAGTGAAGGTTCTGTGTTTGGCCCTCCTGGTGTGCGGAAAAAATTTTCTGTAACTGCCTGAGGCTCCTGAGGCTCCTTTGGAGCAGAAGGCTGAAGAGAAAAGAGAAAGTTACTTTCATTTATGGGAGAATAAAAAATAAATTCTACTTCTAAGTTTCTGCAGGATGTTAGCAAGCTTTTTTTTTTTTTTCCCTGAAATATAAAAACTTAAATTTTTACTGAGAAGGATATACCTGCATTCCTTAATATATATAAAAATATAGTTTCTCTAATCCCCTTCTTTTTTAACACAAATAGATATTAGGCAATACAGTATTACATAAAATATACAAGAAACTTCCTGTATGAAAAATATTTAAAATCCTATACAGTCCTATCCTATTAAAAGAAAAGCTATTATTAAACACAAGAACTCGAGGGTAGATTAGGGAAGTAACAAGAAGGAAAGATAAAATAACAAAGGGACAATTTGTTAATAAACACAAATCTCAGATCTGTGTAAAATCCTCCCTCTAAAACAGTTGTCTCTTCACATCTTGTCATCTTCCAGCTGGCTCCACTTCCACCACAAATAAGTCACTTATCTTCCTTGCTAACCTCTCATTTCTACTGTACTTAGGCTGGCCTTCACTGCTAGCTCTTTTTGGGCAGTGCTGATTTCTAAAGATCAAAAAGAAATGTTTATTTATAAATTTTACCTGATGTAAGGGAATTATTGCACTGTACTTCCCACTCAACCCACCATGGTGGAGTTGCAATATATTCTAACTCACCTTCCCTTCTTGCACGCTTGTGCTCCCTGAGTTGTGGCTGATATTTTCTGATTGGGAAGAGACTGGCACATGCTGAAGAACAGGATTTGCAGGAACTTGCACACCAGCAGGTATTAATCCTATGTGTTGCAGCATAAAGTTCAGAGCTGAAGAGCTTGGATTTGGGGCAGAACTGGTACTGCTCGAACTGAGGCAGGAGTTGCTTAGTACAGGTGCAGCAGCTATGGAATTTGGTGACAGCATTATGTTCAAGGGTGTTATATGAAAAGCAGGAATATTGACTGTTTTCAGTTCTGAGGCTGGCATTGGAATGACACCTGGAACAGAAACATCAAGTGTTGAAAGGAATTAGGACAAACTGGCCCCTTGAGCCAGCCCCCCGTGCCTGTTTCCCTGGACACTCACCAGTGATGGCAGAGCTGTAGGCTGTGTGCTGCAGAGAACACACCCCAGCCTTCTCTTTACTGGAGCACTCTGCCTTGTTGCCATGGGTGCAGTGAGTCAGAGGAATAAGATAACCAGACGGAAAAAAAGTCTGAGAAAGAAAGACAGCACGCCTTTAGCCCAAACATGTAATAAACAAACCCTGAATGTTTTCTCCAAAACTGCAATCCTCCCTTGCCTTGCTCTTATTCTTTATCCTCCATGTCCCCAGGATGCCATATCCCATGCCTGTACTACTTTCTGTCTGAAATGACACACAACAGACTCAAGGACATGCTCTTTCAATTAAAACCACACAGAAGTCAGCTGGCTCCATTTCCAGCTAATACTCTTGGTGAGGAACTGGAAATCCACCTGAGATTAACACAGTGCAATTTGACCAGATGGAAAAGAAACCCTGATACTGAATACTATTTTTCCAGAAGAAACATCCTAGACCCAGTAAATCATCATATCATCTCATTCTTGGATTGTGCTTTTCATAAAACAAATATTGGAAGACAAAACTTTGCATTTACACATTATGTTCTTGTCAACAGAACTGTTCTTTATTCAGGTTCTCCACAGCAATCAGCCTTAACTGCAGAGTACTGAATTTTACTGATGAAGAGAGTTTAACGTGATTCTGTTTCAAAGTATTTGACAGTAAGTATATGCAAATACAGGACTGGGGAGGTGAGGGATCTCAACATTGCTTAGTGTGACCTTCATTCCAATGGAAGCCTGAAAGCCTCTTTATGTCCTCTTATTTGTGTACTCAATGTAGAAACAGAAATCCTACATTCCTACAAAACAAGGTTTTAAAAGCACAATAAAATTTGTTCAACCAAAGACAACCTATGCAGATGGAGTTTGTTACAGTTTTGTTTCTTTTGCAAGGACTCCAAGTAGTGTTCTCCCAGGGAATGGCAAGACAAATCTTACCTCAGGAGCAGGAATGGCAAATGCCACAGGTATGTCTTGTTTTGTTTTGATTTTATCTTCATCTTCTGGAATATTTTCTTTTGTACATTGGTCACAGCAACTTGCCATGTTTTGATCTACTGTTTTAGTTTCATTCTGTCTCTCTTCCTGGGCACTGTCCATCTCATGATTCGTTTGTGAACTATTGGAAGGTGTTTTTTCATTCTTAGTGGATTCTCCCTTTGAAAAAGGCACATACAAAAAGAAAGGCAGGTGTTGTAAGGCTTAACGATCTCAATTAGAGCCCTACAATGATATTTATACATTCTTAACAATTGGAAGGCAAGATTTTTACTTCCTCCTCATTCCCAAGTTTGTTCTATAAAAATTTCTGGTCACTAAGATAGCCAGGTCCATGTTATCACCTCTTGTTTCTTCCCAGCTAGTGCATGTTTGATAGCATGTGCTGTCATAACACACCCATAACATGTGATGATTGTTTCAGCAAGCCAAATTTACAGCAGATTTATAATTTCCAGAGATGCTAAAACAATCAGCAAATAAAGAGTAGAAAGCAATCCAGCCCCAATCTCTCTACATACATCAAGTTTATCTAAACCTCTTATTCTCTTCACGTGCTGTTCTATTATGCCTACAACAAACCAACACTGGGTGGGAATATTTAGAAGGTATCAGGATTTTGGGATGTTCCCTGTCCAGTGACTTTCATACATCTACTTTCCCTCCTAACACCTCTAAAGCCAAGAATGGATGCCAGCAAGTTTACAAAATCCTAGAATTCAAGGGACTTTGAATATCACCTGCTTCCAACCTCATTCTCAACCTGACCTGTTTCAGAATCATAGGTAAGTTTTGACGTAGTGTTTTGTGAGTTGTTTGATTTTCACTACACTCGTACAGTTTGTCTTCCTAGGTACAAACCCCAGCCCCAAAACCATCAGCAGGCACAGCAAATGAACACCATCTCTTCAAGGCTGATGTTATTTAAAACGCCTACACTCACTGGCAGGCTCCTGCATCACTTTGAAAATGAGTAGGTGGCAACATCATTAGACCATAAAATGGCATTTTAAAACTAATTTAACTTACCAAAGAAGTATCAAGACTTTCCTCATCACTTTTACGCCTTTTAATTAAATTATTCTCTGGTAATGCTTGTGATCTTTTAAGGCACCGCTGAGATGAAGTTTCTGATTTCATTTCAGGTCTTTCTTCAGCTGCCAAGGATTTTATAGGCTCATCTGGACCTCTCTGAGTGTCCCCTTCCTCAGTGGTTATTTTATTTAATACTTTTGAATTATTACTCTTAATTCCAGTTACGTTAGCACATGGCAGAGGCTGCAACATGAAGCCTGGGCTGTAGGTTGTCACTGTGTGGGCTTGGGAAGGGTGCAGATAGATTGCATATGAAACCCCGGACTGAGGATGAGGTAGGATGACTGGTGGCACAGAGCTGTGGCTTACAGGGCACGCCCCGAGGGGCTGGCTCAGAGCTGGCTGCTGAGAGGGTTCAGGCTTGGGGACAGCCTCAGGCGAGGACAAGGCACATTTCATTTGCATCTCTTTTGCTGTCCTTCAAAAAACAAACAGAAAAATCCCAAGTGTGTTTGAATTCCTTTGTGTAGAAATGAACATCCTGACACATTATCTTCTGTAATACAAAGACTTAACATAACTTGTACTTCTCAATCCACTCAAGAGAAAATAAATTAAAAACAAGCCTGCAGTACCCAGGGTTACTGGTTTTTGCAGGCTATTGCCCCACTCAAACTGAGTATAACTTTAACTTGTTCTCACCTTTAAACTTGTGAAAACTTACTTGGATTGTCCTTCCAGCTGAGGTTTAGTGATTGCTGGAAACGGAGCTATTGTATTTGGGAAAACTGGTAAACTTTGATAAGTACCTGGTTGGAGCAGAAGAACAAATCAAAACTGTGAGTACATCAAATTCAGAAGTTAAATTTTAACTTTAACTTGAGGAGACTGCATTATGTAATGTAATATACACATTTAATGAGACAACTTATCCTCAAGCTCAGCCCAAATTTGATTTGATCAACTGGACATCAGTTTACATCAAATTTTAAAGGCCCCAGAGAGGATCCCTAGCAAGAACATGAATATTGACAGGTAATTTTCTGGCCATTTTTTGGAATATGAAGCAGAGTTTCTACAACAGAGCAGGTTCAGAGAAGATCCAATATTCAGTGATTCTAGACAAATAGAAGGTTTGTAGCCATTTCTATATTTTTGACAGTTCTTAAGATGTGTTTTTTGAAAGGAGGCACCATGCAGGCATCTGCATGTCCTGTGAGAGAAGAGAGCAAGCCCAAATATTTAATGCAAGACTACATCTGACTTAAAAACAAAGAAAAAGAAGTGTCTAAAAGAAAAGATAGGAAAAAGATACATACTGGCACTTATTTTAACTGGGCTGGTTGGAGCAGACTGGATCTTCCTTCTGTCATTCTCTATACTCTTAACTAATTTTATTAGAGATGAATGCCGAGTGAAGTTTTGCTTTCCTTTTGAAGGAAAAAGGGCTTTTGAGCACTGCTCTTTGGAAGGGATTGATTCTGAAAGAGGTGGGGAACAGGCTGTAGAAGTTGCTTCAAGTTTTGTATCTGGAAAACAGAAAAAAAAAGAAAATACGTATCATATGCAGATTCAGTAATTAAAATAATTTATTTGAGCTTGGCTTATAATTCTTGAAGTACCAACAGCAGCAAACATGGAAATTCAAGAATCTCAATAGGGAACATCCACTGTGTGCAAATAGATACTGGTTGCTGTGCTGTTAATGGCAGTGACGTGAGTAGTAAAAAATTTTCTGCTTAGTTATTCTGTGTTTTGGTCAAAAAATTCTAGTAGAGAAAACAAAGACCCAAATCAATATCATCAGCAGAATTAAAGGAAATGACACATACACCTACCCTGAGTATTTGGCAAGACCTCGGGTCCTGTCCACTTGAATGCTGGTTTTCTACCTCTCTCCTCTGTAACATGAACTTTTTTGATAAGCTTAAGGCTGCTGAGAACATTTGCTATGTCATAAAGTCTCCTAATTTTGGCTGAAATAAAAGAAATAAATGTAAATTATAGCAATTGCAATTAACAAGTTAGCATGTATCAGACAAAGAAATGTTGTAACACCCTTTAAGCAGATAAAAGGAAAAAGCTTTTTAAAAAATTATAAGAACAATTTTGTGGAACAGGTGAATGAATACAATGAAATAACATTGTGATACAAAGTTTAAATGTAAAATAGAATGACATAGATACAGATCTAGAAGACACTGCAAAGGTGCTAAATATGGAAAAAAGAACGTTTCCAAAACAAGTTAATTTCTGTGCAATGGTCAAACCTACACAAATCCCTTAGTAAATATAAGAAGATTAAAAGGCAGGTACACACATGCAATGGCAAATATGGGAACTGGAGGGAAGAGAGACACTGAAATCCAACAGGATAATCATCCTGCATGTCTTTCCTGTCTCTAGAAAAAGAAAAGGTTTCAGGTAGAAGTCAAATTACAAGTGAGTTCTAGAGTAAAGTGAATGTCATGGAATTTTTTGGCTTCATAAGTAAGAATGTGGTAAAACAGGGACTGGTACTTGTAGACAGATAGAACACCCTGAACATGCTTTTATTGTGAGACAGGCTCTTCTAATGGAAGAATAAAAACAAGCAAAAACCCTACTGAGTAGCCCATTCTCTCTATGTTGCACTGAGGCAGTGGAAAGGAAATTATGAAATGAAAACAACAAAGGTCAGTATCTGCATAGACACATTTCCACAAAAAAAAAATCCAAAAACCAAAACCAAAACAAAAAATAACCCAAACAAGCAAAGGAATCAGAGAATCAAGGAAGAATCTGATTTTCAAGGAACCCCACGACTATCCCTCAAAAGCAGCACATTTTAATTATTATATGTCTACTGACCTAGACCTAGAAAAACCATTTGATTTGAATGGAGAGGAAGGGGAGGAAGTGTGCAGGGAACTGAGAAAAGGGTAAAAGAATGAAGAAATAATTGGCAGTTAGAGCACAGGGTTTCACTTCCTCTGACATGCAAGTTGGTCACAGGACATTAACAAAATTTCTCTAGATTTCTACCAAGTTAGTTGTGTGGCCAGAACACAGATTTTGCATTTCATCTTTGGTGAAATGATGCTGAAAACTGTGATAGGCTGCTAGAGGAAAGAGAAATTGTTACCAATATGGAGCCTTCTGACATTACTTCAGGAGGGAGGATTTAATAGACTTTTCCTCTCAGGCATTATGTATCAATGATTATACAAAAATTATAGACTGCAGAAGGTGTTTAGTGAGTTTTTGAAGGCTAGAAAAATAAGGCAGTATTTTTTGTTATATGAAGAATTAATGAGATCATTCATTTAGCTTACACTTGCTGCTGTACTTACTTTTAAACTTGCTTTTATCTAAGTCTTCTAACTGATCTTCTCCAATCAGGATTTTAGCAGCAACTTCAAGGCTCACTATTTGAGGTGTTGATACAAGAAACAGCATCACAAATTTCTGACTCATCACTCGTAAGGACTTGTATTTCCTGCCATTCACTGATGCTGCAGCAGACAGGAGAAAGGATTAAAGCATTCAGTAACACACCAGCTACAAACATAAAACACTGAAGAAATTTGTCAGTGATAATAATTTTAAGAATAACACAGCGACGAGGCAGGGCCAATGCTGACTTCAGAATCATGTTTCTACATGACAAGAAACAGATGATTAAGTGGATACTAAGTCTAACTACAAAGAAGACAGGGTGATATATCCCATATATATATTTCCCACTGCCTGACAACTTGTACTCTTAAAAAGATGCTTAATGCTTAATTAAAATTTCTTCCACAAATGAAAGCTAAATTAATAAAACAAGTTGAGTGATTTATGTTTCGTTTCTATAACAATTCAGTAGTAACTTCTGGTTTCTATAACAATTCAGTGGTAATGGCGATTGGATTAGATGTTGGTGTATTTGATAGTTTCACCCAATGTAGAAACAAATTACAAGAAATGAATGAATAAGGCAAGTGAAAGAGTGCAGAGCACTTCTCACCACAAACAGTTGTGGTGCCTTTGGGGTAGCAACACCTCAGGAAAAAAAAAAAAGGAAGGCTAATAAATGTTTTTTTCCAAGTTCATAGAAATTTATCATTTTAAGTACATATTATTCTTGGCATTATAGAGAATTATTACCAGCACGAAATTCCACTCCTGGGAGCTCGACAAAAGACATTTCTGACGGCTCACTTGAGCCAAAAGAACTTGCCATTTCTTCATTTCTTTCACCGTCAGCATCGAATTCATGCTCATACTCTCTTTTCTTGATCATCTGGATTTGCTGTATGTATTTGTTCTCTTCTCCCACCTTTTTCAGGGCCTGCAGGGTCTGGGGGAGGTTGTGGCGCCCGTGCCAGACGTATCTGTTCCTGGCCAGGCGGCTCACCATGTGCAGGCTCTCCAGCACGTTCACAATGTCATAGATGCGCCTGCGCTCCACGTCTGCAGGAGGAAAGGCAAGCCTGACATCTCCACCATGGAAAATATGTGCACTCATGCTTTACCTGCAGAAAACATTCCTGTCCTTCCTCTTAATACACTTCTAAATCATTTTTGCCTATTCCATATCACAAACTGAAAATAGCCCTCACGGGTCTTGCCAGCAAGTAAAACAAAGCTTGCTTCATATATGGAAGGACATGCTGTTCCAGAGTTAGACTTGGCTTTCAGCATTCCTTAAGAAATAAAACTTACTTTTGCCAGAAAAGCCATTACATGGGTTTCAAAAAACACAGCATTTTTCATTATTCACTGCACTGATTTTAGATTGTGTCCTTAAATAACCTTGGAAACTCATGGTAGGAAACTCTTTTATAACTTTGTTTCACATACCATTTTATAAGCACGCTCTTCTTTTCTCATTTCTCTGATAAACTCCTGGTTTTGACCAGATATTTCCCAAAAGATATGTCTTTTTGTACAAAGTATAAAAAACTGTAAATCACACAGCTTTAAAATTTTTATAGCTATTATCCATACGTAAGCTGTAGAATACTGTAAATCCATAACCTTTTCATTTAAAAAAGCTTCAGCTTGATGTTAGAAACACAGACTCTGTAGAAATCATTGGTGCAACATAAAAAATAGTTATATAAAATGAGAAAGTTAAGTTATCATCAAGAATAGAAAGCACTTTCTTGCTTTGATGTCATGATTGGACAGGAAGCTGTGGGCTCAGTTTGAGAAATGCTAGTTCCTGCTGCAAAAATCTAACTACTAATCTTAGGTATCATCTCTGAATCAAAAAAACTTCAACTGGTTATTTGTGGTATCAGCAATAATTTAGATGTTCAATATGAAACAGAATCCAGAGTTTCCCAGTTCAGTTCACTGAGGAAACATCAGCATTTTAAAAGAATTGCTCTAGGAATGAGGAGTTTAATACTGGGTTTAAATAAATTTGAGAACAGAATAAGCATCCAAAATTGCATGGAGCAAAAATGTACTAACAAAAATGGAAGGTTATTGGCAAATTTGCATGAAGAAATATTTAATAGGATGAACACCAACTTACGTAGCTCTTCAGTGACTTCATCAAGGCAAATGTAACTTTTCTGTGAAGGGCTGGGGTAATCAGGATATCGAGCTAAGAATTTATGACACAGTAATCCGAGACTTTTCTCTTTGCGACTTGGCTGAGATTTTTCATATTCATCCCCCAGCAAGTGCTCCTACATGGGAAAAAGAAAAAGAGATTGTGAGGTTTTTGACAAGACGTAAGCACAGACATTTAACAGCTTCGTAGTAAGCACTGTCAAACAGCCAGTGTTCTTCCTTTGCCCTCAGCAGATGTGAAATAAAACCAGAACATTACCTGTCGCATGTAGCTAGTCAATATCCTTATTTATATTTGGTAAATGCTCCAAAATCAAAACTTAAAAAAATATATGTGTATGTCAATGTAAAATTTTTATACTAAATAAACAACCTTCAGCTAACTTAAAAAAAAAAAGAAAAAAATAAATACAGACAACTTTACAACATACCTGTAAACAGTGTTTTGTCTGTAGGACCTCACTTGAACTGTCTGACAGTTGCCTTCTCTGTTCTCTGCTCCTAATCTCAGGACTGGCTGCACTAATCAGCATTTTCAGGTTGGAAGTAGGTGTCCATGGATCTGCTGGAGGGGTTTCCTTCGGTTTTGGGGGTGTGGTTAGAGGCTGACACTCAGGCTGTCTCTCTGTCAGTACCAACTGTGAGGTAGCCGCTTGTTTCAAAGGGGTTTTCAGTACATTTTTGCATGGCTCAGAATGCTCATTTTCCTACATATCAAGAAAAAGAAAAACGGTGATATTAAAGCCCAGGTGCACCAAGAACAGTCAAAGGGGGAGTAGAGATCCATTGTATTTTTTGGGTAGCTCCGAGTCAAGGGTTCCAGTCGTACTCTGAACCAATGAGTCCCTTCCCTGAAACCATTTCTGTGCCTGTAGCTTAAGGCTCGAGTCCCGTGGCATTTATTCCTCGGCTAATTTTCCTTCCTCTGAGGCAAATACAATAAAAACGTGCATTAATGAGCAGCAGAGAACTATAAATAATGGCTGAAACATGTAATTACCCAGGAGGGGGTGTGATGATGCTTATAAATTCTTGTTAGGGTAAATAGACACCAGCCTACATGTCAGGGAACTCTTACCCTTTATCACATAATCGCCTTAACTCCGGCGACCAGCCCGGTGTTTAGTAGCCACAGAAGTGTTGGCTAACAAGCTCTTAACTTTAACAGTGAACTTTTAAAAAGCTCCCAACTCTCTCAACAAACTTCGGAGCGGAGTGAGGGGTGGAATGCAATGGCGGGGCATGCCGACATGGAACGGGAGAGGAGAGGATGAGGACGGGGAAGCGAAGGGCAGGGATGCCCGGGCAGGCTGGATCAGGGACTGATTCACTTCCTTGTCGCTTCCCTCGTATTCCCCCTTTGCTTTTCGCGCCGTGTCTCCGCGCATGCGCGCTCGGCCCCGCACAGCCCTCCAAGAAATGGGTCTGGGGTCTGTGGTGGTCCCGGAGCCCGTCCCGGTGCGGTGCCCGGGGCTCCGGGCAGCCGGGCGAGCCTGCAATGGCCAGCCAGGGAAGCGGGCTCGGCCCAGCGCCGCCCCACCTCCGCGGGACCCTCTTCCAATCGCAACTTCCCTGTCACAGCACCACAAAACGCCCGAGAGAAGCGCGCTTTAAACATCATTATACCTGCTCCTCCACACACCTTCTGTTCAGGAAAAAACAGAGAGGAACGGAGAGCCGGGAAGAAGAAGCGTTCTTTACGCACTCCGTGGATAAAGATCGTGAGAGATGAAGTTTCAGGAACTTTTGTTGAGGACAGAAATTAAAGCAGAGATAAAACACGCTCGGTTTCTGCCATCCCGCGGTTTCTACGCGCGGTCGTTCCGACCGAAGCGGTTTCACCCCCAACGGGGCTGAGCGCGGGCAGCGGGGCTGTCACCGCCCCGCGGGACGCGGCAGCCGCGAGGCTCGGCTGCTCTCGCCCACCGGAGGAATTACCTTGTCGCCGGCCCCCATCTCCGCGCTCGCCGGCCGCATTCTCCCGCCGCCTCAGGAGGCGACACCCGCCGCTCCCGCCGCGCCGCTCCGCATCGCAGGTCCCGCCGGCTCTGCAGGGCGGGAGGAGGGAGGGAGGCACTGGTTGGGGGGCCCCGTGACGGGCCGGTTCCCACCGCCCTCCGCGGCCGCCGGGCTGGTCCCGCTGCCTCCCGCCTCCCGGCCCGGCCCGCGCGCGCCCACCGCCCAACGGCCCTGGCCCCGCCCCGCCCCGCCCGCCGCGGCCCAGCACCGCCCATCGGCTCTGCCGGCGGCGCATTCAAACACAGGGGAGACGCTACCCCGGCACCCTCCCGCTCCCCGGCGCTCCCGCCGCGCACCCCACGATCCGGGAGCGCCGGCGGCCCCCAGGATCGGCGCTGCCACCGCCGCCACCCGCCCGGGCCCGGCCGAAGCGCGGGGCCGCTCCCGGTGCCGATTTGAATTCAACGCGCGGAGCCGCCGCGGGCGGGTGCGGCGAGCGCGGCAGCCAATCAGCTCCCGGCGCTGCGCCCCGCGCGGCCAATGGGAGCGCGGCGCTGCGCGGCCTCTCCCTCCTCCTCCCGCCTCCCGCTGCCGGGCGAGCGCCGGCGGGGCTCGGGCCGGGGCTTTGGCGGGTTCCCTCCCTCGCTCCCTCCCTGCCTCCCTCCCGCCCCAACGGCCGCGGGGTCGCGGGGCAGAGCGGGCGGAGGGGGCGCCGGGCGGTTTAGCGGAGCCCATTTACCCGCCGCCGCCTCGCCCCGTCCCGTCCGTCAGGGGCCGCGCGGGCTCCGCGCGCCCCTCGCGCCTTCCCCCGCCGGCCGCGCGCCCCTCACGGGGCGCCGCCCGCCGCTCCGGCGCCCGTTCGCGGGGTGCCCGCGGCCGCCGCGCTCCTCGGAGCCCGCCGCGCACATCGGGTTTGAAACACACCACTCTAGACGTTCAAAACACACGGCACTCGGCGTTTAAAACACACCGCACTTCGTGTCCGTGCCCCGGGCTGCGAGCTCCAGGCTGAGCTTCGGGGCCTGGGCTGGACTTTGGCTGGAGCGACTCTCCTGCTCTCCGCTCAGCAAAAAGAAGGGATAAAAGGTGAATGGCTGGGCCCGCGAGGGGTCCGCAGTTGAGTGAGAGCGCTTCGATGCCCCCTGGCCAAGGGGTGTCAGTGTTCCTCAGACAAGGGTCCCAGCGGTCCGGTGCCGCTTATGGCAAAATCACAGAACCAATTAGGCTGAAAAGACCGCTGAGATCAGCGAGTCAAATTTATGACCATCCCGACTATGGTACTGAGTGCTACATCCAGTCTTTCCTTAAACACCTTTTGGGACGGTGAGTGACTCCAGCATCTCCCCGGGCAGCGCATTCCAATGTCTGATCACCCCTCCTGTGCAGGAATTCCTCCTAACGTCCAACCAGAAAAGCCTGGCGCATCCTGAGACATCTCGTGCTGTCCCTTGTTCCCTGGGAGCAGAACCGGACCGGGCCAGGCTGTACCCTCCTGTCAGGGAGTTCAGAGGGTGATGAGGCTGCCGCTGACCTTCTCGCACACGTTACAATCCTTTCGTTCTGCAGCCGGGAGTCTGGGGTTTGAACCCGCCTCACCTGGGCTGACTTTTCTACTAGAGCCGGGATTTCCAAACGTTTTAATGTAACTGTAATTTCTTCTGAAGGGGAAGTCTGAAAGCTTGTAAACTCAAATGAAAAAATTGACCCCAAAGTGACCTTCACTCCTTGTTGTCACCAGCCATGTAGCAGCCAAGGGTTATTCTCTTTCAGTGTTTATGTGCCACACCTTAAAAAGTGGGATTTGAGTGGACATTTGCTCTTTTTCCTTGTTGGTGCCTTGATACAATTACTGTGCATTGGTTTCTTTCTATAAAAGGGGCGCAAGAAGGTGTGATTGCTGTAACCCAGAGCTGGTGTGTGACTCACAAGAAGTACAGATATAAATACTAAAAAATAAAAAGTGTTTTTTCTTTACCCCCACAAGGCCAGGCATGACCACATGGAACGCACATGGAATTTGAGTTACTTAAATGTCAAGCACTCACGTGTTTCGAAAATCAAACTGGGGGAAAAAAAAACCAAAACCAGGATTTTACATTCAAGCTCCTATTTGAATATTTATTTAATTTATGTTGAACTTTGAAAATTACCTTTATCACCTAATCAAGAAGCCATTATCTCTGTTCAAACAGCATACTCTTGTGACCTTTGTTCAGGGACTTCTTTCCTGGTCTCCAAGTTAGCCTTACAAGCTGCCCATTATGACAGTATCAGGTATTTTAAAGTAAAGGTTAAAAGAATTTCCAAGGTTATTACATCTACTAAAATAATTAATCTGTTAAAAACTCGTGTGCCTCTTTTACCACACTCCTTACCATGTTAGTGCCTTTGCGTTTCTGAGATTTTGGAATTACATGGAGCAGTAAAGAGTGTTCTCACTTGCAGCCATCAATTTAAATTGTTTATATTTCCCTCTGCCCTTGCTTGACTTGCATAAGGAACTGCAATTACGTTCTTTGCCAGGTACCTCTTAAAGGAAAAAGAACAAAGATTAAAAATTTGAATGTCCCTGACATGGCAACCGAAGGCACCAGTAGCAAGTCAATAATGGGTCCTTTAATGTGTAACCTTGAAGCCTTTCGTGTGATGATCCTTGTGGGGGATGTTTGCTGCTTTCAAGTATTGTGCTGAATCAAGACACCACCTGATGCCAGAAATCAGAGTTGGAGAGTGATAGGTGATTTTTTATCTATGCTGGTTCAGCTAAAGAATTACCTGTAGCATCGTCATATGGATTAAAGAGAATGTGTGATATATCCTAGTGGTTTGGTCAAATCAAATCACTGATAAAGTGGAAAATAAGCAAAGAATTTTTGAAATTAATGCTTCCAGTGTCTCTATTCTAGTTAAGCATCCCTCCTCATCTGCCTGTAGAAATTTTCCTCTTCCAGAAACAGCTTTAGCAATGCATTGTGACAAAAAAGCACTAATCTGGTTTGCTCAGCATGCACTGCTCGAGTTGTATTTCTTGTATGAACACATGTTGCCAATAATGGATTTGTTTCAGTGTGATCACAAGGCAGCAAAGTTCAGCATCTTCTGCTGGTGTGCTTCCTAGATGTGGTGCTGCACTTCTGTCAAGAGGAATTGTAATTACTGGCTCACATAAATATAAATACACACTGAATTTTATTGGAGTAATTCTTATTAGGTAATTCCATATATAAGACCACTTACAAAATGCCCGGGTGGAATTCTTCATCCTTGGGGTTACTCAAAAGCTCTCTGGATGTGGTCCTGAGCTAAAGGCTTTAATGATCACATTTCCATGAATATGCTGTTGTAAAGTTCCAGTT
Source organism: Sturnus vulgaris (assembly GCF_052056855.1). NCBI lineage: Eukaryota > Metazoa > Chordata > Aves > Passeriformes > Sturnidae > Sturnus > Sturnus vulgaris. The sequence goes on from NC_142260.1 coordinate 7,291,933, forward strand.
TAAAAAAAAAAAAAAATTAAAAATCGCTGATAGTGTAGTATGTGAATTGAAAAGATTTTGTGATCTCTACAACATTCAGAAAGCTGAACTTTCTGTGGCTTTATGCCCTGCTGTTGGAGTGCTCAGACTATTTTAGGCTGCTTTCCTCGAGGAGCTACTTTGTTATTTCTCTTTCTAGGGCTGGAATTATGAATTTGAACGTTGTAGCTGCCAGCAGGAAATTTGCAGGGAAGTGCCTCGAGTTCAGCATCCAGTTCCACTGCTGAAACACTGCTTGTGGGAATCCTGGCAAGTGATGCTGTTTATTGCATATGTCTCTTTCAAGTATCATGTTTTCTGGTAATGTTTGTTTTATTAAAGTTAATGTTAAAAGACAATTGATACCTTTAATTTATTATACCTTAATTATAATGTTAGGGTTGCAAGGAGAAACTGCAGCCTTCTGAGATATGTGCTTCTAGGCAAGAAGTTCTAAGCAGACCCCCAAATACATCAGAGATCTCTCAGTAGATTGGGTTAAATATTTGATATGTTTTAAGTATATTTTAAGTATTAAGTATTGATATATTTTAAGTATTTAAGTATAAATAATGAAAATATTGCCTCCAATAAAAATTAAAAGGAGGCAGGGTAGTTTCAGAGTACAAGGTAGTAGTCAGAAACCAGAGTGTTTCCTTATTCATATGCTGTTGTAATGTTAATCTCTCCAGTCACTTCAAAATTGTGATGAAATCTGGATTATAACATTTATCCTTTTCTTGTCCTTGTCTTCATTCGGGGCTGTGATGTAACAAAAATGTATCTTCATATCTGAGCTATGAATAAAGTTTTGCAGAGCGTACCGATAACTTCAGGCTGTGCCTCCTGCAGGGGTGGTATAAGCACTTGGGTTCACTAGAGGTCACACTTCTTTTACTCCTCCCTGTCTACAAGACAGGCAGCTGCTCCTCACAGAGATGTGCTGGCGGGCTGTGCTCCCAACATGTTATTTACCCAGCAAAATGACATCTGTAATTCTGTACAGGGTATAGCAGCACTAAGGGCCTTTTAAATAATTTATTAAAAAAAATATAAAAGAAAACAAAACAACTCCAAACCTTTTAAAGATTAAACAGGGAAATGACTGCAAATAAATGACACGTGACAGACTGAAAATACAATGTCTAAAAGCGATCTCATGGATTTTTGTCAGACGATATCTCCACAGGCAGCAGCGTTGTCACAGAATCCTAAAATGGTTTGGTTTGGAAGGGACCTTAAAGCTCATCCAGTTCCGCCCTCCAGCCATGGGCAGGGACACTTCCCAGTTTGCTCAATGCCCCATCCAGCTTGGCCTGGAGAGCTTCCATGGGAGAGGCACCCGGGGGCGGTCAGTAAGATCAGCCCCACAGCAGACAGACACAGCTACACCAGGCACCCAAAGGAGCCACAGCTGCCAGCCTGGCCACCGGTGTGCTGGCAGGGAAAAGGGACAGGGGAGGAATAATTGGCTGCCCCCAAAACCGTGTGCGGGAGCAGCGCTCAGTGCAGGGCACGGCACCGGCTCGGGGTGATCCACAGAGCCCCATGGAGAGCTCTGCTCCAGCCCTGCCTCATTCTGCATTCATTCGCCTGCATAAAATTAAATCATATTAAGGCATATTACTGATCAAGCTGATTCAATTTAACTGGAGTTTATTTGCTTTCAGTTGTTACATTATCTTTTAAAATTAGGCAAATTAAATCAGCTGGTCAAGCTCTGAGGTGAAGGCTGGGAAGGAAACAAACCCAAAACATTATGAAAACCTGGATTCCTAAACAAACAAATGCCTTTTCCAGGCATGCTAATTTCAGGGAATGCTAATTAAAACTTAATGCATGCACCAGAAACTACACTACAAGAATATTAATAACACGGTAGGAAGAAAAAGAGAGATACAGTGTTTCAGTGCTTCACTTCTGTAGGTATATTTTTCCTGCTAAGATGAATTATTAGGAAAAGAAGATAACAGCTCAGAAATGTGTGTTTATTTAAGATCAAACACAGGGCACTTTCTTAGCTCTGGAACATCTAGAGCTAAGAGTCTGGAGTAGTCAGCAAAGAGCATGTTTGTACTTCAAATGCGTTTTACTTTTTGTAGTCAAACATTTCACAGGTAATACCATCTGAATTATTTTAGTGTACTTTAGATTTTGTTGTCAAACATTTCAGAGGTGAGTTATCTCTACTAGGAGTTGAGACTCATGGCCATTTAAATGAGTCAATATTTTTGAGAAATTAAGAGGAATTCTGCTTACCAAAGGGAAACATACAGACAAGTCTTTCACAAGAGTTGTTTCCTGAAAGAGTAAGTTGGAGCAAAGGTCTGCTTGCTTCATGTCCTTGAAGTAGAAGATTACATTTTTAAAATTATTTATATACCCAAGCTCTATATGTGTTAAAAAACCTAAAAATTTCTATTATGTTGTTATTTGTGGGAACCTTTGGAAGATCTTATTTCCCTAAGTGATGTGCTACTGGAAATGCTTCATTTATTTTGTATTTGTTTGTCACATATTTGTAGTGGAAGCCAGCATGGATTCCTAAAGCAGCAAATGAAGCATTTTTCTTAAGACCTGATCTCAATTTGTTCTTGTCAATAAGCAGCATCTAAATTCTTATTTAAGAGGATTCCTACTGCACAGATGCATTCCAAAAGTTAATGTTTGTTTAAAATGCAGATTCTTACACAAATTCCTTCCCCTCTCCATCCTTTAGCTGAGAAATGACACATGTAATTTTCAATGGCATGTCAATAGCAGAATACTTTGTATTGTGGGATTAACAAAACAGACTATACCGACATTGCAGAGGCATACTTCACTCCCCTGGTTCAACTGAATAGATTCTCAATAGTCTCATGTCGAATTGTTTGCAGTAACTCATTGAGTTGGAATAATATTGCATTCACATCAAGACATTTTTCTCTACTGCAAAATGACTGGTTTCAGAGGATTTACATCAGGAAGGAATTGATTTTGAGAACGTTAATAGTATTTTCTATTTGAAGATTTTTCTCCATGTCAGTGTAATTCTCCTTTTCCTGAGATTTTGTACCATATTGTATTTGAAAGCTGTTTCTTTGAGTTTGCTCTTCACATGTCTCACTTAAACCTTCTGTCCAGCTCTGTCTTTCTAACTTGGGCCACCTTTTCATCTTCTTGCCCTGTAGGTTCTCTTGCTCTTACTTCTGATGGCTCATTTGTTCCACACTCACCCTCTTTTAAGCCTGCTCTTGGGTACACACAAGAGGTGTTGTGTTCTTGCAGGCTGCCTACAACAAGTACATGGCAGGCACCTGCCCAGGAACACGAGTGTGCATTGTAATTATCTCTAAGTTTGTCATGTACAGCTGAACACCTTGGACAAGGACTCAGCATTCCTCTTTCCTTCCTTCTGCCATCTTCCCAGCTGAAAGGACCTTCTGCTTTTCCAAAGGTATTCAGCACTGTATATGCCCTGCACCCAGGCTTCCTTGCAATAAGTAGATATGAAAGGCAGACTCTGAGCTTGTCTGTGCTGTGGAGTCCACATTGTGGAATGGGTGATAAAAATTCCTGGCTTCTTGGAAATGGCATGCATTATAATGGCATGAAGGGAATAGGGGATTCCGAGCTTCTTCCATGTGCAATTAAAAGCAAAATTCTGTTATGAGTTGAACACAGACTTTTCTCCCCATTTGCTAGTTTTCCATGTCTTTTGCATGTAAAGAGAGTTGTTCAGAACTGCAGACATAACCTTTTTCTTTTTTCCCCTATGAGAATGCTGCTTGAGTGCAATAAATCCACCACAAAGCCTGTAATACCCGAAATAAACTTCACGTGCACCTGCCATCTTCTGTTCCAAATGCCATCTCTATTGAAACACTCCTCTATATTCTGTATGTAGCATTTCAACCAAGCTGAATTATTTCATCTGCCACGAAGGGATTAAACATGTCAACAGTAATTATCTTTGCCTTAATCTCTGGCAGTCGCTTTTCCTTAAATATGCTCAGAGGTTCATTATAACTTTCTCACTGAATGTCTTGCTGCATAAATAAAGTGATACCAAGGTATCATTTGCTGGCATTGCAAGTGCTGACACATGTGTCCACTCTTGCAAACAGAAGATGGTCAGGAGGGTTTTACTCATAAATTCTAATCTGTGTTGTTCTAGCTAAAATCCCAGTGGATCTTATACTCTGCTTGGAAGCCTGTCAGGCTGCTGGAAAGTGATTCTAACCTACCAGAGGACTGAGAATTTTTGCAGAGCTTTGTGTTATTAATATTAAATACTTAGTGCTTTGAATTCTAATGGCAGTCAAGCTTTACTTTTAACTAGAAGAACTGGCAGAGGTGAATGAGTACAAGAGAGTAAGCAAGAAGAATTACTAACATGATTTTTAAATATCATAGACTTTTTAAAGATGTATGATCCCCAAACAATGGCCTCTGGAGCGTTTCAATTTACAAAATAACTGAACAATATTTTATAGACAAAATATTTCAACTGCTATTTTTCAGAACCTATTAGTAATTCTTGCTGTTAAAAACAGTTTAACTTCATGTCATGATTAATTAGCTAGTTTTGTTATTTAAAATGACACTAAAATATCATTTACTAACGCCTTGAAATGAAGGCTTTGATAAAAATATCACAGAAGTCAAGAGAAAGAAAAAATTTTGCTAATATTAAGTTTTAAAGGGTGGTGCATTTTTAATATTAAAGCCACGTTTCTCTCTTTTGAAATACTTGTCCTGGGAAAAAAAGTGCATCATCAAATATACATTAACCTAAAACTGCGTGAAAAGATGACTACAGTCCTCTGTTATTAAACGAAACTTATGTTTATTACCTTTTCACTATAATACTGCTGAAAGGCTAGCAATTAAAGCTAATAACTAGACAAATATATTTCGGGTTCTCTCTGGGCATTACAATATTCCAGATAATGTTTTTGGCATAGGCAGTACAATGCAGTAATACTTGTGCTCCAGGAAGGCACAGAGGAGGAGAAATACACATAATGGTGTGCCCATCAAAATAAAATCCCGTTTGCTCTGCTTGGCAGCCTTGCCAGTTCTTCACAGAAATGATAATTCTCTGAGGATATTTTCTTGGGAAGATAGAAAGGAAAGAAAAAACCAAACAAAACCTTAAATCCTTAAATGCATTTGAATATTCATTTCTTATCTATCTTGTTCTGTTTTGTTTCTTCCCCCTCGGAGAATGCAGGAAAATGTGTGGTGCTCTAACAAAGAGCCTTTTTTTTTCCTTCTGAATAATGTGGCACGGGGAAATTCTGCATCCAGTGCCGATGACGATGAACTGGGGTCTTCACTGCGAATTCCCTGCTGGCTGTAGTCCGGAACGCAGCCCGGCAGTCAGGGAGGGGCGATGTGCAGCTCTGGCTCCTTTTCCCCCTGCAGGGACCGATGGAGCGTTTAGCCACAAAGGAGAGCTGTCCATTAAAATGACAGGGGCTTGGAAAGGTGCTCTGCGGGCTGAGCTCCGAGACGATGCACAATGGGCTGCTAACAGACAGGCAGGCTCCTCTTCCAAGCACCACCTATCCTGAGGGATGCATTCTTGGTGTTCCTTTAGGGAAGCTCCTCTTCAGAGAACTTCGTGGCATGAAATGATGCAATGTGTGGTTTGTCACCAGGCTGGGGCAACAACCAGCTGGTTTTACACCTATTTCCTTCTGCTGTTTCTTGTCTGAGCTACAGCAGCATCCAGGGGCATCAGCTGAAATAAAGTCTGTTTTTATATGGTGTTCTCCACAACTAAATACTCAAGGATGGATTTTCCAGCAATCAGGTGCTTATTGGAAAGATGGCCTTAGAGTTTCTAGAATCCTTGCTCTCTTCAGTTGATTGTGGACTTTAGATACTGAGTCCCTTCCTCCTAGCCAAGCCCATTCCAGCCCTCCCAAACAGCTGCTTCTGGTTATGCCTCAGATTATTTTAAACTTTCTGCATTATAGATAAGTAAATATTAATCGGGACGAAGAGTGAAAAATAATTAGAATATGTCACAGCACCTTCATCTGTGAGAACATACTCCTGGTGCCTTCAGTGATTACTTCACACAAAATACCTGTATGCTCTTTAGTGTAGGGCAAGAATGGCAGGTGGATGCCCTCACTTTTCCATTGCAATGTCTTTCTCTGTGCTAATAGAAAGTCACTTATGCTCTACAAGTGACAGAGCTTCAACAGAAGAATGGTCTCCTGTGCTTAAGGCTGTTGTAAGGAAACAGGACAGAGAAGTTCAAATGTTCCTGTGTAGAGAAGAACTTCAGCTACTTACTAGGGAGGATTTCCCTAGATAAATTTTGTGGGATGGAGCAGAGGTACTTTATTCTAGAAGATGATGCAGAAAAAAAATTCCTGAGGGAAAGAAGATGCTGCTTATCAAAGTTACAGAGGCCTGGGAGGGTGAGGTTTCAGCTTACTGAGTATGGTAAGAGCTCAGCTTTTTACCATCTCTCGAGCTTGTAGTAAGCCAGAATATGTCCTCTTTATTCATTTAGCCTAGATACCTATTGCTTTCTTCATCTATTTAAATTGCTATCATTACATTAAGGAAAGGTGAATTCTGGAGTGTTTTTTATCTTGAGAGGGGAGGGGGAAGCAAGGTTCAGACACATTTGTCTGTTCTCCATTCCCCACATTGAACAAATCTATGGAAGACCTGATTCAACAAATTTGTGGAAGCCAGCATGACTGCTGGTTTTTAGTTCACATCTCAACAGCTAGATTACATCTGAACACATGATCAAAGAAAGACACTATCAGGTAAGCAAAGCTCAATATTTTTCCTTTAGAATTTAAAGTACCCACAAACTAGCATTGACAGACAAATTTCAAGCAATTAAATACATGAATCAATGTCCCGATTTCTGCAGTAGATTTGGGTGGAAGCACAGTCAGGTTCATTTAGTTATGAAAAGACAAAAGCTCCCTATTCTGTAAGCTTTGGAGAGCAGAGATGTGCTCCCAAAGGAAATGCAGTCTGACTGTGGATGGGTATTGGCATGGAAAGCTACTTCTATATTGGAAAAGGTATGATGGAAATTTTGTGTACCAAAAATCACACCAATGACCTTGGTGGCAGTGCTATTAGCACCTTAAGTGGCCTTTACACTTAGGCCAGATTTGCTCTTGCAAATTTTGTTTTCCTTCACCTAATTGCTGGAATGAGGCTGAGTGGGTCCACAACCAGTTCATGGGGATGGTTTGCCAGTGTGACTGACAGGCTGTTGGGTTGGAGATAAGAATGTTTCTCCAGTTGTTTGCAGTAAGTCCTGCCTCATGTTTAATAATTTGTCTCTGTAATCACTGAATCACAGATCAAGATAAACACTCATACGGAGTCAATAAACCTAATTTTTATTTTTGTAATTAAATCCTGAGAGCCACCTGATTCTGCATTGAATCAAGACTATAATTTCAGCAGTAAACATCTGATATTTTATTGTAATGAAGAAGCTAAGTATGAATAGAGCCACATTTTTGATTAATTAGAATTTTGTTGCCAAGGAATTAATCTGTTTTCTCTTCTCTGTGGAAAAAACTCAACCCTCTCTAAAATTATTTTCTCAGCAGGGATAATTATAGAAATGAGTGAACTTCAGCATCAGATATGTTTCAATGTTTCTTTGTTTTCCTGGAGCAAGGGGAACATGGGAGAGAATAGATGACCATTAAATACTGACTATGGCTGCTATTTTTCCTAATCATAAAGTCACAGAAAAGCCAGTCCTGGACCTGGACCGAGGACTTTCTGGCCACTAAGCTATTTCTGGGTGAGATAAGAGTGAGTTTAGCTCAGGCAGGATTAACTCAGACCCATATTCATGTAGAAATGGCTCCAGGCTGGAAGTCTATACTAGTTAGCTGCTGCTGTATCAGCTGAAGAGCTGCTGTAGTAATGCACCACATGACTGTGCTTCCTTGGATGATCCTTTGGACTGATTCCCATCTTCTGATGCAATGGAGGTGATGCTAGCAGAACTGACAAGCCTCCAAAATGAGTTAACTGTACTGCAGTAAACTTTGCTGAATTTACTTGTGATTTATGGATGTGAATCCATTTGTGCACATGGCAAGCTAACGCGTAATTTCCATGGGTATGAATAAATAGAACAACCACTTAGTATCTTTTAAAACATTGCTTTCTGTCATTACTTATGGCAGCAGGGGATGCATTTCATTTCTCTTAAGGTTAAGGGAAGAAATGCTTTATCTTTGCTAAGAAAAACTACCACACCTACATGATTTGTAGTAAGTAATGTGTCTGTTGCTGTGTTCCTGCTTTATTCTGTCTCTTTAGGATGCAGAAACCTGTGTTCCAAATAAGGATAATCAGACAGCATTAGAAAATTCAAAAGGATACTGTCTCCATATCAGAAGCACGGATTCAAATGCTGCAGTTCAGGCTCATCAATATTGATTCAGATGTGAGTAATTGAAACTTGCTGTCACCGCGTGCTTCTAGCAAAGTGTGAAATTGAGGAACTGGAAGACAATACCCAAATGCATGGATGCATGACTGCAGCCTTGAGTGCTTTCCTTGTGGGTGACCAAAGGATTTTATTGCCTGGTTACCCGCAGAGTAGAGAGCACAGAAACTCTTAGGCATGAGAATATTTTGGGTCCTAAATTTACTTCTTCATTTTACTGCTAACCAAAAAAAAAAAAAACCCAATCCAAAGCCCTTTGTAAGATTGATTAATGTATAATAAGCATGTAAGTCTTGCTGTTACCATAGTTGAGACTCTACTGTTGATATTTTTAAATCACTTTCTTTCAATGAGGTGTAATGTAATTTTTCTTGTGTGAGTGATGACATATACGAATTGAAAATTTGAACATGATGATCTCGGCTATTTCTTGAGAAGATGTTTGTGGTTAAATAAGGACTGGGTTGTTTTGTCCTCCAGCTCATGCTTTTCAAAGAGCTCTCCCCATATAGAAGAACTTATTTTTGAAGATTTTCTGATATATTAATGATTTCTCTAGTTGTAAGGAGAAGGATGAAGAAGATAGAGATCCTTGTCCCTTTAAGAGCCATGTGAAAGAGCACTAAATAAGTTTGCTCAGTAAACAGAGTTCTTGTCAAGGAACAAGACATCAGTTCCTGTGCACTAGGGTCCTAAAGAGTGGATGTAAGATCTAGTATCTGCAGTAAAATATAATAGATTGTTCTGTTTTAGGTCTAACTAAACAAGGTAGAAGACCCTGAATATAGCAACTTGGTAAGAAGTTACCTCCAAAACCAATTTCTATTTTTGCCTGTTTGAAAAAGCAGCATATGGTTTATTTTGAGCTACAATTTTTTGTGTGAACTCAACTTTGTATCCTTCTAGGACAGGGAGAGCTATTTTATCCCCTTCTGGTCAGGTACATTTATGTCTTATGGAAACAGTGAACAAATGCCATTTAAATTAAAGCACCTCAATATACATGTTTATCATTTCCATGCATCCTTTTGAAAAAGAATAAAATGTTGTACACATCCTAAGAATTGCAGCCAAACAGTCTTTTCACACTAAGAGGAAGTAAATGAATACAGTGACTCCAAATTTCTTCCCTGGTCAGTTCAAAATTCAGGTATTCTATTTAACTCTGAAACCTTGTAAACATCTGGTTATGAAGTGAAACGAACAGTAGGTTGAAATTGACTGCAAACTCATGGATATATTTTGTTTTCTTTCTTTCTCTGATTAATATTTTATTCCTTAAACAGTGTTTCAAACACCTCTGAGATTACTGTTACAGGAGATATGTTATGAAAGAATGACAGATGGTGGATGAGGAGAACCTTTTTCATAAATAATTTCCCTTTGCAATGTTTCTATTTTATCTTCTGTAAAATAGTTAGGTAAAAATATAATATTCCTTCTGGTACTAATGAGAAAATCTGTAAACAAAGGAATTCTTTGACTCCAGGCACTTGCATTTTACCTACCAGCCCTCAAAAAAAAAAAAAAAAAAAAAAAAAAAAAAAAAAAAAAAAAAAAAAAAAAAAAAAAAAAAATCAGAAGCTTGAAGTGGTGGTTGCTAGCAAATTTGCTTCTGCTTGTTTCACAATTTCATCACAGATATGGGCTTCAACCCTTCCAGTGTTAATATTGAAACTGCTATTTTGGGTTAAAAAAAAAGTTCCTGTCAGTCTATTAGAGTGTAACAGTATCATTTCATTTCACATTCTACCTCCTTAAAAGGTTGTCACAGCAGCAGTAAACCCAAGATTAGTTAAAAGCCATGACAAAATTGTAACATTCCAATACATAAGAAAACAGGCGACGAAAGATTTCCATCCCACTGAAAATTCCTGCTCTCTTACATCTTCTTAACTGACACTTAGTACTTGGATAATAATGAGAACATAGGAAAAAAAGATTATAGCTTTATGTTAGTGACAGTAGAGTTATGGCTGAAGAGCTGCTCTCCTTCTAAGCCTTCATTTGCAGCACTTATAGATTCTGAATATATTACCCTTTGGGCTTCCATTACACATGCTTGCTTTCATCCCAAAAGGTGGTTTGTGGCTTTCTTGTTTAGTCTTTATGTTTTTTTCCATTACATTTTCTTGGCTATTTCTTTGATACCTAAATATGGGGAAAAGTATCCTCACTATTTCATCAATAGTTCAGATTTTTTTCCCTGCACATTGGTGCTGGTGTTTCTGCAGAACATCTGCCTTTGATACAGTAGAGGAAATTTCTTTTATAGACAACTATATAAAGTTCTTAAAACCTACCTCCTCTGTTTTGGTTTTTACTTCTTGAAATAAGCATGGTATTTATCCTTAGATAAAGAATCCTGAAGTGTAATATCAGTTAAAAATACAAATATGTGCTATTCACAAAGTTTCTCTGTGTGAATAGGGGCTACATGTATCTGAGTAAAAAGAAGATTTCTGACAGTTTAGAGCAGGACTCCACTCTATGATGTGGTAGGAAAAAAAGTGTCTGTTTCACCAACAAATATCAGAAATAAAAGCCAGACTTCATATACAGATTCAGTTTTGAATTTTCTAATGCTCACAAACAATATTTTGTTTATGTACAGTTTAGATTAGTGGGCCTTATCTGGGAAAAACGAGGAATCAGGAAAGTCCAACCCACTGCTATGGGTTCCTGATGGAGGCCTCAGCTGTCAGCCCCAACAATAATAATTTCAGTCTCTTGGCTTTCAGTGGAAATGGATTAACTCAAAAGATGAATTAACATCGAGGGTTTTGTATTTGAGTGAGAAACTATTCCATGTGCCTGTGCACTTGCACAAAAAGAATGAAGGCTCAGCAAAAAGAACCAAAGATCATCAAACACAAACAAAAGCCCAATCCTGAGTGGGAAGTTTCTCTCACACAACCATCATTTACAGTCTTTCTTAAGTTCTTTAAGAATGTGAATGTTGTTTATTTGAGAGCTTATATAGGTACTTTGTTATGTTTTCAACTACCATTAGGTAAAGATTCAACAATGTATCAGTATTGTCCATTGTAATTCTAAAACAAAAGAGGTTTTTGTAGAGAAAAAAAGCATCTGTAGAAAGGAAATTGTTAATATCTGTACTACCTGTGTTCCTAGGACCAACTTTGCTGTAGTGCTTGACCTGGCTGGGAGTGGCAGTAGCATCTTGAAATAACAAAACACATCTGGGCAAGGTCCTCCTCACCCTCAGGGCCTCTCCAAGGCCGCAATTTCACAGGGAACATGTTCCTGGCAATGCTGCAGATCCCATTAGGACTGGGAATATGATTTGTTTGTTTGCTCGTTTGTTCCTACTAGCTATGCCCAATTAAAATGCATTTTAAATAAATATGTGAAGATTTCAGAATGCTCATGTCTCAGGCAGTGAGAATCCACGGAGCTCCCCTGAAGAAGGACATAAACAGATATTAACTCTACAGAAATACTGTCTTGTTTTTCCAAGCTGCCACGGGGCGTTGTGAGGAGAGACAGATCAAGGAAAATCCAAGGCTGTGGAGCACTGCATGCTGTGAGCAAAACTCCTGCACTCATAAACCTGAGCATGACATCTGACTGCTGCTAAAAACGGCTTCTCTTTGGAACAAGGGGTAGTTATGACAGATCCCATAAGGGACGGCCTCGGAAATATGTGGGATTCTTTTAAAGAAAATAATGAGTCTAAAGCACAATTTTATCCCTTCTCCTCCTTCTTTTCCATAATTTTTCCTCCCTCCCCTTCCTCAAATCTCTCACAATAGCTTGGTCAACAGCATTTTCTTGCTTCATTGGTTTTGAAAAGGACTTGCTGTTCCCTGCTGTTAGATTATTTCCAGGAGACTGTCTCAGGTCAATAGTCATAACATTCTTTGCTCCACTCCCCCTCTCCCCCACCCAGACAGAAAAATAATAAAATTAAACAAAAATAAATTAACAAATTAAGTTGGGAAGTGGGAAAGGCAAGCATATGTGTATTTACAGGATTGATCCAGCAATTTAGGGTATGGATCCTTTTTGTGCTCAAGAACCTGGTCTCTGCATGCAATTCCCATAGAGAAATTTCTCCTATGAGGCAGAAGCAGTAGCAGTTAGATTTCAAGTGAAATTACCAAAGAAATATAGGCACTTTTTATTGATATTAATTTTATTTCAATCTTCAAGAAAGAAAAAGATTCCTTCTTTCAAAAAACCTAGGAGACTGTAAAGAAGAACTTAGCCAAAATAAACTTCATCCAGTTGTGGCTACCTTGCATCTTGAGGTTCTTCAGGTTTTTTTCCTACTCTTCTTCATCTCCAGCAGTGTGTAAAAGGGCAGAGGGATGCTCCCCCGAGGCACATGCTGCCACCAAGGTGATGAGCACTGCAGAGGGCAGGTCCAGCTCTCGCTGGGGCTCCTGCTCTTTCTCACGCTCCCTCCTGCCTGGTTCGTTCAGCTCTTGTGCTAACAATTGGTTTATTTATACACAGAGGTCTTCAGTGTTTCTCAGCTGGGCTTCACCTGCACCTCTTCTTCCCTGCCCTCTGCATATCTTCTGCACTTAAAGGTGTCACGGGTTAGGACTGCCAGTATAAAGTAAATGTATTAGGTTTGTTTGGCACTCCAGTAAATTCTGGTTAATGTTCAGATGAGCTTTAACTTTCTGTAACTGCTTGAATTGATTCAATTAGCACGGGAGCAGGTACTCACAAAGAAAGACAGACAGTTCCTGTTAACTGAAATGAAAATTTGATTATATGGTCTGTAAATAGGACAAGGTGTGATAACTAGCCACCATTGATAGTTTTACAGTTTACAAGAAAGGGAGAGACCATAGCAGGTGGATTTGACAGCAGCAGGAGTGAACAAGAAGACAACTCAATATTCAGCTAACCTGTCTTGGGAACAAACATGTTTCCTTTATTCCTTTATTCTTCAAAATCTGATTAAAACTGGCTATGATGTGCACTTTAGTTGTTATCTGTGTGTGCTACTGTAAGGTCACAGAGTTATCCAGCAGCCTAGATTTTTGTGGTGAAGCCCAGTTTGGGAGCCTAAATTTTGCAGACCTCTCAAAAGCTTCCATTTCTTTCCTTCTCCGTGTATTATTTTGCCTAGTTATAATCTATATACTGCAGGACCAGAGAGATTGTTTTGATCTTCTATTCATTATCAGTCATTAAAACTGTTAGATCAAGTTTTTGCTTGTACTTTTGTAGCTGAAAAATTCAGGTCCTGTTGATGACAAACTGCTGGTGCACAAGCATCTGCTACACAAAAGGTTTTGGAAAAAAAAAAAGTTTTTGCTGGAACAACCCCTATTTCAAAGATGGTTGTCTTGCTCATACAAGACAACTAAAGATAAACGTATCAGGTAATTTTCTTATCCACATATTGAGAGAATGTGCTAATTGTGAAGTTGTGGAGATTGACTCAGGGTATGTGACTTTCTGGCCTAATAGCAGTCATCCCTACAGGATACAAGAGCCTGGGCTGCAGAAATTGAAGTTCCAAGTTCTAGTTCAAGCCAGAAAAAACATAATTTTTTTGTCTGGACCTTTTGCAACACAGAACTATTTGCTGTCCATGGGTATTTCATGGAGTATTATTCTGAGTAGCTGAGGGTGGAGGGCACCTCTGGAGCTCATCTAGTTTAGCCCCCTGCTCAAACACAGTCAGCCACATCAGCAACCTGTTTCAGCATTTGATCACACTTAAAAAAAAAAAAAAAAAAAAAAAAAAGCAGCAAAACCAACCCAACAAACCCATTTAAAAACAAAACAAAACAAAACAAAACGCAGAAAATCAAACCAAGACTTTAAAAATATTGAAGCAGAATTTCCTGTATTTCAGCTCAGGCCCATTTCTTCCTGTCCTTTCACTGGGCAGCAATGAGAAGAGTTTTGCTTTGTCTTCTCCCTGCATCCCTATGGGAATTCACACACAGCTGTACCTATTTCAGAGGAAAGAGGTGAGGAAATGGTGTGGGATGCCTGGGTGCCTGTGATGCCCAGCTGTTTATCTTCAGAAGAAGCCTTGGGAGTATTCACTTACTCTCTTTTCTCATACCAGAACAAGAGGCATTGCCTGGCTCAGGCTATGAGCCACAAATTGCTGGAAGCTGGGACTACACATTACATAAATATAATTGTGCTTGGTTTGCTGCTGTATCTGCTCACAGACTTTGGTTACAGAGCTCTGCTAGGGATAGGACTTTGAACAAAACTGTGTTTTGGCATGACTTGGTACATCTGCTTTTACTTTCTAAGACTTTAGAGAAGTTTCAGAGGGATAGATGCCATCTTACAGGAAAGGAAAGCTCCTAGATGTTTATCATGAAGCTTGATTATTATAATTGTAAATAAAGGCTAATATGCATGCATTATAACTCAGGTCGTGTTTGCTTTCTATAGAGTGTGAAATGAGCTTCCACTTGTAATTGCAGGTTCTCTTGATTGATGTGAGGCTACTTTCTCTGTAAGCAGATACTTCTCAGTTTCTAGCTTTGTTCAAAGTATGAATAAAAAAAAATAATTTTGAAAAAAAAAATCGAATTGCAAAGAGGTTCATTTCCTTATGCCTCGGGACAGCAAGAACTTCTGAGTTAGGAAATTACATGCCCTTAACATGACTGTTGACTCTTGCATTGAATGAAAGCTGTACATTAAGAGGGATCTCTCATTACAGGATTACAGCACATATTCTCCTTAGAAGATACAAGGTACTTCCCCTTTGGGTCCTGCTTATGAATTCTTACAGCTTGGAGGACTGCAAATGTGCTTGAGAGGAAAGTATATCTGTGACCAATGGAAACATAAAAGGGGAAGAAAAGTTGCAAGACTTCACAGACCTCCTGAAATTTCATGTCCTGTGCATCAAGGGCTTTGCCTCCTTTCTGAGAGATGCTGTTTTTGTCATTGCACACCATAGCTCATCCTTTGGGATGAATTCTGCCAGCTATCAATAGAATTATTTATATACAAAACCTGTCAGGTTAGCAAAGCCACAGGAATGCATCTGGTCATTAAGAGCTAAGTGCATTTAAATGTACTGTATATTG
Organism: Sturnus vulgaris; assembly: GCF_052056855.1. Taxonomy (NCBI): domain Eukaryota; kingdom Metazoa; phylum Chordata; class Aves; order Passeriformes; family Sturnidae; genus Sturnus; species Sturnus vulgaris. The sequence continues at coordinate 7,307,452 of NC_142260.1, forward strand.
TGCATTCCAGTGAGAACCAGGACTCCTTCCTTGCTGTGGCCTCTGTGTTCAGAGACTGGGTTTGATTCTGAGCAGGAGAGCATTTCTGCATTTCTGCAACTATACTGTCTTGGCTAAGTGACTTCATACAGTCCTGAATGTGGTAATTTGTAAAGCAAATCCATTTCAGTACCAAAGTGTTCTGTAAAATCTGTTACCTCTAAAGGCCGAAATTAAGTTTAACATGTTCAAAACAACACTTTTTTTTTTCAGTCTGATCTATTCCCTGTTTATATCTGCTACCATGTTGTCATTGCATCCAATCTGTCTGTATATAAACAGTTGTAAACACTTCTTACGAATTTTTCCAGTACTGTGAATTGCCTTGAAGGCACATGGGATAGATAGAAAGAGGAAAGCAGGGGATTTTCCATATGGTCTGAATAGTATATGATATTTTAAGAAGGCTATTTCCCATTTATATCCATTCATCTCTTTGAATTTCAATCTTTAAATCATTACCTTTTCTCTCAGGACTGCTGTGAGGCTTAATTCATTAATGTCCATAGAGTGCTTTGAAATCTTTAGATAAAAGAGATTATAGAAGTGGAAAATATTAAAGCAAAAATGTGAACTCACAACCTCTCTCTTCCTTACCTCACCTTCATGAAGATCTTTATAATCATATAAACTTACCTTAGAATCAAGGCAAATATATTTTCCTTTGATTTACAAATAACATGAGGTTGCAAATTCCCATTTTTTAAAGAATCTTTTTTATATTAACAAAGTAAATGTAAAAACTTCTTAGCAATGTTTTTTATCTTCTATTCTGTGCTTCCTCAATTAAAAATGTGGTCCTGGTTATATCCAGCTGAATCTTGTAGGACTGCATCAATGCTGAAAGATTTACCTTGCTCTCTCTATAGACTCACATTAGGAAAACAGAAGTTCCTCTATCAGGTTTGTGTCACTTCAGACTGTAAAATAATTGGCCTAATATGATCTTTTCAAAAGACATCATTTGTTTTCTAAACGGGAACCATCTTCTCTATCCTAACATCTGCACTGGTTTATGTAAAGCAGATTCCTCATTTTCATAGGATGACTGGATAATTCAGGTTAGAGTGGCCTCAGAAGATCTCTAGTCCAAACATTTGCTCCAAGCAAGGATATCATATCAGATTTCTCAGGGATTCATCCTGAATATATAGAATACATAGAATATATTTGCGTACCAGCTTCTATCTGGAGCCACCAGATCATCCATTAACTCAGCTGCTTCTGTTTCCATCTCTGAAGCCATAAGATTGTCCATGGTCATTCTCAGTAACTTCTTTTTCCCTAGAAAGAAAATTGGAGAGAGGGGAGAGCAGGGCAAGAACTGTTAATAAGCCTCAGGGAACTGTCAGTAAGCCTTTTGGAGACCTTGGAGTACACATATTTAAGGATAGAGTCTGAGCAAGGAGATAAGGGTTGCCACCTCAGCTTCTTGGTTTGGATATTGGAAGTCCCATTCTCCAGGCCTGCTAAAAGGAGAAATTCCCTCTTGGCTGTAGCCACTAGCTAAAATCTGTGGAAAGCTGCTTTTTCCAGGCATTTGTGATTGCCCTTTTGATCCACATGAGGCGTCCCAGCCTATCTTTCACTGTCTCCAAGAGGAAAGGCTCAGTTTCCTGTCTTCTGAGTCAGCATGAAAAGACTGCCCTGCTGCAGAAGGTTTCAGTTTTCTCTCTGGTGCTGATCTTACAGCCCCCAGCTGGGCAATGCTTTGTGGTATTGCAATCTATACTGACAAACAGAAAGGAGAATTCTTTATCAGCAAGCAAAACCCTCACCATCCTTAATTCAATGCTCAGTTACAACATTCCAGATACCTAGATTGTCCAAGACAGAGCAGCTAGTCATGTTTTTAAAAAGATGCTGTTGTAGTGTCTCTCATCTTTGCATTGGAGTTCATACTCATTTCTGATAAGAGCCAATGTATTTCAAAAATTCCCCTTTCTGCTGCTGCTGCTGTGACATTACCCTGCTCTTCCAGTTTAGCTATTTAAAGTCAGTAGGAAAGTCTACTGACCTCTTTATTTGCAGACAGAACAGATATCTCCAAGCCAGTGGTGGAGAGCAGCTAGTTTCAACCTATATTTAAATATTCAAATAAGCATATGGTTATTCAGATTTCTCTTTAAACTTTAGGTCTGAAAGTTTCTCCTGTATTACATAGACATGTGTTGATATAATCTGGAATTTTGAGTTGACTGTAATATTGCTACTAGATATTAGGCCAGAGTTGTTTTACCACCACTTCATCCTCAAAGGAGAATTAATCATTGACTTAACCAGAATGCTAATATGAATGATTGTGTTGTTATGCATATGTTGATTTATTTAACTTTTTCAGCCTTCTAGGTCCCTTTTGAAAACAAGCTTAGCCAACCAAACGTAACAAGCTTTTACTTGAGTGTGTATAAATGTTAAGTAAACAAAATATTTTTGCTGCTTATGCTTGCAGTATTCAGCTTCATTAAACATGTTTGTACGCAGTCTACGGCCTTTTGCAGCATACGTGACTAACTCGTAAGGCACATTTCATTCACATAAAAGAAGACACAGAAAATGTGTTTTGGAGAACTGGTTTGAATGTAGCTCTCCCAAGGCACTCTCGAGGTGTCTTGTTCAAGCCAAGCAGAGAGCTCAAATCTTGCAAAGTGTGAGGAATGAAAGGACTGCTGTGGTTTAACCTCAGTCAGCAGCCACTCGCTCACCCCCCCAGCAGTGGGATCAGGGAGACAATCAGAAGAGTAAAAATCACACGGGGTGAGGTAAAGACAGCTTCTTAGGGAAAGCAGAGCTATGCACACAAGCAAAGCAATGAAGAATTCATTCCCTGCTTCTCATGGGTTCAGTCACCTCCAGGAGAGCAGGGCCCCATTATGTGTAATAGTTACTTGGGAAGACAAATATCATCACCCCAAACATCTCCTTCCTCCTTCCTCTCCCCACTTTATACCCTGAGCTCGATTTCACATGGTCAGGAACATCCCTTTGGTCAATTGGGGTCACCTGTTCTGGCTGTGTCTCTTCCCAGTTCCCCAGCTTCCCCACCAGCATGGCCATACAAAAAAGCAGAAAAGGCCTTGTCTCTGTGTAAGCCCTGCTCAAGCATAACAAATATATCTCTGTATTATCAATATTAATATATTAATAGAAACATTAATACAAATATTAACATCTATATTATTGTGTGTTTAGCACAAATCCAAAATACAGCTCAGCACAATCCTAACTTAATGTTTGCAAAGGTGTTTCATTTTAGTAATGAGTGACCATGGAAAATGCCAGCTGTCCATGGACACAGGCCACGGAGGGAGCTAGTTACTTTGAAGAAACAAACATTCTAACCATGGAAATACAGCCTGACAACTCTGAGGATGACAGAGATGCAAGCTAACAATAACAACAGGGGATAGAGGGTTGTCCTAGAATATTTACACTGAAACATAAGGCTAAGAAATAAATTCTTAGTCTTTAGAAGCCATGAGTGAGGAATCCACATATTTCTTACCAAATAGGTCCAGGAGCCCAGCTTTTAACAAGTATAGGGGACTTAATTCTTAGAGAACAGCTGTTCTTTTTCTTTCAAAGCTGTCTAAATTTAGTATTGGAACTTTCTCTTTAGTCTAAATGGTTTTCAGATCACAGGAGAGGTAAATGGTGAAACAACTTCTAGGATATGATATACCTGTTGCATTCAATTGATCAGCACTTGATTTCTTTTTCCAAACCTAAATGTTATTTAACAAAATCTTTCATATTTAAAAAGGAAAACCAATCCCCCTCATGCCAAAGAATATAATAAAGAATGACAGGATCTGGCTGTCCTAAAGGAAACCCACTAGCTATCTCAAGAGTTAATCTTTCAAAGGTTATATTGGGTGTCAGAGAGGTAAAATAGATTCTAAAGATGCATCTTATCCCCAAAAGCAAAAACTTTTCTTAACGTACATGCATTACACAAAAACCTCTTAAAAATGCAAAATAAGACACTTTAAAGAATTCATTGCCTAAAGTCAGAACTTATATGAACATTCAAATTGATTAGCCACAGCCAAAAGCTAAAAGGTACATAACAGAGCCTGAAAAATTAATGAAAGCTTTGCTCTTTTAGTTTTAACATCCCTGGTTTTTGCTATCTAAACACTCCTACCATTGCAGCCATCAGTTTTGTAAGAGAATGTCTTACCAGACCCTGCAGCAGACACACAGACAAATGAACTCAAGATTGTCCTCAAAACCCTGTGAAAACACCTCAGGAAATGTTGACTCTTACAGTCTATGGATCAAAGCTGAATTACCTGAAGCTAAATGATTTAAATTCTTCAGATGATGAATTGCATGTAGCTCTTCATGAATGTTTTGTTTTCTAATTATGAAACATTTTTCACTTGCAATAAAAACTAGTTCTTTGAGAGTATGAATAATATTCAGTATTTTTAGGCATCTTTTAATGTGTTAGAACTGAACTTTCTCTGACATTTAGCAGTGTCAGGAAAAAGGCTCTTGCAGAGGAAGCCTCATATTTCTAACTGCTTATGGCAAAGAGTGGGTTTATGGCATCACGACTTTCACAGCCTTGAAGATGCCTTGCATTGCAGTGGTGATGAAAAAGCATCAGGCCAGGTCCTGCTGTCCATGCTGAGATCACAGCTCCAAAGCGTGGCCAGTGTCACTGTGCACTCAGTCACTGTGGACTTGCCACCTCTGAGTTCCAGCCAAGAGGAAGGGCTTTGCTTAGTACAACTTCTATAGAATTTGTGGTAAAAGGCAATCTTTGATTTAACGCATTTACAGTGCATTTCTGGCATTTCGACTTTATCCTGTGGGAATCTGGTGTGCTTCCACAGAGCCTGGGGTGGGCTTAGGTGACATAAAGCTGGCAAATTCAGGAGTCGTGAGTCCCAGGCTGCTGCTCCTACCCAACAATCTTTTTCTTTCTGTGAAAATACTAAATGGCTTTTTCATAGGAATTGTACTGGGATTTGATTGACATTATCCCCGGACTAAAGGCATGCATTTAAAGTGCTTTGTTACTGATTTTCACAGGACAATGACTGTTACCTTTGGTTATGTACGGACTCTTAAATAAAAGAATTATTTCTGTGTTAATGTCCAGTGTGAACTTGGACTTTGATCATTATCTTTTTAGAGTTCATGGCTGTAACTTTACACGTGATTACTTTTACCTATCTAACAGGCTGGAATGCATCAAAAGGATAAGAACCAACAAGAGTGGGAATAGCTTGGGGTTAAGATGCTGATTCAGCTGGGAGATGTGATCTTGGTAAATTCTCCTCATCAGCTCTGCTCCCTAGCTTTCTGCTTCTAAAACAGATTAAAATGTTGCTTTTTTTTTTTTCCTCTTGCCTTTTGTCTGTGTAAATTGTAAGCACTGGGGAGGGTGCATATGTGCAACACCTTGTACACTAGTGTTTCTTGCTACAACCATAACATTTAATCAATAAAAATAAGCCTTGTGCTTCTTTGATTCATGAAATGCTGAATGTCTCACTAGTCTGAGCCAGAGAGGAACATGCATTTCAGATGACCTTTAACTGGAAAGCGTGGGAGATCACTGTCCTTGCTTTCAGTTGTGGAGTATGAAGCCAGTAATGCAAATTTTTAGGCTCTTGGCATGCAAATTAACAAAAGAGGTGGCAGTACACACGTCTATTCAAAGCTCAAAGCATCACATGTGCACAGGAAAAAAATTAAAAAGGTTACACTTCTGTAGTTCTCTACAGTCAAGCATTCTTTCAAAGGGAAAATCCATCACTTTGAAGAATTTACAGAAGAAAACCTCCACAGCAACTAAAGCTGCAGGCAAGCGAGTGAATGCAACTGCTGAGAAAAATAAATAAGGGCCTTTACAGCAGTCCTGTTGAATTGAAATTTTCCTTTATCATAGACTAGGCTGTTCTAATCTTCTTTTCTACCTCTAGCCACACATTTTTAAAGAAGATTTTCTAAACGTAAAAATGTTACAGCAAAAGCAGAATTTCTAAGTATTGTAAACCATCTCTTACCATAGTAAAACACCATCTGAATTTGCCAAATAACCAGTTTGGCTTAATTTCTCATTCCTGTTGCCTACACGAGAAAATTTGGTACCAAAAAAATGGCAGTTGGGTCACACATTGACAGAAATGTCATCTTCTATGGAAGCTGGCAGTCAGCAAGTGCCTCAAAATGCTTGAACAAGCCTTGGAGCACGGACCAGACTGAGAGTAAAGCAAAGGAGCCTTCTGCAAGACATATTGTCCCCAAAGGTCCCATGAGCCACAGCAGCCCAGGCGTTCATGACATCTTGTTTTTCCAGGTAAGCTTAAACAAAACCTCAGGCAACCTAAGTTCATAGGTTACTTTTTACAGAGGCCACATACTTTGACATTTAAAGTACAGAAATGGGCTAAATGAGATGTAGATTTTATTTGCTGGTAGATGTACCAAATACTGGGCTGAAAGCTCTGCTGAATTGAGCCTGGAGGATAAAGCTAAAAGCAGGGCAAGACTGTAGTTGTAATTTTATTTGGGATTGAACTGATTTTTTTTTCTCGGGAATGAGGTGCCACAGAAGGAGTCACGCATGGGACTAACTAGCAAGTGTAGAGAGAAAATGAGGAAAATGCCTTGAAAAGGTGGGCTGGTGCCAGGATAGAAGGGTGAAAGCTGATGATGCTCCTGAATATATGTTCCCATGGAACTGGAACCATTTCTCGTCTCACTAGTCTCTCATGAAGGGTGGTTGGCAGGAGCCATCCTTGGTTCCTTGGACTGCAGTCAGAGCATGACCCGCTGATTGCCCTCTGAAATCAACAACCCCTCTACATTATCCTACTTGTGTAGCCTCCAGCCAGCCTTGACTCTGACGGTAACATTCTGCTCAGAACACAGTGTGATACAGCACTGCCACTGCAAAAAGTGCATTTCAGTTTGGGGCTAAATCTTTCAACACACCCCCCCAGTATTTGTTAGCACTCCTTTCGCTCCCCCACAGATGTGTCGGCCAGGCAGGGTGACCAAGGCTGAAGTCTGCTGGGACAGAAGGTTGTGTTGGACCAAAGACGGCTTCTGCTGAACCTTCTGGAGTGCAGCTACTTGTTAATTTCCAGAGATGGTGTTGAGCTTCGGAAGCGGCTCTGCGAGGAGTGAACTTACACCCAGCCTGGCTTATTAGTTCTGGCTTGTTAAAGCCTGCGAGGCTCCGGAGGAGGCTGGCCCAGCTCCAAGCAGTGCAAGGATGTGCACTAACGAGAGGGTGACACCACGTTTACATTAGGTTTTTTCTGAATACACACCTAATCAAGACACGTTTGGTACCAACCATATCCTGCATTAATAGTGCTGTGCGAGCAACACAGCCACGAGGCATCCTTCGGACCTGTGTGCCCGCGGTCCTGCAGCGATGCTCCTACATCCCAAAGCACGGGGACGGGATGTAGGACAGCGGGCTGGGCTGGGCACAGGACGGACGTGACCCGCTCCGTCCAAAAGCCCGCTCGCAGCGCTCTGCCGGCGGCACCGCGGCCTCGGTCGGGGGGTTTCTTGGGGCAGGTGATGCGGCAGAGCCGGAGGGGCAGGTGGCCGGGGGGTGGCGGCCCTGCCTCCCGCGCGGCGAGCGGCGCTGCCCGGGCTCGGCCGGCCGCGTCCCCGCCTTCCTTCCATTGGCGTGGCGGCCCCACGTGGGAGCCCCCGCGCGGGGCGGGGAGGGCGGCAGGGAAGGAGGGAGGGGGCTCGGCGAAGGGCGGGCGCTCGTTGTCCTGGCGACGCCAGAGTGAGTTGTGGCGGCGGCGGCGGCGGCGCGGAGCGGCGGCGCTGGAGCCGGAGCCGGGCGTGCAGGGCGGCCCCTCGCCCTGCCCCGGCCGCATGGGCCGCCGGCCCGCGGGAGCAGCAGCGCCCAGAGCCGCCCGCCCCGCCGCGGCAGCCCCGGCAGGTACCGGCGGGACGCGGGCGGGCGCGGGGAGCCCTGCCCGGCGCTCCGGAGGGATGCGAAAGTTTGTCCCGGCGCGCCCGCTGCCTCCGGCGGCGGGAGGGACGCGGCCCCGGGCGGGCGGAGCCCCGCGCTTCTCCGGCGGCTCGGGGCCGGCAGCGAGCCCTGCCCGCCGGGGAGCGGCTCGGGGCGGGAGGGGGGTCCCGGGGGGCTCTGCCCCATCCGCAGCTCGGCTCGGTTCGGTTCGGTTCGGCGGGGCCGGCACCGCCCGCCCGGCCGCGCTGCTCCGCGCTCCCTGCGGCGGCGGGGCCGCAACTTGTGCGGGGCGGGCTCGGGGCTGGGGGCGCTCCCTCGGGGTGGGCGCGGGCGGGTCGTGCTGCCGCTGCTGCTGCTGTCCTCTGCCATTATTTGTGTATTGTTGTTGTTATTTCATGTGTCGTTGTGTGCCGGGCAGCCCGCCCCGGGCGGGGTGCGGTGTCCCCAAGCCCGCGGGGTTTTGTCTGGCACCTCGCGGAGCCGCGGCACTCACGGGCTGCCCGGCTTCTCCTTCCCCGCGTGAAAAAAAAATAACTTGTGGATTTGCTTGCTTTGCTTGTTCCCGAAACACGGGCAGTTGCGGGAATAAAGAATTCCTGATGTGGCGAGATTGCTTACATTTTAATGAGAAAACCCCCGAAAGTTGCGTTAATTTGCGTTACTTTTGATGGAAGACTGGCGGCCAGGCGGCGTCCTTGAGGATCTGGGTACCCAGCGAGGTATTTGTGAGCGACATTCTGTGCAGGTGGGGACCTTTTTGGGGCTGTGTATTGAGGATGGACCCTGGTACGACATATCCAGGTGGAGCCCTTATGGCTTAAATTTGAGAATATGAATCCACCTGTGGTTCATTGAGACTGTTAATGTGTTTAAACCACGGTCAGGTGTAGGCTCCGAGCTCTTAGAGCTGTTTATTCAGGGAGGATGTTCAGTCGTAGCCGTACTGGGAGCTTTGGATGTTGCTGTGATGGGACAATGGGGATTTTGGGTCGCTTGGGTTTTTTGTTAGTTTCAGCGTCTCTGGCTATGTGGTGATTTCCCCAGCAAACCTTACCTTTTTCCTCTTCTTGAAGTTTTTGTTTTGTATTTAATGCAAATTAATTGGCGTGAAATTAAATTTGTTAATAAATCCATCTCCACATTCAGATATGTACAGAGATTAAAAAGTGAAACTTATTTTTACTGGAGATAGTAAGAATAAAATTCAGTCTAGGTATTCAAAAATGTTTTGGTTTGTGGCTGACTTGGAATGGTTCTTTAAGCTTCAGTATGCTTTTTTCCCCTTCTGTTAATATATATTTTTTTAATATCTGGAGCTTAATGTAGCTAATTTGGGCAGTGACACAAAATACCTATAACATGTGGTCTTAGGTTGCAGGCATGTACTAAGTACTACATACAAATAGATCCTCACATGTTTCCTCAGAGAGGCTCTTTCCATGATGGTTAAAGCTGGAACATTGAATGCATTGGAACTTCCAGAGACTGCACTTTTTCTTCTTATTCTTTTTTTTTCCTAGTTGAGGGGACCTTTCACGTTGTCCTTAGTTGCACTGGTTATGTCATGCTATTCCAGCATGGCATTACACGATGTGACTGATGCAGTCTCATGTGTCACATCACAGTGAAATCACTGGAGGGAAAAAGTTTTCCTCGGTGGGACTTAAGGATATTTTAAAAATTTGGGTTTTTTTTTTTGCTTGTGATATTTGTTGCTAAGGTCAGAGGCCATGTATTGCCTTCAAGGTACCTGTCTGATTTCTGTGGCTGTTGGCGGGTTTGAAACCACAGATCAGGAGGAGATTCTGGTTCAAAATAAAATTGGAAACCTCCTGTTTTTCTGTAAAATGGGTTAGATGTGTTTTTAGATTACTTTCAAATGGCAAAGCATTGCTGCAATCAGCTGTATTCTTTCTTGTGCTCTTTGGAAGAAAGAGAACTGGCTTGATGACCTAGTGTTTCATGGTGAGGAGCAGTGAGAGAACATTTGAAGTGATAGGCAAAAGCATTATTTCTACCTGTTGTCTTGTCACGATTTTTGCCTTGGTGTAACAAGGGACCTCAGCATGCAGAACAAGCATTTCCACTGGGTTGTGAGAAATCTATTTTTTATGCTGTTTATCCTTCAGCGACGGGAGAGTGTCTGATGATCTTATTTATTAGTTCCTTTGTTACATAGGTTTGGATTTTTTTGGTGCTTACCAGGCTTGTAGCAACATGCAGCTAAATATGTGCTCTTATACCATGCTCAGCTAAGGTGGCTAAAATTGATTTAATGTTTAGCCTTTTTAGTATGAAATTCAGTGTAATAAATGTGTTTTTCCTGGTGCCTGCTGATATTGATCCCACCTTACAAATTAACTCGGGAGACTCTTTGTCTCTTGTAAACTTATGCATCTCAGTACAAAAAGAACAGCATTTTAAGCTGGTTGACCTGCTAAGCTGCGATTTCAGGTGCTGCTCTGCTTTCTTTCCCAAGTAATAATAGAACCTGTTTGTTCACGCATTATCGCGCTCAGGATTTTGGGAGGTGGCACTCAGTAACTTTACAGACTGTGGAGAAAGATCTCTTAGGAAGAGACTCCAGAAGAATAATGGATTTGGCTTTAGATCTGGGATTCTGACCCCTGGAAAGCTGAGTTTTGAGTTGATCCTTGCAGGCTTCAGTCAGTGTTGTTGCAGAATCTTCAGCTCTGAGGTACAATATTGTCATTCTGGGCTGGTTTTATGCAAGAAGCCCCAAAGGCAAGGTAACACTGTAAATAGGCATCAAAGCGTTTTGAGAAGCTTGGATGAGGACTGTAGTATGTTCAAAACATGTAATTATTGTATCAGTTCTGACTTGCGGCTCCTGGTGGTGGGCAAAGAACATCAGTAGCTGTATTTTCTTTCAAGCTGGTAAAAACTGCTTTTTTTTCCCCCTTCTCTTCTAGGTATTTGTTTGAATACATAGAAGAAGATGACAAGTGTGCATGGATGATTTTACGTAATTAACACCTTCTAGATTTGCAAAAGGCAATTATCACTGCGAAGTGTTTACATTGATTTATGGGAGGAAGGTGGCCCATGAGAGGGATGCTGATAATATCAACACAGTGGATTAAATGCACATTTACACCTTTATTGACATATAAATTATCTGTGCCAGGAATGCACTGAAAAGGCTGCTGATGGAGCAATAATGTGGCACAAACTACTGGGTTTGGATTCAGCTCTGTCATCCTTCTGTAAAGCACTTACATGGAAACCTTCATCTGAGCTACTCTAGGATATAGAGGCTCACAGAATGGCTGCTTGTTAGGATAATGAGCACTGATGGCAAACAGGAATTTAGAAGAACGATAAAAGACAATGGACGAGGTTTGAAGGAATTGTCTCGCCCTTTTTTAAATTATTTTTAGTTTTTCGTTGTTTATACTATGGATTTTTAGAGAAAGTTTAAAGAGGCTGGAAGAGTCTTTGTAGCAGGGAAATGGAACCTGGCTCTGAATCCAGCCAACATCAGAAAAGAAAGACTGTGACACATGGACTGGAAGATCAAAAAAGGGTAAGTGACAAAAGGTGGGAACAATTTCTGCTTAAATTACTGAAGGAGATGCAAGTGGCAGAAGAGCTCCACATAATGCTTTTATCACTTGCACTTGCTGCTCGCTTTGCTCAGCCAGCTGTAGATCTCTGCTCCTGATTATATGTTTTAGAAAATGTTTGTCTTTCTCTTCAGGCTTCTTCCAATTTATGGAGCAAAGAGCTGAGGGAAGGGGAAATTGTGATATGAGTGAAAGAAGGGAAAAATCTCCAGACTTCTGTCTGTTGATAAAGAGACATACATTGCAAATGAAGCATACTGACTCTTACTGAGTCTGGCCAGATTAATGATTTATTTTAAGTTTAGCTTTTTCCTTCTTGTTGATATCATTAGTGAAGTGGTTAGAAAAATGCTTTCTTGGCATTTGGGTGCTTTAATTTGCTGAGATTGTTGTGCACTTGTCAGTGTCCTCGTTGTCCTGGTGGTACTGTTTGCATTTTGCTTTAGTTGCCAGATGTAATTTTGGCTTGAATCAAAAGGTGCAGTGGAACGTGCTTAATGACAGATGTTGGCCCTCATTTCTGCACAAGTGCTTTGTGGCAGCTCTGTGTGTCAGGCTGGTGTTGTGTTATCCCATCCTAATGGGTTGGTGCACTAAATTGACCTAAGTGAAGTCCTTGTCTCAGACAAAACTGTAGCTTGTGAACAACTGTGACTCCAAAGTTGTTTTGTTGGCACCAGTCAAGCAAACTAAAGCTTGACATGTTTTGCTGTATAAATCATTGATGTTGTCCTCTATGCAGAGTTGATGGGGGATAGAAAATGCCACGTTCAGCTCTGTGTGGAGAGCTCCTTTCCCCTGTATGATTTTTATTTCAGTTGAAAACTGAGTTAGAAAAAAAATGGACCGTCAGCTATTATTTTGCTGTTCAATAGCACTGTCTAATTTCAGGGAGAGGGAGGTTTGTGTCAGTTTCATCAGGTCTGCTGAAGAATAAAAGTGGTTTCTCTGTCACCCCATTAGAAATCTAAGCAGCCTGGAAAACTTTCAGAAATTGGATAAAATGCAGCTGCTTGCTTGGGGAGAAATGGCATTTGGGGAACATTTATTTGGGGAACAAAATAAAACTCCTGAATGTATCTTAATTGCACCAAGCATGATCTATTAACTGACAAGCTGCCAAGGCCTCCCTTCTACTTTTTTCAAGGAAGCATTTTGGGACTGAAGTAAATCAATAAGGGTTGAAACAAAATCCTTCTATTGACTTAATTTCTGGAGGCTGCTAGAACACTTTTTTTTTTTTCACCCCCCCCTCCTTAAGTGTACCACATTATACTGCACGTGGGGTGTGATGGGAAAAACATTTGCGACCTGTGACACCAAAGTATGCTGTAATTGTTTTGATGCACCAAAAGTAATATGCAATTATGTGTGTCTCTCCTTGCTGATAGGTATGGGAGCCTACATCTCCCATCTGCTCCTGGCTCTGGGTGTTTGGTGCACATGTAGCATGGGGCCTCTGAATGTATAATATAACCCCAAGTGAGGCTCAGTGGCAGCTGGGATAACATCAATTGGTCATGCTTTGCTGACATTCATTTTAACTTGAACTCTAGCCGTCATGGAGATTATTAAATTTATAATGATATATGTAAGATCCATTTTAATGACTCCACATGCTTGGGTGATCTCTCTCACTTCTGTTTGCAAAACAAGTCTTAATGGAGTATTACATTTCATTTCCTATAGAATTTTTCAGGGAAAGGTTACTGATGAGAGCTTTGCTTAGACTTCTGCTTACTGGGAAAAATCAGTTTGGAATAATAATGTTGATGCAACTCAGTTGTTGTTATGATGGAGTTGAATAGTGATGTGAACTTCAGTGTTTCTAAGCTTAAAATTCTTAGGTTTCTGATAGGGAAAGGTGTATGTGCGATCAAAGGCCATTACAATTAACCATCAATAGACATTTTTTGTTACTGGAAATGAGGCTTGTGCAGGAAGAAATAAGACCAAGCTCATTTTTAATCAGGTAAGTGCATTATCCTTTTTATCACCATGTATTTTATGGACATAAAGTCGACCATTGTTTAGTGTTTGTGAAGCAGTAAGAAATCAGTCTGTATGTGCACACCCCTTGATGATGGATCTGACTTGTCCTTCCCAAGTAAAATGCAGAATGCTGTGTCTGCATTTGTGGTGTAGAAATAAAGCTTAGTTTCCTGTTTGTTGTTTCTTTTTTTTTTTTAAGTGTATTTTTAAGTATCAACGTAGTAGCTATATTGATTAAAGCAAGACAAGATTTAGTATTTGTGCTTGTTTTTTAGAGGGATGGGGTTTTGCTTTTTCTGTATTGGCTGATCTTCAAGAACTCAAAACTGTGCTGTCTCTGACTTTGCTGAAATCAGCCAAAGCAGGTTCTTCTCACTCATCACAGCTTTCCAGGCTGACTTTAAGAGGACTCCTATTAATCTTTGGGATAGCAATGCAACCATCTACATATCTTAAGTTGGCTCTAGTGGGAATTACACAGCCAAATTCCATGTAACTGGTAATGTACAAGTGAAGAATTTGATCAGGTTTAACAACCGTGTAAGCTGACCATCTGAAGGTAGCAGGATTACCAGCATGAATACTAATGTGAATAGTGAGCAGGCTTTATGCCAGGATATGACCTTGGCAACAGTCTTTAACTACAAGAGTAATACAGGTGATGCTACAGACTTTTTGTCCTTAAAGGTTGTATGTAGGGTATTGTTTTGATATAAAATGTATTTTTGCTCAAGAGCAGTGAATTCAGATGTTTACTTTTTTTTTGTCTTCAAGAAGAGATTTAAGGCAAAAATTGCTGCTAAAATAATCTAGTTAGGTACATTTTCATGTCCTGTGCCATGAAAAATTTAGTGCTGCCCTGCGTTCTGATAAAATGCATTTTCTTCTGATGATTGAAATGAAATATTTCTTCAGTTGATTTCCATCCTTCGTTCCCCTTCTTGACTTTTCATTCAGGTCTGTAGCTGTAAGTTAGTGGGACATCCTAAAGAAATGTGTATGTGCAATCGTGACAGAATTCTCTTCTGCTGCCTGACTGAACCCTCTTTGACTGAATCATGAGTAAAATGCAATTGTGAAATGCATTCAGACTTTGGAAGGGTCTCTGTAAATGTGTATTTTATGCTTAGATGTGCTCTATTGTCTAACTAAACATTTGTCTATGCTTAACTTGCGATTTTAATTTTTTAGGGATTTATTTGCTCTTTCCTGGTGTACTGGCCTGGCTGGTTTTGGGAAGGACTGTGTTTTGTTGTCAGCAGCACAAAGTAGCATGGTCACAGCCTTCTAGTTGCTTTTGTACATGGGTTTGTGGGCATTTTTGGTTTTGACTGCATTAAAAATTGTCACCCTGGACTTTGAAATATCCGTTCAAGCTCCCTGGCCATGCTGCCACAGAGGCAGAGTGTGTCTGGCACTGTACTTTGGAAAGCCAAAGTGATGATGGTCTTCTAGTATTTTTTTCCTCTTTTGCTACTTGATAGTAAATATCCTCAGTTTGGTTTTCTTTTAATATATTTTTTAATTTTCATTTTGAATGAAGAATGTGTGAGCTGCAGTTTTACAGTGTTACAAGCAGCCTAACACTGTTTTCAAGGGACATCTTTCTCTCTTGACTTGTTTTTGTTGGAGCAGTCGTTGTGATACTCGTGACTGAAGCCATATGCTTTAACTTTCTCCTGGGTTTGTGTTTTTCCTGGCTGATTATTGATACACTTCCCATTTGCTTCAGGATGCTCTGCTGCTACCTTTATATCAAAGTCAGTTTAAAGAGCTTAAGTAGTCTCACATGTATTGACCTGCTTATACTGAGGACTTGTGTTGTTTAAAGCAGGGCAATGGTGGCTGAGTACTGTGTTTATTAGCAGAATTTTGTGCTGAGACATTAATGCAGTTGGGTGCTGTGCTGCTGAGCCAGTGTGGAAGCACTCAAGTATACACCACTTAGAAATTGCAGCAAGACTTGGCTTATGAAATTACAGCAAGCTGTGTTGTGGTGTTTTGATAATTTAGCTAACTGGGTTTTTATGGAAATACACATGCAATAAAAATCCACTGAGCAGGAGAACTGAGAAAATGTCAGCTTCTCCTTCATTTTTCAGATATTTAAAACCTTCTGTAAACATAACAATCTCTGTAGAATTTTAGTTCCTGACTGGATTTTAAGTTTTTATTACAGTAATTAAGATTGCTAATAAATTTACTTTAAACCTTATCATAGAATCAGATTTGGGAGATTTTAGTTACCTGTGTCCAGAGCTTGGCTTCTGCTTTAAGGTCGTAAGTTTCCTGCTCTTTGGGATGCTTACAACCCTTTTTTGTGGCTATGTTGTCTGTGATAATTTTAAGCCACTCTTCACTGAGAAATTGACTAAAGAAACAGGTAGTTGTGTTTGTTTCAGTGATGCAGATTTTCACCTAATGTTTGCTACAAGGTGATTTGTTCTATTTTATCTGAAAGTTCTTTCTACAATGGTTTTAATGAGAGAGTCCTAGGAGTGTGACTTGGTATTGCCAAAGATCAGACCAGTCAGACCCTGGTCATGAAGAAATTTTACATACTGTCAAAAATGTTTATATAGTGTAAACAAAGGATCTTGCTTATTCAGCTGATGTCTCCTGTAATCTTTGTCTAGTTAAAGGAATTTGTGAACTTCTAAGATTTAAGGGTGATTGTCTCCAACTTGTATAAGTTTGTTAGGATGTGATTGTGTTGTTTGGTGATGTCAACCAAAGATTGGACTGCAAGTGCTGAACTTCATGTGCCTGAGGGCTGTGGCATAGTCTGCTCTAGAACTGACTTGTGTAAATCTCAGTCTTTCATCTCTTGGCCCTGACCTTTCCCCATGTCTGTGTTACTGTACAATGGAAAAAGCTCGTGTGTGATTCCTTGAGGTCTTAGGCTTGCCCACATTTTTGAGCTCTACCTCTGTTTTGTGAAGTGAGTGAACTATACGAGGCACAGGTACATGTGCTATTTCTTTTCCTCATACCAAGTGAAGTTCATTACCTCGAAAATAACTTGACTAAGGAGTTTCAACTGGAATTCCAAGGACGTGGAAGAAATACCCATGTGCAAGCAGATGGCTAAAGCCATGAAGGACAGTTGTGGCTTTCCACATGAACTGTGGCTGAAAGCCTCTTTGAGAGGGAGGGAATGAAGTTGATCAGGAGAGGAAACCAAGGAGCTGATGAGATGCATGAGCAGCTGCTGCTTGTGCTGTGGCTCTGAAGTGATGGGAGAAATGTGAGTGAAGCATTCTGCTACAAGGATAGGACTCTGGAAATCTCAGTGGAAAACATCTGTAACACCTTTTGCAAATTTGCTAATGGCACTCTTGAAGCAGGATGCCCAGTTTTGGATCTCTATATTAAAAATAGAGCATGGGAATGAATTACAGTAAGCTTGGGAGAGCCTGACATCCACCTTCCCCCAAATGAACAAAAAGCAAAACTATTATTCTTGAGGGTTTATTCCAAAATTCTGGCAAGCATGCCTCTGAAAATACTTGTATGGTAGACAGTTTACACAGCAGATAAGTGCAGATTTCATTGTAAATGGAACTCTACAAAGTCAGGAAGAAATTATTGCTGTTTGCTGAAATTGTCTTGAATAATATGGAAGAGTTGATTATTACTAGTCTTAAAGAAGTGAGGATCAGTGCTGATGAGGATTTTATATGGCACCCCCGTATCTGCTCGTGTGTGGAAGAACTTCCCTGCTTGCATTTGTGTAGTTTTAAACTGGCTTTTCTCTGCTTCTTCTCTGATGGTGGATTAAGACTACACTGGTGTGATCTGCTCGTTGAGATCCTACAACAGTGTCTGGTGTGCTGCACTGCCAGTGGCCCTGATCAATAGCTGATCTTTCCGAGCTGGACAGAAACCCAGCAACATGATGCATCAGCTGCTTGCCTTGTGTGTAGGGAAGAAATCCAGCCTTTCTTCCAGCTGCTGCTGACAACAGGCTTTAAAACCCTAAGGCATTGCATATGATTATTGTTCTTATCTTGGATGACTATGAGTATTAATGGTCATAAATTAGCTGGGATATTTCAAAATATAGCCAGGCATCTTGTTTCTGTGGGAAATCTCCAGTCTGGGGTGGGTTATATATTCTGTCTCCTCTAGTTGGCCTTGGGTTGCCTTGTCTGGGGCCCTTGTGAGTGTGGGCTAAAGAGTGAAAGCTGGACATGATGCTGTAGCTGTGGCTCTGTGCATTAGTGAGCCTCTTACTGCAGTTTTCCACATCCTGTGGTATAAATGAGGATTTTATAGCTAAGATCCTAATGGCTTCATCAATCTAATTTCAGAGGTAATGAAACTAAAAGGCTCAAGCAGTAAATACAGGTAAATGTTATGTAGTATAGGGTGTATTCTTTGGAGTATAAGAACATTTGTTTCAAAATAAAGTTAACTTCTGATATTAGAAAGAGTTGTAGGATGCTAAAGAGAACTCTCTCCTTAGTACAAAACTTCTTCCATTACCAGTTAGATTGTAAAACTTTTCCCCCTAATACCAGAGTGTTCCTGGAAATACTTCTGTAGCTGTGAAATGCACTTCATCTCTCATTCCCTTTTTTAGTGGTTTAGCAGGATTTTTTGTATTTCCCTCATTGTTTCTGTGATTAAGATATAGCAAACCCATGTTTTCTGTGCCATAGGATGCATTTCACCTGATGCACTGCTTACGGGAAATTTGGGAGGAAACCTGAATGGGTCCCTCTAGGAAACAGATTCAAGCAGTCCCTCCCCCAGGTGTTTTGGGAAAAGATTTCCTCAGAGACAAGTGGAAAAAAGCTGTTTATTTAACAGGCAAAGCACTCCCCAGCACAAAAATGAGCAATACTAAAGAGCAGAACCTCTCAGTGCTCTGCGGAGATGACAAATTCAGCAGAGTCCCTTCCGTGGCTGCAGCCCGGCTCTCTCAGGCTGTTCTCAGTCCCTCCATCCCTGGGAAATGTCACAGCCCAGCCCAGGCCTGGTGGGACACAGCTGGGAGCTCCTGGGGCTCCTCTGGGTTTGCAGTCCACAGCAGGTTTGAACAGTTCCAAGAAAAAGGAAAAAGCACAGGCCAGGGAACTTGTCTGCCTCAGCGAGTCAGAAACTGCCAAGAGCAAAGGAGAGCTCTGAGCTGCTGCCCAGTGCAGACAGCACAGTCAGGGGGAAGGATGCAGGGAGCAAGGGCAGTCTGTGATAACAAACTCTGCCTCCTCTCTCCCCCCTCACCCTTGGAACCAGCCTTAAAGTGCAGAACCCAACATCCAACACAAACAGAACAGACACTGGGGATACAGGCAGCACAAAGTCAGCCCAGGACAAGGAGCCAGCCCACTTCCCACCTTTACACATGGGAAAAGTCCAATGGAAATCACTGAGTGTCAGAAGACTCAGTGTTGCAAAAATTAATTCTATGTCCTGTGCATTTAATAGGACTGGTGTCTCTGTCTGTTACATAAAAGGTACAAGAAGGTAAACATTAGAGGTTGTGGTTTTAATTATTTTTATAAAGCAAGTGTGACTTTCAGATAATATACATCCTAACTCATTAGTGTGTAGTTTCCCCACACACCTCCTTAGAAAAATGTTCATTATTATTCAAATGGCTACCCTCTGGCTTTGAAGTAATTGTCACTTGGAATAATGTGTGGGCCATGGTAGAAAATACTTCAAAACCTAAATAGCTGGGAAATTCAAATTGGACAGTCAGACATTGCCTCTCGTTATGTCTGTGCCTGGAAGCAAATTTGATACCCCTGAGGTCTGCTATCTATTGTGATATTCCTGGGGAAGGAACTGGTAGGAAAGGGAATGAGGAAAAGGAAGGAGTGGACAGGAAATAGTCTTAGTGATAATTCAGACTTCTTTATTAATTTTAGGGCATATTGCAAACTTGGACTCTTCCAGACCCAAGGGTTTTCCAGACAGGGAGGCATTAGGGAGAGACAGACATGCATTTGTCAGTATTTATTTTTAGGCACTCAATGTTAGGGGTTTTTCTGGTTGATTATAGTCTAGTTTGACAGATGTGGTATAGATTTATTTATGCTTGCACACAGCAGCAATTCATAACTTTAACAAACAAATATTAGTGACATCTTCCAGTAGCAGTAAAGTTCTAGTATATTCTTTAATAAAAAATTAGGTTTCTCTATTAAAGTGTAGATCCAGTACAACAGGCAACTTGAAACATATTTACTGGTGCAGTGTAGATGAAGAAGTTCTTGGTGAGTGTGACAAATGTGTGTTTCTTAGGTATTCCTGCTTGAAAAACATCGTATGTCTGTGTTTGCATTCATATTCATGTGTTACTTTCAAAGGGTAGTTGAAGAGGAATACTTAAAATGTAACAGACCTGGCAGTAAAATAGGTGTGTTACAGATTGAAACATATTTTCCTCTAAAATTGTTCAAGGTCACATTGCTCTGACTCTAAAATAACTGGTAGGAGACTGCTGGACTAAGAGAATTTATTCCCCCAGCTGAATTCCCTTTGTAATGCAGTACCTTATTATTGTTTTCTAGATCAAGTTGTAATTTCTCTTTGCTGAGGAAGACTGAGAGGGATAATATATCTGAGTTTCTTGCTTTTTCTTGCACAGACCCTTTTGCCAGTCAGTCCACTCTCTGTTCCTGCCCTTTATCTGGCAATGCAGGGGAAGGATGTGACAGTGACCCACGGTCTCATTATGGGCAGATACCCCAACCTTTCTCCAGCTGCTCAGGAGTCCACTGCAGCTTCAGATGGGAACCAGACCCATTTCTGTGAGACTGAGAGACTCCTGCAGCATTCCCATGGAAATAGAAGTCAGTGAGAGGATGGACATCATTTTGTGGTAGAGTGAAAAAAAAATCCTATCCTTTTTGTGGTAGAATTATAAAAATCCCTTCTTTGCAGAAGACTGTCATTCATCCTTTAGAAAGAAATGATCTGGCTTACAAATTAGCTTGTCCTTGCAGCATTAGGGGAAAAAATAGCATGTTATTGAAGACTCTGATTCCTTTTCTTGCTAACAGATTATGATGCGTGAATGTCTCTTGCGGCTATCGCACATTGATGGTAATAAATATGTACTCAGGCTTGTGTAGCTATTTTTCAAGTATTCTGCACTAGAAAAAGGAGTTGTATTCAAGGGAGCTGAGGGGCAAGAGAATAGCTTCTGAGATCTGATAACAACTGAGGAATCGATAGAGACAAGGTAGGCTTGTTATGAAAAACCTCACTTATAGGTGGAAAATGAGAATTTAGCGTGCTACAAGCGTTTAGCTTGCAGTTTATTTTCGAAAGTCTTTCAGTTCTTCATTGTGATGACAGCAGTGACTATCAGCTCCTCAGTAACTTGGAGGATTTGTTTTGGATAAACAACATACATCTGATATGATTAGTCCAAAAATGTAACAAGGCAGATGGAATTGCCTGTGTTATTTCATTGTTGCTCTCTGAAGTCTCCTAATTCACATGCCTTGTTTTCTTCATTGGTGTTTGCTGTATCATGTCAAACAAGGTAATAAGTTTTTAAAATGTCGTCAATTTAGTACTGTGATACTCAAAATTTTAAGTAAATCCTATGAATGCAGTAGGAATGATAGTGGTTAGAAACTGGAGACATCACAGAATTGCAAGGCTTAGGGTAAGGAAACTTGGACTGTAGTTAAATTTTTTAGTGATATGAGCAGGAACTGGACCTCAGTTGTTCTATTATTGTTCCATTGGTTCATAACATGAATGTTAAACTAATCAAACCAAAACTAGATGGTGCTAATTCAGTTATTGAAAGTGTGCCCTTTCCATATCAGGCTTGATCAAAATCAGCATAAGATACTAGAAATGAATGAAAGTTGCATCAGACCTCTCTTAGTTGCATAATGTTTGGGCTTTAATATTATTTAGGCTGATAGCTCACATTCTGTGAATGAGAAGACCACCACAAAACACCAGAAAATATCTTTATTTCAGACATTTAATTTTTATGGGTCTTAAATACTGCACTCCATTGATGTGAAACTCATATTAATCTTATGTGCTGGCTGTCTCTTTAATTTGCCTTCCAAACTGGCATCATTTTGATTAATATGCTGACTGCTGGAGCTCAGGCTTGGCAATAGGAAGAGCCTGTCTTCAAACTCCTTTTCCTTTAAGATGCTTGACTAAATAAAAGGAAGATTAGTTATAGTGTGTATGTGTTAGGACTGGAATAAAATATTCATAAATATTTATCAGGTGGGGAAAATAAATACATGGGTGCATCCTTTTAAAACTCAGATGACATGGCATAATAGACCAGCTGGCAGAGGATGAAAGGTGAGTGTGGGGGGAGATTTTTCACCTTGTGTAAACTATGTAGTAACCTGAAGTGCAGTAATGCACATTGAAATGCCAAAATAGATGGAAGCATGTACAGGCAAGGGCCTTTCTAGATAGATTGGCAGATGATTGCTTTCCTAAGAGCCTGGAACTTGGAACTGATGGTGGCTGCTCTAATGTCCTGCACTGTATTTACAGTGGCTGAGTGTGAAGTCAATGTGTTTAATGCTTTGACAGAATCACAATGAGAACGAAGACATGTACTGAGTGGCATTAGCAGAAAATCCAGATTTCACATACATTGTGATCAATAATGACATAAACACAATGTTTTGAGTCTCCTATATTCACCTGTTGGATTTTTCCATGTGTATAAGTGTATCTCTTCACGGAGGAGAATATTTGTTTCCAATTGTCAATTATAAATAATAAGAGCAGGAAAGATGGAGCTCTGTGCTTCAGGAGAGCAGTGTGTGAAGTGCTGAGGTGTGAAAGAAAAATCCTCCTTTTCTTGTTCTCTAGGTTGTTTTAGCAGGATCTGAGTTGGGAGGTGCTGCAGGTGGGTGGTGATAATTGGCCCAGCCTGGGTATGTTCCAATAGCAAGAAGCATCTCTGGAGTTTTTAGTCAAAAGTTCAACCAAAAGGAGCCTTCATGATCTCAGTGTGTCACATTGGTTGGGCTGATCTGTGTGCTGCTGTCCTGCTGCTGCAGCTTCACATTTCAAGGGCTAACTTGTTTGGGTGACCCCTTCAGTGCTGCCCTACTCAGATGAGAATATCTGAGACACACACCTCCCAGTACTGGATTCCTCTTGGATTAAGCTAATTTTTGGGGTGTTTTTCGGTTGTGGTATTTCTTTCTTTTCCTTTGACAGGTAGGCATCATTTTCAGATTAATCCAGCTGTCAGCATGGCCCTGTGTGACTTTAGGCAATGTAGCTCCAAGCTCTCTTTGGGACAATAGAAGAGAGATGGAGGATGGGAAGCTGCAGGAGAACGGGCTTGTTCTTGCAGTGTGGGTTTTGTTTTTTATTTGGGTTTTTTTGTTGCTGTTAGTAAAATGGAAGTTAGAAATGGATAATCCTGATAAATGGTGAAAAATGCTTGTTTGAGTCTTGCAGGAAAGAACACAAGACACATGGAAAGCAAGTATGATGCAAGCATTCACCTCAAATGAGGAAATCAGCTTAAAAATTCAAGTGTAATAACAAAAACCCCCTAAACAAACAAAAAAACACCTCTTACAAACCACAACAAAACCACAATACTCTGCAGCCTGTAAATAACTGTACTGCTCCATAGTAGCTTTTTTTTTTTTTTTTACTGTTCCATAAAGTGGCTTTTCATGTGTGCATCGAGGTGCAGACAATTCCTGTATGTACAGAGTTTTGGTGTGTTCTGAAAAGAGTGACTGGGCTGAGAGAAATGTCCCACAAAGACAGAGGTGTGTGTGGAAATGGAGGTGATCTCTCTCTCTCTCTGGTGCTGCCCTGTGCTCCTGGGGACCAAGGACAGCTGGAGAACTTTGCCTAATCTCCATCACTTGTACATGTTTTTGAAGATGATGAAGCAGTAACTGCTGCTCTCTCCTTCCTGTCCTTTCCTCTGCCATAGGGTGATGGATCATGACTGATAACATTTCCTCTGCAGTAAAAGCTGGTCACTATCAAGTGCAGAAGGATTTAGGATTAAGATTTTTCCAAGATGTTTTGAATGTGTCAAGAGGTGTGTGTGTATAAATAAATCATACATGCTAATTGGTTATCTTGGTAGGTATCTTCCAAGTAAAGCACTGATTGATTTAATAGATCTCATGATTTTGGATGAGACCATAGTATGGAGGTGTCTGGTGTCCTGCTTCTTTGGGTTACAGTAGTGGTTCTGATATAAATTTCTGCAGTAAGCCTTTTCAGCAGGTGTATTTCAAATATTCAGGACAGAACAATGTGTTTTTCTTATTTCTCAGTGAATCTTGTCTGGGGTGGGGGGAGTCTAGGCCAGGGAATGGAGAGAGGACAGAGTCTGTCCTGTCTCAGCCCTGTGCTGGGGGATGTGCTTCCTTCACCCAGCAGTTCCCGAGTTCCCTCTGTTCTGGGGTCAGGAGGAGACCCCCATCCCTCCAAAGGACAATCACCAACCCCACACTGCCAGGAGTGCCCCAGCTGCTGCCCCTGCTGGCTTTGGGCCTTTTGCAGAGAGGTAATGTCAGGTGTGTTAGTGTGGTCCTCTGAGGACACAACAGCATCCCATTACGTTTCCTTAAAGCTTGCACGTGTTTTCAGCCAACTTCAGGGCTGTCCAGTTATTGTGACCAAATCCATCTGGGAGTTTGGAATGACTAATTTTCTTCTGAAAGGGAATAGTATGCTGAATTTTTCTATTGCAAGTCAATTGCTATGATGAACTTCAATGATAATCTTTTGTTGCCAATTAAGATTAGTAATCTAGAATGCTTTTTATCTTATGAGTTATTTTCCATTCCTATATCCATTCCTATTAAACTAGAAAGTGGATTTCAATTTAGATTTTTTTACAGCTTCTAAATAATGAAAATATTCAGTCTTGATTTGTGTTTAATGGCTGGATGAAGACTGTTTGTTTTTATTTGTAATGTAGTGTTGTCTCCTTTGCAGATAATATTGAAGATATCATAAAACATTGTGGTGACTGTTTAATAGGTTCATTTAATCCTTGATGTCTGAGAGGAAAATGTGACTGTGCACTTCAGCAAAGGGTTCAGAATTGAGTCCTAGGCTCCAACATCTCAACTTCTTGTGTGTGTGCAGTCCAAGCACGTTGTCAGCCAGCATATGTGGAGTGCACTGCATGCTCACAGAGAGTGCAGCTAAACCCTTCTGAAATCAGGGCCTTGGGGGGCTGATCCAGGCAGCATGTCAGATGTTTGAGTGTTGAACTTTGGAATCCAAGAACTATTCATAACCATTGATGATAACTTAATATCCATGTGTGTGTGTTTTGGTTTGTTATTTTTTTTTTCTTTTTGGCCACGTGCCCAGATTCTGTAATGATGAGTAGTTATCTTTGCAACCTTTCACATTGTTGACAGTGATTAATAACGTGTTGTGCACACTTCCATTGCATCAAATACCAATTTTTTGGGTAATGGGAAAAGAATATCTAATTAGGGAATTAATATCACTGACTTCACACATTGTATATAATTCAAGTTTTGGGGTTTCTTTTTTTTTGAAAAGCAAGGGTAGGAGTAGTAGATTGAAGTATGAATTTTATATAGTCATGAGAGTAGACTATTAGGTTTTAGGTTAATTTCTATCAGTATCTGTAATACAACTGAAATGTGAGCATATGAGCACAGAAGCATATTTTTAAATTATTGTACTGTGAGGAAGAAAATCTTTTAAATCGCTAGATGCTGTGATTTACCCTTTTGAATGTTAAATCCTAAAGCAGTAAAGATAGGAGATGCTTGTAAAAATGAGATGACTGCAGCTTAGAAATCTTATTTTTCCTGAGCAAAGATGCTTGAAATTGCCAGTGTGTGCACTGATAAGCACTCAATACTAGGAACTTATCTCTCAGGCAATGTGTAAAAAGTGTAAAACTGATGATTGGAAATTAAGAGATGGTTACTGTTATCATACTTGGATACTTTTCATGTGAGTACACGTCCTTCAATTGCTGTATTTCATTGTTTTTTTTAAGTCAATGGCATTTAACCTCAAGCATTTTTCCCCCCTTTTTGCTAGAATTGAAGTAGTTTGCATATCACTCAAATGTCTACTCAAGAAAAACTGAACCATGAATTAAGTCACCTATGCTTATTTTCCACACCTTTTTTTTCCCCCTAAAGTGAAATTTAGCTTTTCTACTGTTTGTCAAACATCTTTACCTTTCAGGATTCAAGGTTTTTTTGTGTTGTTACAGCTGCACTATTTAGCAATGCAGAGCCTCTAGTTGTTTCATGATTTAGATGATATCTGTGTGTATATATAAATTTCTATTCATGTGGCTAAGGACTGACATATTAAACTGGTATTCTTTCTGGTTTGTGTCATGGTTACTTCATTAACCGTGTTGAATTATGCTATAAATATTTGCAGGAGCCCAGTCTTTGTAGTCGTTCTCCGTGGGGAATTTGCATTGAAATTGATGGGGGATCTGAGTGTAGAAAAGCTGCTTGAGTGGGCATCATCTGCTCTTTCAGGCACACAAGCCTAAGTGGTAGAATATATATATTTTTAACTGCTAATGTACTGTTAGGGCAATCAAGGGGATGATTTCCTTGGTGATCTAAGTGGTTAGGCAGGAGGGGGATATCTGCTCCCTCAGAAACAGAGGAGGTTTTTATCCAGAAAAGCTCTGGATAAAAGCAGAGAAGATGCAGGAATATTTCAGTAAAACTGAACTACGAGGCATGGGAGGGATACAAGTTCAATGGAACAGGATTGTGACTATGTACAAGTCTTTTATTTGTTCCTTCCTCTTAAGTATTTTGAGCTTTCTATGAATATTTTATTAAAGGTTATATATTCTAGAAGTGTTTTCTAAAGCTGCTGTGTGCTGGAATATGAGCTCACACAGAGCTACAGGAGCAAGGAAAATTACTTTTGAAAAAGAACTTAAACAGAATTCACACCACTGTGGAAATCCTCCTACAAAAGAAGAATGATACAAATGTACTCCTTTCTCTCTGCAGCCATGGAAAGGGAAGGTGGTTGAGCAGCAAGTCTTGTGCTCCATGGGGGAAAAACACAGTTGGAACAAGTTACTTTTGCAGATATACAAGAACAGCAGAGAAACAATACAGTGCTCTCACTAAAAATGCTTGAATTGTTATTTCCTTTTGCCTGTTTGGCTCTGGCCTGCATTTCAAAAGTATACACACAAGGAGAATGAAAAACCATGTTAAATTGTGGAAAGTTTGCATCTTTGCAAACTCCATCTTGACATGTCTCTAAATCCATGGTGAGAGCTCTGGGACAGGGGCTCCATTGTTTCTTTGTGGAAATGTGCACACCAAACTGAAACCAGAAATAAAAGGTGGCGGTTTTGCCTGGATCTTTCTGTCTGTAAAGATGCTCTAACCCTTTTTGGAACAATAATTGCCTCAGTTCCTTCCTTCTCCACTGAAAGAAGGAAAACAGAGAACCAAGAAGCTTGGCACAGAGCAGCTTTGTGATGGCTCACTGTGTCTCAACATATATTCTACTGTGGGTTTTAGGTATAACCTTTCCAATTTTTGACTGGCACAGATTAATTGTGTTTATACTCCATGACCTCATTGGTTCATCCGAGCTTCAGCAACAGAGTGCAGTAAACTAGTGAAAGAGACAGAAAAAAGCTGAGAAATTGTCAGTTTTGTTGGTTTTCAGAGGAGGGAAGGGGTTTGTATTCTTTTTCCCAACCTAATTTGCATTTTGCTGGAGACAGGCAGTGGTGATGTTAAGGCCTGTGTTACTTCCCAGGGTACTTCCCACGTAAGGGAATTCATAAGTCTGAGTTAGACTCTTCTGAGTCTGCCATGAGTTTCCCTTTGTGATCAGCAGAAGAATTTTCTGTCTAACAGAAGGTCTTGTGATTATGCTAATGTGCTCTAACAAAAAATGGATTTTCTCATTTGAGCCCTTGCATAAGGGGCTTTATTTTGCTCTTTGTTCTTTTTAAACTTGTCCTTGAAGTATCCTGGCCATTTTTGACCGGGGTAAGATCCTAAAATACATCTAGAGAGTCCTGAGAAAAAGTGATGCCCAGTGGTCATGCTTGCTGGAGCCCTGCTACTATGCAAATAGGAAAATACTTTCCATGAAACTCCAGGATTTTCCAGTCTTGCATTTCCAAAGGTACACTTTCCCCAGCAGCAGAGTCATTTGCAATTAATAGCTTAGAGGCAAGGAGTGAAGCACAGAATAACATGAGAAGTCCTATGAATATCAACCACAAAACTGCATATCTTTTCCATCAGAAATAGTTGATTTTTCATTAAAATGCTTGGAGATGAGTACTGCTGTGCATGGGAACAAGTCTGGCAGTGGTTTGGAAAGCAGAACTGCCCTTTTGCACTGCATTTACAAATTGCACGATGGTCACGTTGCTTTGAATGTGGGACTGGGAGGCTCTCTGTTCTGAGCCTTTGCAAGTTAATGGCTTAGTCTGAAATCTTCATATTCACTTGAAAAGATTCCCTGTTGGATAGGGAATTGCTAACTTGTGATATTGCTTCTGACAGGATTTTTTTTCCCCTAAAGAAATACATTTTGTTTTCTTAGTGAATTCAAGGCGTGGGTGTGATGCCACTGGAAAATGAGCACTGTGTCTATTGCCAATTTGGGCACTCTAATGGTTGCACTAGAGGCAGCTATTCTAGCAGAGAAACTTGTGTGTTATTGTTCCTATTATTTCACCACATAAAGGAATCCATTTTAGTATTATAAGTTGATTTAAAATACACACTAGTGAGCGAGTAATAAAAAAGCCAGTAGATAAAGAAGTATTTCCTTCTTGCTTAACCTGTGTGATTGGTAGCTGAAATACCTGTCTTAGGCAAGAACAACTTGTATGACTTGTCCATGAACATGCATTTTAAAAGTTAGCCTAAAAGTTTAATCAATTAATGCATGTTTTGATCATGTACTGTCAGCAGGTTCTTGTGGCTCTACTCTCCTGCTTTAACATACAGTCCTTGCACCTCTGTTCTTTAGTGGAGGTCTGGTGTAGGCACAGGTCCAGGAGTTGTGGGCTGCTAGGAGAAAGCCAGAAAAAGTAGTTTCTGGCCCATCTGTTACACTGCTTCACGTAATTACGGGATATTTTGAGGTTGGACTAAAACCTTTACCCTTTAGTTTCTTTCTTAATTGTATTTTGGTTTAATTGGATGCTCATTCTAGACCTTTGAAAGATCATTATGAGTATTTTGCTAGGTAGCATTGGAAATTCAAGGGTCATGTATAGCACATATTGTGGTTGTTGCCACTCAGGTTCCCAGTGCAGCCATTACTGCAAGGTTTGAATGTTGAGCAGATTGAAATAAGGCTTTTTGAGGTACCACTGAACTCTACAGATCAGCTGATATCTGTAATTCCACGGCTGTGTAATGCTAAAGAGTGAGCCAGAGTGAAAATTTAATTAGCACTCCTCTTTCTATATATTTATTTTGCTCAGTGGTGCTTCCAAGTTAGTCGAACTTTTTAATGCTCATCTGAACTGATGGGATAAGGCTGGGAGTGTCATTGTGTCATTAGGAATGATGTGTTTTCCTCAGCTAGCGTGACAATGATGTTGCTGAAGAAGTATTTTGTTTCAATGGACTTCTAAGAGCAGGGAAACATCTTATTTGTAGCCTGCTGGAGAAAAAGTTGGTGCAGTCTCTCTAGTGATACTCCCTTAGGTATAAGTAGAAACTTAAAATTTTGTTTTTTGAAAGTTTGGCTAAATTTGCACTAAGTGCAGGAAAAAGAAAAGCTCAGCAACAAACATCAGTAGAAATGGGGCTGCATCTTTTGGGCTGGAACTCAAAAGTAAACTGGCTGTTTAAACACTGTCTTGCCAAGCAGCTGCTTACCAGGCTTGGTGTTGTTTTTGAACTGTGTCTCTGTCAATGAGGCTAAGGAAACACATCTCCACTTATCCCATGTTGTCTGTCTCCTACTGCAGTTGGATTCCAAGCTCATCCAGGGGTAGCAGGAATTCCTCCTGTGTGTGTGTGTGTCTTGTGAAGTGGGTAATAGCTTCTGGTGAATCTTGTGTCACCCTTTCCCTCACATCTCAAAGACATGCATAATCTGTGCACCAGAAATTGTTTGGTCTGTGCAAATCGATATCCCAGATGAAATTTAAATAGTGGCTTTCCAGAAGAAAAGAAAATGCTGAGTTTTCACCACATGACTTTATAAAGCTTTTCAAACAATGCCAGCAAGTCTTGAAAGCTGTCCTTTTATCCGTGTGAGCATGGGAACATGAGAGTCTCATTGGGTGGCATGTGTGATCTGGGTGTCAGGGCTTTCTCACATAAGTGGTGAAGCTTTCCCATAAAATGGTCACATAGAACACCAGCATGTTTGTTCCTGAGATCTTCAGGGCAGTGGGTGATGTGTGTTTTTATTATTATTATTATTATTATTATTATTATTATTACTATATGCAGAACTGTGTTGCATGTCCGCAGCATTTCAGTGAATCTCTAAAGGTTGTGAAGATGGATCTGTGAAAAGAGTTTAAAAGTGGAGCATAAAATGAAAGGGATGTTTTCATCTGAACTAACGTGTGTGCCTGCATATTTATTGCACAATTTGGAAGTCTGAAACCCCCTGTTCTTTCATAAATATTTGTATGTTTCAGCCTTTCATTTAGGTTTAAAGTATGTAATCTGCCATAGCAAATACACTTTTTTTTTTTATCCCTTAACAGACCTTGCCAAATGATTACTTTTACCAGCTGTTCCAAATACTGGAAGAAATAATGAGCTTTAAAAAAAAGCCCCAACAAATTGTAGCTTGTTGCTTCCTCATTCCAGTGTCACTAGAAGATTTGGACAGTTGCTGTGTCATTAAGTACCTGCTTATTTTAAAGGTTATGGTTGCAATGAAAATAGCACTTTTGCCATTTAAACTTGTGCTTGAAAATATCTTTTCTGAGGGAAGACAGTCATCTACAGTCATATAGGCCACAAGTCCAGTGAAGTGACAAGTGCTATGTCTTAAAAATAGAAAAGTGCACAATTTGTTCCTACTCCTGTCCAAAATTTAAGAAACTCTAGTATCCTTAATGATAGCTTTCATATTTGTTCTGTGCAGATGGTTTCATGAGGCTTTATTTTTCTGTTTATTTTGTGTAAGATCTAAGGATTGGCTCTGTGGAGTAGAGCCCACCTTTATGAAGAATCACAGTGGGTGGTGTGCAATGTCCCCTTGTTGAGTTGTACTCATAATTTAGATCCTACAGTGGGGTGTTTGGGTTGTGACTTCCCAAAAGTTTATGCCTTTTTGAAACTTCCTTCCATACAAAATTAACCCCTTATTATATAACAGCAGCAGTGTAAGTGTTTACTGAGAGTGTGACACTGTAATTGGAGGCTTTGGATTAATATTCACTTCAGATTAAGCTCTGACATGTTCTCAGTGATGAAGAGTAAACCCAAAGTTTAAAAGGTTAAAATAAATCTTAGTATAGTGGTCATAGATGTCCAATGAAATTGTTGAATTTATTTATGTAAATGCATTTACAGTGACTAAGGTGGAGAAATGTCTTTAGAGTGGGTCTTCCTTGCTATAGGCAGTTCAAAGTAAAGAATATTATTTCAGTAGCTTTTTTCCTATTTTCAGGCAGTTACATGTCTCTCCCTGCTGATACTGGTTGGTTTCTTTTGTGTTGAGGTTGTTGAGAGTTTGCTGGATAGGTCTTTGCCCTAGTATTTTCCTTGCTTGTGGTATCAAAAGCATAAAAGCTGGAATCCATGGCCTCCTGCTTTTGGTGCTAGCCTGTGGTCTGCTGTACACATAATTATGGGCTGTAGAAACAAACTAATGATGTCACTGATAGTTTTGCTAATGGGGTGTGTGTTTGCTCTTCTTATAAATAGAAAAAATTATGTAGATTCCCATTTGAAAAGATGGGGAAACCTGAAAGAAAATGGCAACAGTCACTGTGTGGGTGACTTGTTCTGGCACACGTTTTCCTGTGAAATTTGTTTCTGTAGCATTGACTCACTGCTTATGTAAGGGTCTGTCTGGTATTTAAGGGGAGGTCCAGAGGCTGTTCTGATTTTTTTTCATTTTGTTGGTGTGCATGAGTAAATTTATTTGATTACCACTGCAGTTTTGGGTGCATGTGTTTGCAGTGCTCCTTACTTACAGTTCCTGTAGTAGCTCTGCACTTACTTCAGCCCCCAGCAAGGACTAACACTTTGTCTTGCCCCTTCTGTGAAGAATTTCCTGTTTTCAGGGGAAAATAACAATCCAATTATTTTCTGGATGTCTCTTTTAGATGAGACTGCAAGTTTTCAGATAGCTAACCCTATAGATGGTTTTGAGGAGCAGGGATTAACCTTACAGGTAATGGAAAAGTCCAAATTTTATCTACAGAGTTTCTTCCTTGAGTGAATGTCCAAGCCTGAGCTAGGCTTGTGCATCTCTTGTGTGCTTAATATTCTTTCCAGTATGGGCTGAATGATGAATTTGGGAAACCTTTAACATTTCTCTTTGTACAACAATGACTTAAAGTAATGCTCTACTTTCATCCTTTCATTCTTACTTAAGAAAAATTGTGCTTCTGTCTGGCATCACTCCAATTGTGTCCCCGATCTTAATATGCTGAGTATGACACTTTATGGTCCCTTGGGTGAGCTGGAATCAGCTGTCCCACCTGTTTCCCTTCCCAACTTTTTGTGTACCCCCAGCCTGCTTTGCTGGTGGAGTGGCAGGAGGAGCAGAAGGAGCTTGACTCTGTGTAAGCTCTGCTCAGCAGCAACTCAAACATCCCTGTCCTATCAGCACTGTTCCCAGCACAAACCCAAACTATACCTCCCTATCAGCTGCTATGAAGAAAATTAACTCTACCCCAGAGAAAACCAGCACAGGCATCCCAAGGTCCTTTATTTAGTGAGCTTTGCCAGCTATGCCTCTGCAGTAAGGCTTATCTGTGTGTTAGATCCTGAATGTGAAATGAATAGTCCTTTGTGTAAACACAAATAGATAAAATTTTATCACTCAGAACAGTTATTTCTATGTAGTGAGTTACATCTAAAATGCAGAATGGCTGATTTAAGGAGAAGATAAGTTAGAAGATGTTAGCAATAGCTTGTGAATAAAAATGTTAACGCTGTAAGTGTCAGGGAAGGACTGTAAATAATTAGTGGGTTTGGAGGTAGAGATTAAGTTAAGAAGAAACTGGAAACAAGGGCTGTAATACTGGAAGTACATAGTCCTGCTGCATCCCTGCTGTGAGATGATGGTCAAGGGGCCATTGTGTTGATATTGTAAAAACCTGAATGAAGAGACCCCTTTCCCACCACAGGACAGCTTCTATTAGTCTTTCTTTCTACACCCTTCCCATCACTTCCACATAACCCTAAAGCAGTCAGTGTAAATTAGCATTATTTTGCAAAACACATTTCTTAAAGCCATTTCATACTTGTCATTTCTGTCTGGGCTGTGATGAGGCAGAGGCAAGTTCTCCAAATGCTGGTACTTCCCCTTGCCCTTTATCGTAGTCCTGGCCCCCAGTTCTTGACTGGCAGCTGACCAAGGAGTCCTTGAACATCTCAGCATCAACAAACCTCAGGTGTTGAGCCAGGTTGATGAGGATATGTGGTCAAAAGCTGGACTCAGCCTTGGGGATACTCCAAATTAACTTAATGCTTATCTGTATCTAACATGTAATTGTGCAGAGTAGACACCTGAGAGATCACTTGAGACAGAGCAGTTCTGAGTAACACAGGGGTTTTTTTTTTCCTCCTATTTATATTGCATTAGCTTTGGTATTTCCTGTGTGTACACAGGTATTCCCCACTGAACTGGGTATTTACAGTCCTGCAGAAATATTTATAAAGCACTTGAATTTGTTGCTCTCTTAACAGCTTGGCACAAGCTCTGGGGAAGCACTGCTGCTGGGAGCAGTAGGTTGCCTCCTTTTGTGGGATTTAGTGGATCATTAAATGTCTCAAATTTATGTCCATTATATTAATAGAAATGAAAATAGCAATAGTACCTGGCATCAAAAATGATTCTTTCCTGTTGGTGTCAAAAATAGCATTTCCCTGCTTTCTGTGTGTCAAGCAAAACAGCCATCCTGTATGAGAAATTACTCTCCATTTCCTTTCTCTTATTGCTGTCTCAGTGCTTACTGATTTCATGGAAAGTGTGTGGGTCGTCCTAAGCTTTTTGATGAAACTTGGAGTTTTTTCCTCCTTTAGGAATTTATTTATTTTAGAAAATAATGCTTAGCACTTTCAGAGCACTTAAAGGTGTTGTCTTTGGTCTTGTACCTGATATTTCAGATATTCTGGTTATACACTTTTTAAAAAGAACAGCACCCTGCCCTTCTGAGGTAAGAAGTTGCTAGAGAGCTAGGAAAGTCCCATGGTACTAATTATATCTGAGGTTACATGAGGATGGAGCTTAGACCAGTTTGTCTTTGGTTCGTGAACCCTGATTTGTTTAACTTTATATATATATACATAATAACTCAATTATAATTAACAGGGGTAAATATGCTTTTAAAAACCAGCCTCTTCTTTCTTCCTAGGGGTGCTTGCAGGTGAATTCTCTCTTTTCAAGGAGCCTGAAGCCAATTTATCTGAGAGCTCTCTGTCCCTGACCTTTCCTTCCCTGTTGCGTGTGATCCCCCCCTCTCCCCGCTGCCCCTGCACTGGAGAAAAGCCTGACCTGAGCAGCTCTGCTGGAGCAGCTGTCCCCACTGTCCCCTCGTGTTCTGCTGGAGCAGCTGTCCCCACTGTCCCCTCGTGTTCTGCTGCCACCCTGGATAACTCGGTGTGCTCCAGGAGGACACAGGAGCCTCTTGGTTTGAGCAGCAGCAGACCTGTTGTTTTTAAGCCCTGGCACTGCTTTAGATGAAGCTCAGCCCTGCTCTGAGGTCCTTCCTCCCGCAGGTGGAGGTGTGCTCTTATGATCTGGGATTTCTGTGCTGTGTCATGAGAAGGAGATGCCATCTCCCAGGAGAAATACCAGAGTCCTTGTAGGAAAAGCACCTTGTGAGAAATGGAGCTTTGAGTTTGCTCTTCAGCATCCATTAACTGCCCTTTAAAATCACTGTTTCAAAGTGATTCCTCAAGATGGCTTTTTTTGCAACATTTTCATAAGGATTAACAGCTCAATGTGTTCTTTTTTGTTTTCCTGTCAAACACTCCTAACTTGGAGCAGATTGGCTTGTGCTGTGATTTTTTTCTGAGCCAGCTGATCCTGTTAGGGCATTGAGGGAGTGAAACCTGGGAAAGGGAAAGGAGGGCTGGGACATCAGGGCTGCCTTTTTCTCAGGTGAAGATTTTCTTATTAGGTAAGACTCTGGAGGAGATGGGCACTAGGAGCTGAAGTCAGATGCCTTTCAGGGACCTGCAGAAAGGACTGTACATCATAGGAGAACATCAAATACAAATCTTGTGTGTTGAGCACCTGCAGTTAAGGTGTAGCAAGGCAACATTTTCAACAAATTCTGTGCTTAAAATGTCAATAAACAATAGTTGGTGTCAACTTTACACCTTTATTCCACCTTAAGCCCAGCCAGAAAAACACTTTTTCAAGTACTTGTTTATAACCTTATAAACTATAGGTTTCCTGAGTAGTTTGTTTTGCATTAATTAACTCGATTTTTTTAATATGTCCAGAGCAAAAGGCGACTGAGTCATTGTCAGTGTCACAGTGCAGTTTGATCAATGAGATCAATCAGCTGTGAGCAGGACACAGGCAAGCAGTTGTTCTGAAAGTTAATTGTAAAACAAAAATTGAGACACTTCCATGTGTACAGGTGGAGCAGTTGTAAACAGTGCTTTGTTAATATTGCCAGCAGAATCTGAGGCAGCTCAGAACTGAGGAAAAAGAAAAAAGCAGTTGCTCCTTCTCATGGAGGCAACTGCGGGACTACTGTGGGTTTTTTTTTTTTGCCAGTAAGCATATTATCTGTTTTTGAGGGTTAAGGTTTTGAATTTCATATCATCAATCACTTTCCAAAGGTGTTTGGAATCCACGTTGTGCTGTGATTAAACCAGTCCTCAACTCTGGAGGGACAGGGTAACATTGCTGCTAAAACACATTGCCTACAGAAAATCAAGGTCTTTTTGTAACCTGGTATGGAAATAGGTAGCATTCTTTTGCTGTAGTAATACACTGCTTTTTCTTGCTTTACTCTGATAAATGGTGACTATGAATTTGAAGTGACCTGTTTTTGTACCTTTTGAATACTGATTTTACTGAGATATATACTGCTTACTACATCAGTTCACTGTGCTGCATAAAATAAAACAAATCCAGTTGTAGCAGAATCAATAATCAGGAGCAAGCAATTTTCTGTCTGGTTTTGGTTCTTTTCTTTAGATTGTGTTTTTTTTTTTTTAAGGTGGTGTGGGGTTAGATCCTCTTATTGCACCACATTGCAGAGTGTTCTCTCTGCCTTTCAGTGGGACAAATTGAGCCAACTTCAAGAGGAGATCCTTCACATTAAATTTTTGGTAACTCACTTTTTGTGGTCTGAATTTTTTTCTAATCCTAAACTGATCTCACTATTAATGTCCTTTTTAGGATTTTTTTGGTTGGTTGGTTATCTTTTTTTTTTTGTTTTTTTTTTTTTTTTTTTGGGTAGGAGAAGTATTCCCATTTCCTGTGCTGGTAAAAGTATATGTGAGATTGCAGATTCTCTTGTATAGCAACCAGGAATCAACTGTGGATCAGACACAGAGCAATAAGGCTGTACTGCTCAAAATAATGTCATTTTTTGGTTTTTTTTCCTAGTTTTTTTATAAGGCACGTGGCAAACTTTCTGTTCTTTCAGTGCAATTTGGTTTGCACTCCTGGTTTAAAAAAAACAAAACCAAACTACACACAACCCCCAAACAAAAAAAAAATCCTTAAGCATAAAAAACCAAATCTGTGTGAATCTCTCTTAACTCTTTTGGCACCTCGTTTTGGGAATGTGAAAAGAGTTTTTTCATATATTAACTGCAGGACTAAATATTAACTAGGTCAAAGCGTGGGCAGCAGTTGCTGCCTTCATTTTCTTAAATAGAAATATTTTGCATTCAATTCCATGCATGTACCATATTTCTTTCTGACTTTACCATTGGCATGAATATGAAAGCGAAGATATAAATTACAGATATTCAGTGTATTCTCTGAATCAATGATACATTAATTTTTTAGATGATGATTTTTTTGTTCACTAGATGGAAATGCATTCACAGTTTCTTTATTTAAAGTAAATACTGAAGAATTGTAGACAAAATATAGTTAAATAAGCTGCTGCCTCTTTCTTCATCCCAGTTGTGCTGTGATCCTTTTTTTGCTGTTGAAAGCAAACTTAGTCTTATCTTCAGCCACTTCTAGAAGTGTAAGCAGAAATGACACAGTTAGAAAACTCATACCATAAATTTTATGGTTCTCTTTTGGTCTGTGCTCCTGGTAAGAGCTGGACTCAAGCATGTTTGAATCAGGAGAAATAAAAAAGATGAAAAGTGACCTAGCAGCTATTGTTTACTGATTAGTGGCTTCTAAAGTGAAAACTTCATTATCAGTAATGATAGCTGCCAAAAAACTGCTTGTTCTCAAAATAGCCATTACCACTTAGCTTGAATCTCTTTGCAGATATCTCCAGCTATTTAAGATCAAAATAGCACTTAATGGGTTTAAGTAATCAATAGCCCCTTCTGAAGAGCTTGGCACATAAAATATTAATAGTTTATATTTGTCTTTTTAAGAATCTACTAAGCACTGTTAACACATTACAAAATGCTAAGTTTGCAAAGTGCCTCTGTTAAATGATGTTAAAATGCCTCCAAGAAGCCTGAGACGTTTGTTTTATGTATCAATGTAAATAAATGCTATTTCTATTCTGTTGAAGTACACAGTTACTTTGAAGTTCAGTGTTGAGTTTGATTTGCTGACATACTTGTTTTACTGTAGGATGGCAAGGTAGCCTTAAAAAATGTCATTTTTCTGCAATCCTTGTACTTGAAACTACAGAATATTTCTCAGGTAAGAGAAATCCTTTAACACACTTCCCTATAAGTAAATAGGAAATATCTGTTCAGTCCATTTCAGTTTATTCTGGGGGCATAATTAAGGTGTGTGGTTAATGCCCACAGCTGGTGCAGGCACTGCAAACAGAGCAGGAAGACAAGAGCTGGGTGGGGTGCAGGCTGATGGATGTCAGGGTGCACTTCTTGAATCCCAGAGCAACTCAGAATTAATAACCTGTTGTACCTATCA
This sequence comes from Sturnus vulgaris, assembly GCF_052056855.1. Taxonomy (NCBI): domain Eukaryota; kingdom Metazoa; phylum Chordata; class Aves; order Passeriformes; family Sturnidae; genus Sturnus; species Sturnus vulgaris. The sequence goes on from NC_142260.1 coordinate 7,345,246, forward strand.
AGCATTTCAAGAGGAATGATAATTTCTAGGGGAATTTGGAATTGTTTTACAGAGTTAATGTGACTGGTCATCTTAGATCTTATTACAACCAACCTTCAAATTCCCCTTTAGCCTCCTATGTTTAGTAAATGAGATTTGTTTACATTTTACTAAAATTAAATATACTATTTTCTCTACTGGAGACTGAACATCTTAAGGGTCTTTTTCATTAAAAACATCGATGCATAAACATACAAGGAGAAATTGCTATTGATCAAAATAGCAAGATGTTTCTAACTGGTCGGTTTTCTGCATTACTTAAAACAGCTATTTTAGTCATATTGGCAATTTTTATTTAATGGCCCCTCAATCTTCATGATGTGTACAGAAAATGGAAGGGATTATGGTATTTTTATTTCATTGATATTCAGCTGCTTTCAAGGTGAAACTGGAGATGAAAACAACAAAAAGGAAAATTCACAACTCCTGCCAGACTTGGCTTGAATGTGGGAGTACTTAAAGACCTTTACTTGGAGCATATGGTAGGAAATTGCTGCTGATTTGGGTGTCTTGAATTTAAGCATAGAAACAGTTGGATACTCTCAGTCAGTAGCTGCCAAAAATTGAAATTTAATGAGGTGAGCTTTAACCTGCATACCTAGTGGGTACCTGTCTCTCAAATGTCACCTGCATACAAGATGAAAGACTTTTTTTTTCTAGTGGCAGATTTGTACTGAAACCTGATAGACCTTTTAAGCTTTGCCTTTTCTTTCCTCTTAAGCAATTGTGTGGTATTATTTATATAGAAATGCACTTGTGGGAGGAAAGGGAGGCTGAGAGCCTGTCCATCTTCCAAGGGCATGTTTTTAAAACATCACTGTTCTATCCATTTTTCAAGGGCACGTTTTTGAAACAACATTGCAATTGCTTCTGAAGAGCTGTTTCTAGGAAACTTTAAGGCCACGAGTCAATTTTTGTTTAATCTTTCCTCTCCCTTCTTAATAAGGCAGAAAAGGTGGTGAGTCTGGCAGCTGAGTATCTCTCTGCTCCAATGCTTCCCTTGCTGCTCTGGACTGTAAACACCTGAGTTCTTGTTATCTCCCTCCTGCTGGCAGTGCCATTAGGGAGGTTTTAAATAGTACCGGCACGATGCTGGCTGCTGTTGAGATTCAAAATCCTGTTATGACTGTAAACTGTGAACCGTGAAATATTGCAGGACAGAGGTTGAGTGAGTATTCTTCTTATCTGCCTAAGATTTGGCTTCCTTTTACTTTGGAAGAAAACAAAAAAGGTTGACTCTCCTAGTTTAGAAAGGGAAAAAAAAAAAGGAAGAAAAACCTGCATGTGTGAAACAACAGTGGATTGAGCAAAGCCCCTAACAAATGTCCTTTTTCTGTATTATCTCATTCCTGACTGACAGGTAGAGACAGCATCATGTTTGGAGCACAGTAGTAAGCACTGCAGTCTGTACTGCTGGTGTCCAAGATCAGTGCTTGTACAATTCCAAGATATAAACCTCCCATCTTCCCATTCTATGTTATCAAAGGAGGTCCCTTCCTTCCTGGCTGTTGCTGAAGTTTTCCTATCTAAACTTGTAAGGGAATACTAAATAACACTTGGTGGAGGCTTAGCTCTTATTTCTGCTGAGAAAATCCTCTGTTCTTTTAGGGAGGGTCTATGCAAAAGGCTTATGTTTGTCTTATTGAATATTTTTATTTGTAAACTGTTTGGTTTATCTGGGTACATCCCCAGTTCTGTAATTTTTGGCTAACTGCTTGAGCTTTTCTTGGTAATGCTGTGTGTTTTGCTTCTGCTGCTTTCCTTGTATTTTCTAATGCAGGGACATAAGCTTGAGCCTCTGCTGTCAAGTCTTTCTGCCAACCTGTCTGGCTGATGATCTCCTTCAGACCAGTTTGTAAATAGGCTTGATGCAAGTCATGTCACAGCAAAAATAATGAAACCCCCTGTATTAAGTGCTGTGCTAGTTCAATGGTGCTGATAAGATCGGTTCATCCCTACATCAGTGTAATTTAGAGAAATTGCTGTATTGTGAATGGAATTTTAACAAGAAGTCCCCACGGAAAAAAAGGGTAGTTAAATTAAAATGATGTTTAAATCAGAACAGCACAGAGAAGACATTGAATATAAATCAACTATGTTAATGGCAAACAAAGCTAATTCTAAAAAGCGTGGTGTGAGAAGGTTCTGCCTTGGTTTTGTTGTTTGCACCTCTGCATTTGTAATATGTTGATGTTTTAATCTTTTTCCATCACGTGGATTTGATGTTAAGATAAATAATACAGTTTTTTCAATGTCAAAAGGTAGCTTGACCATAAAACTTAAAAATTAAGAACTGCTATAGTACAAGTAGGAGAGAAAAAAAATGTGCATACAAAGAGTTAGTAGGCAATAATAAGCTGCGGGATCTTTAATTGTATAATATTTATGTCTTGGATAAAAAAAAATATTTCAGATATTCTTATCTAAATAGAGAGATGCCGTGAATTACTTGGTTGTGAAATAAACCTGTCATGCATCTTGGACATGATTTAAATGCCCCCACCTCCCCACTGCAGGCAAATCAGATTTGTCTTGGTTGCTGTGAAGCCAAGTGAGACAGAGACACCAAGACAGATATGTGGAAAGAATCTGCAGCAAGAGCAAGCATCCCTCACGTCTGCTGTGACAGAGAGCTTGCAGCTGGTCCTTGTGTACACAAGCTGTCCTCACATCCCTGGTGGAGCAGGCTGTGACAGGGGACCCTTTTGGTACAGTGTACCACCCAGACTGCTCTGCTTGTCCCTCCAAAGTCCTGCTCGAAGCTTTTAATATTATCAGTGAGCTCACTGTCACTGCACATCAATCCCTGCCTCTCCTAGAGCCCTGGAAAGCTTCCTCTCCACTGGCTGGTTGAAATGGCTTGAGTGAAAAAGTGCACATTAACCCCAAAAAATCGAGACTGACATTTTTTGGACTTAGTTTAAACAGTGTTTGAGCCAAGCAGTTTGAGCTCCAGCTCATTCCTGTTCAAGTCTGGATTTGGAAGAGTCTAGAAAAGCTGGGCTGGTGTTACAGTTGTGCTGGAGAAAGGGACTTGTTTGGGACAGCTGGCAGGTCCCCAGGGTGCCAAGGGGACTCTTGGCTCGCCTCATGGACCATTATTATGCTGACTTGAAAAAAAGTCACTAGGAATAGATGTTATCTTCAAGTAATATGGGATCATACCTCTATCAGTGCTCAGGATAGATATGGCAGACTGTGCTCAGAGGGACAAGAGTGCTTTGTTCCTTTGTTCCTTTCCCCGTGCAGTTTTTACTCTGAGTTATTAGGTTACAATATTTTATTGACTGGGAGGAGGGAGAGAAAGGATGATCATGATGATAATGTAATAGAGCATTATCATGATAAGTGGTAAAATAATAATCTACATGTAATCAATACCTAACTCTCTCATGGTTGATCAGATATGCAGATGCTGGGTTTGAATTTTATGCCTACCTTATCTACTGTAGAATTGCAATGTGATTGGCTCCAAAATGCAAGTGAACTGTGGTTGCAGCTGAAGAGCTCAGAATTTGGAGATGAAATGTACTATTTTGAGTCTTTTTCCATGAGGTGGGAGTTGGATGATTCTTTATTTACCAGCCAGGTGACATTTTGCTTTGTAAAGCTTGGTATGGCCAGGATTTAGCTCTATTCACTGCTTTTTGTCCTTGCTTCAGTTTCACTCAGTTCTGTGGTCCCATTTCAGTTTCAATCGTTTCTCTGGCCCCATCTTCCCCTGTCTTCATCCTGTAGGGAAAATGTGCTGTTCTCCAGCTGGTTGAACCCCAGCTTCCAAAGGATTACAGCTCTCCTCCTTGAACCTCTGTGTGCTGGAGCCCTGCCCATGAGGTTACATGGGAAAGACTCTGGAAAGCTTTGATTCTCTCAGAGAAGAAAATAAGGAATAAATAAATTACCTGTCAGTAAATTTAATCTAAAGCCAATAAAGAAGAGAAAACCTGGTACCAGACAGAACAGCAGAATGATCTCAGCTGACCAGTAGGAGGCTCTGATGGATTTCACTGCAGCATTTATATCAAAGCTATTCAAAAATCCAAATTTGCCTCTTTTTGGTCTGAGTTTAAATGGACTCTTAATTGCCAACAACAAGAGCAGAGCCTGAGGCTGAGAAGCTGATGGCAACTGGCAACTTTCAGAAGTATTTTGGCAACTTGCAATATCCGTCTCTGTTTCTCTTTGGGTGTTCTTCCTGTGTCTCTGGGGTAAAAGAGAGATGTAGCTGCAGAGAATATTTAGAATCATCAGCTTGTCAGAGTTCTTTGTACTACCCTGTGCAGAGGAGCAATGCCTGAAGTTCTTGTCTTGCTGTGACATACACACTCCCTACAAAGTTGTGTTAGCTTTTCCTGGTTGTTTTTGTGGTTAGTGGGATATGAATTTGAAAAAAACACGGACCTTAACTCTCTAGGAGCTGCCACATGAGCTTGTCCTGGGTAAGCTGTTTGAGAAGTGTGAGAGGTAGGAAACTGAATATGGGAATGTGGGGATAGTTCTGCTCATATCTTGTAGATCCTTACTGCAGTTACTCCTTTTTCATCTTTTGGAATTAACCATTGCTTACAAACTGTGGGTTTTTTGTGTTCTGGAGAGTAGGAGCTGATGTTGGCAGAAATTGTTGTGAGCTGTTTTTGGAGGTCAGATTTGGGTTTTAAGCTTCTTTTTGACTGCAGAGATCTGCTCTTGGTGTACATACTATTTGAGCCTGCATATGCCTCAAGTGTTCTAACCAAGATTTTCCAAAGCAATCCATCAGGATTTTCACTTTATCTCCACAGTGTGTGCTGAAGGAGCACTTGGGAGTGAAATTTAGGGAGAAATAAAAATTATTAAAAGCACTAAGTGTGATTCAGTTTAAATGTCATTTAATCATGGTTGCTCTTGCCTTTTTCTCCTTTTACTTTCTGAAAATTTGAAAGAGTATAACTCTTTAAATGGTCCAAAGCTTTTAGACTTGGGTTTATTGAATTTGAGTTATTTGAGCTTTGGTCAAATATTTTTTTCTTCTGAGTATGACACAGTCAGCAGGAGAATCTTCCTTATTTTGCTGTGTTCCACTCTAAAGGAAATACTAAATTCCTCTTACAGTCACAAGAGCTTTGAGACAGGGGTTTTAGGAGAAAAGACAAATACTTCCTTAAACAAATGTGAGATTTTGGGGGGATCTATGTGGTCTAAACTTCATAAAGTCATTTTTAGGTGTTTACAATACAGGTGCAACTGAATATTATCCAAGATGCTAATTTGAACCTTTTTTTAGTTTTTTGGGGCAAAATTCCTGTCTTAGGAGCAAGGTGGGGCTGGCATGGCAATAGTGAGGGATCATGCTGGATAAGAGCAGTGTAGGAGAGGGTGCAGGCTGCTAACACAACTTATGGCACTCGGGGCTCTCTGGGGATCAATCCTCAGCTGGTGTGAATTATCACAGCTTCATTAATGCAAGTGAGTGATGTCAGGCTGTACCCAGCTGATGTTCCAGCCTTGTGGCTGTAAAACTGTGAGTGGACAGCATGTCTCAGTGCTTGCCCGTGTGTTCATGTGTGCACACAATTATTTAATGTATTAAAATGTATTTAATGCATTAAACACAGGAATTTGAGACTTGACATGACTGTGTCACTGCAGAAGGGCATTCCAAGGATTTCTGTGAGTAGGGCATTAAGGCAGAGCAGAAAAGATGCTACATGCCCGTTTGAAGTTGCAGCCTGGCTGGTACACTTCCCTTCCCTGTCTTTCCCTTCTGAAGGAGAGCCTGATGCTGCAGTGCTCCTTGAAGCTCACATTTTGGGCTGAATGCTACAGGAGCTGAAGGCTGGATATGCCAGCCCTCTGACAGCACCCTTCTACTCGTGGTTGTAATAAACTGCTGCTGGCTTTTCACTCCCAAAACATTCAGGCTCAGCTGTCCCAAATGGGACATCCCTTCTGTGGTGTGTGTGCTGCTGGATGCTGCTGCAGGAGAAGCAGACTGGGATCTAATCTGTCTGGAGCCTAAATGCTTTGATGAACCATTCCCCTAGAGATGACAAGCTAATGGTTTGTCCATAAAGCCATGCAGCTTTTCCCATTTCTTTGGGAAATGAATAGAGCTGGAACAGAATCATATGCTGCATTGTGATAGCCTAATGCTCTTACAGAGCTGGGTTTATTACCCAAGCTGCTTTAGTGGACAAATTAGACATGCGGAATTTCCAGATTTTACTTTATTCAGATTTTAATTAACTCAGTGTAATAAGCTGTAAGCACATTATTATCAACAAAATACTTTGTACTGTATCTGCTAATATTTAGATGAAAAAGCCAAGAGTATTGTTTTCATACAAAGACCAGTGGGGTTAGAAATAATGGGGATCTTTTTAGGAATTTGGAATGTGCTTTTGAAAAAATCTTGCATTTTCAGTGGTAGATTTAATATAATAGCTGTGCAATGGAAAGTGCTTGTAGGGGATTTTTACTATCACATGCATTTTTAAATTTTTTTTTTTAAGCTTATATTTGAAAAATTGATGGAGTCATTTGCATTCACTAGCTTGGACAGATGGTGTGATCCATAACAAAATACTCAACAGCATACTAAAAAGGATCATTTCAGCACCTATCCCCTGCAAACAGCTTTCATCCAGGCAGCAGAGAAAGGCTTCTAAAATCCAGCATCCTCCCACAGGCATTTCCAAGGTGGAAGCATTACCTGAGCACTGGCAGGTGCACACCTGCATGGCTCTGCTGCAGGGAGCTCAGGCTGTGGCTGCCCACCCTGGAGGGCATCTACACTGGGCAAGGCTGGAAAATGCCAGCTGAACAAAGAGCCAGCTCCTGCACTGAAGAATCTTTCCCTGGGAGCTGGGAGTTCTTCACCTGCCCCTGGGGTCGCTTCTGATGCAGTTAACCCATTGGCAAAAGATGCTCAGGGCACTGCTGTGTGAGGAAATCAGTAACTGAGGGGGCTCAGGACTTCCCAAATTGCTTCAAGGCACTGAGAGCAAATGAGGGTAGCTGTGCTCTGTCTCATATCCCAATAGGAATGTAGATGTCCTTTGATGAGCTATTTAGGCTCTGTGTACAAGACTAATTGTATAGAAATGTTGTAGAAGTCCAGCTTATTTTCATTTTTTTTAAAAAACCCAAAAGCGACTTTATCTTTTGATCAAAAGAGAAGCAAAAACAAAATTACTGTGTTTTCCACTATCTGCTTACTCTGGCATGGTTTAGTTGTTTTTATCATGTGGAGACCTTGGAAAATTCAGAACTGATTTCAATAACCTCTGTTCTGTGTCACTTGTGTTGTGTCTTCATCGTGACTGGAGACCAGGGAGAGCCTGATCATCAGACTATTTTTTAAGAACATTCATTAGAGAAGATGATTTTTTTTTTTTTTTTTAGTAATAGTTGGAAATTATTTTAGTTAAAATTACCACTGGAATTCTATTAAAGAATACATTTGTGGTTGCAAATTAGGAAAAAAGAAAAATGTTTCAGATGCTGCCAACTGAGCAAAGCTGAAATATATTCTGAAGGTCAAGCTGTGTTTTCTCATTTTTGCACATCACAGTCAGTAGTAAAGTCTTTGGGCCTAAATTAGATACTGTTTTACTTCTGAAACCTTAATTTCTATTCTGTTGTCAGCATCAGCCCCAGTGCAAACCAACCTACAGAAAATAAGATTTCAGCAAGGTTCAGTACAGGGATAATTGCAGAATCACTTGGGAAAGTCACAATTGGTGCAGCAGCATTTCTTGGAGCTAATTTTACTCCCCTGCAAACTGTTTTCTACTACACTGCTAGCAATAAAGGCAAGACCTTTAAAGTCTCAAAATGTTGTTTTATAAAAATGGTTGGTATTTTTAAGATAGAGGTCAGCCCTGGAAAGCTTCATGCTCACACAAGTGCGTAATTTTTTTTTTTTTCCTTTTGAGGAACGGGACTAATCACTAAATATTTATTTTGTGCCACTATTTTGGGGGAGATTTGGCAGCTGTTGCTCATCATCCAGTTTAGCCCAGCGTTTATGCTGCTAAACAAAGCATGTTATTACACACATATGAGTGTTACAGAGGTGCAGGTTATCCCAGTTCAGCTGAAGCAGCCTGTGGTGCTGTGTTTGAGTTGAGAGATAATGGCCAGGTTGCTGCCACCAGGGTTTGGATGGTGTTTTTGGACACCATCCTTTCTCTGTATTTTTTTTTAAAGGGAAAAGGTGGGTTTATAAATTATAAATGTTGTCTCTTGAGTCCCCACTGGCTGATCCTGGTGCATAAAGGGCAATTGCAAAGTCTCAGACACTTGTGGATTTGTTTTTGGGGTTCCTATACTTTGTCAAATTGATTTTTGCATAGGAAAAATATTGTTTTAGGATGTAATGGTACTTTCATGTTGGGGTAAATTACAGAATATAAAGTGATGCAGGTTTTTACTGTTTTCTGAGCCTTTGTTTTCAGTTTTCTGTAAACACTCGTGATCCCCATGTCTGATGTCCTAGTTCAGGACCAAAACCCAGAGCAGGTATTACACCTAAAACCAGACTTGGTTTGGAAATATCATGTAGCTCCAAATTCTGGATGACAGCTGTATTAATGATATTCCATGAGGATGAGAAATGGACATTAGTCATGCTCTCTAAACTAGTTTATATTTAACATTTGGACCATTCAGTTCATTAATCTTTCGGTCAATAAATCCTTTGATTAATCCCTCAATTGCTGAGTCCACTTTATTTACCTAAACTGTATGGATGTTTAAATGAAAGTATCTAACTTTTCCTTTTGAAAGCTTTCATTACCTGTTGTTTTCAGTTCAGTATAAGGACCTGGAGAGCCCTGCAGCTGTCCCAGCATGCTTTCTCAGGGTTAGGCTTGGGCCAGTGCACTGGGTTCATTTCTTGGTTCTGCCACAGATTCCTTGTGTGATGAGTAAAGTACTTTATCCTTCTGCACATCAGTTCCCAGTTAGCAAATAACATCCTGTAAACCAGCCTGCCCATGCTTGTGTATGTTGTCAGATGCTTGGCCAGGGTAAATTTGTCACTGTTTGATTATCAGAGCCTGATCCCTTCAGGTCCCAGTCTGAGACTCCCTTGGCCTTCAGTACAGCCAGCAGTAGCAAACAAACATGAACAGGACAAGCCTGGAATCTTCACTTGCTTTTAGGACTGTCTAGATGGACATTGCCTATTTTGACTATTCCTGGTGCTTACATGCCATATTCTTGGGGAAGCATGTTGTTTTTTTGTTTGTTTGGGTTTTTTTTGTTTGTTTGTTTTCAATCTTGCTGATACACACGGTCTTTGTGTTTGGGCACAATTCTGGCTCTGTGTAAACCAGTCTATTAAATATCACTTTTTCATAGTATCTCCTTGGTAATAAAGATGTGGAAATAATTTGGTGGTGCATTCCCAGATGAGCATATTGAACAGCACTTAATTTGAAAGCCCATCTAGGTCATCTGTCATCTACTGCTGACACCCACATCAATTTTCTTTTTTTGTTTATTCCTTTCGATTTTGCTCCTTTGCAGCTTCTGAGAAGCATACTGGTCTGAAGGTTTTTTGGTGTTTCCTCATGCCACCCAAGAGAAATAACTTCAGATGGGTACAGCCAGGTGTAGAAGAGCTTCCCTGCTGGGGAAACAGAGTGTTGAAATTGAAGTTCATGTAATGTAAAGGCAGAACAACTTCTCAGCTTTTGAAACAGTGCACCTGCAGATGGAAGGGTAAAGCTACTAAATGTGTGTTTGTTCTTTAGTAGCTCAGACTTCCCAGTGCCCAAGTTGGTGACAAGGCTACTGCTGAGCCATAATTTCATTTACTGTGCCTGATGGTGGCTAAGGTGACACCAGTTTATTACTGCAGCCTGTTATTACAGCAAAAACATCCCAGTGGTTTTGCCACTGAACATTTATGTGGAGAGGACTGTCCTGTAACACAGGACAAAGTTATGCTTGGGCTTAAGATCTTCTCTCCTGAAGGGAAGGGGGCAAGTGTGCTGTAGTCTGGATGTGAAAACCTGTAACTCCCTCCCAGTGTAGATTACTTATGCTGTCCTGCTAAGATTTGGAAATAAGAATCCTGTGTGCACTGACTAAACACCGTGTCAGGACTGGCTCCTTGCCTTTTGAGGCTTTAAGTTGCTGAGATAAGTCTTCTGTATTCCCTGGTTTGTGTGTCAGATTTCCCCTGTGCAAGCACTTGGCATGGTAGGGCTGGTGTGTGTGTCAGCTTTGTTCCTGGCATCCTTCACATGCATGGTGAGAACTAAGAGAGGCTCAATGCCCTGGGTCCAAAATCAATGTTAATAAATTATCAATTGATTTAATAGATCTACCAGTCAGGCAAATCAGGATCTTTAACTTTTAATTAGTGACCTTGATCTGAAAGGGAACATTTAGGTTGAAATAAAACAAATCACTCGTGTCTCAGCCAGATGGAGGCTGTGCTTTTCCTTTCTTAAGGTAGGCAGGGCTTGTTCCTGCCCTCGTTCAGCCATACAGAAAATGTACATGTCAGGCTGAAATGCCTTCAAAGGACTTGGGATGAATGCAGTATTTAACTTGCTAGCAGCAGCTGAGCATAAAGACTGATTAGAGCAGTTACTCAAGATGGATTCAGATTATTAGGTAATATGGAACAAGCATCAACAAAAATAAGATGAATAACTGTAGGCATATCCTGACAGTGATTTATTAGGCCTTCAGTGTAGTGGGCTGCTAATAATGTCCCAGGGGATGGTGGAGTGATCCCCCTTTAGAACATTTACAGGTGGATCAGTGACAGTGTCAGCAAATGTGCTGGAGACCTCATGTCCCTTTTGTCTGCTTGCCACCATTCCTGAACTCTTAAGTATCATCTCCACTCTAAACAGGGTAATAATAATAATAATAAATATTTTAAATATTTTTTCATAAATGTCATCAACCTGGAAGTAGCCCTGCAGATGACACAGGTTTGATATCCACAGTACTTACTTTAGATTTCTCTTCAAGAAATCAGCTGTCTCTGAAGCAGGCTCTCTGAACCTTGCAGTGAAAATGAAGCATGACTTGAGTAACTTAACATCAAACCCAGTTATTTAAATGCTCACTGGCCTTCTATTCAAGACTTTAAAAATTATAGTTGAAATAGCTGAATAGAGTTGGATACAGTTGAAAACAATGACGTATATTGAAATCTTCAAGAAGAACAACACCTCTGAGTAAATAATGTTTCTGAGTCATAACAATGATTCTCAAAAAAAATTTGCATGGATATTTTTATTTAAAAATAATGGAAGATGTGAAAGGTATTTTCATTTTGGTCCATTTCATAAGTGTCACAGTCTGTGCAGTGTGAGAATATCTTGTATTATTTTTTCATGGTTGTTAGTTCTCTGTGGATTACACCTTTCAAGCTCTCGGTGTTCATGGAATGCAGCATTGAGTTGTCAGAAGAAAAGTCAGAAATGCATCTTATTCTTGATGAAAAAACAGCAAGATATCCAAATCACAAGTTTTTCTTGATATCTGGAAGGCCCTTCTGTAGTTTGAAGCCCTGGTAGCTTGAATTGGTGTTCCTTTTGTAGAGAGTGGCTCGGGAATCTGAAAGCACCAGTTTGGAAAGAACACAATCCTTTCTCAACCTCCACCACTCCTGCATCTTGTATTAGCAAGGAACGAGGGGCAGATGAGCTATAAAAAAATGGATATTCAAAGCTGGACATAAGTCTCATTCGTGAATTAAAGTCTTTGTTGTGGTGCTGTAAGTGTTTTTAGCAAGCTGGGGGCTCTCTGTGGGTTTAGGAAAATTAATATCTCTAAATGGGAGGTTTGGGGGCATGAGCTAGTCTGTGTGAGGGCTTTAAAAATCCTGAGGTGTGGGAGAGCTGTGCCATGACCATCCCTGAGCAGATGGTGCCAAGAGGCTGGTGGGTTTCTTGCTCAGGTCTTTTTTGTCTGATCAGTGCTCTCTGGAAGCTTTGTTCATCTGACTCAGGTGCAGCCATGGGGAAAGAGTGGCTTTGACTTTTCCAAGGAGGAGCTTTGTGGTTTGAGACTTGGGTTCTTGCAGAAAAGAATTGGTAAAATGGAGCTTTAACAAATGTTGGATCTTGGAATATAATATAGTTTCACTTGTGCTGCTGCTTCTTGGGAGAGGACCTGCTATTAGTGAATATAAAGTTTGGTTCTATCTGACATAGCTGCTGTTCTTCTGTTTATGTGACAGCAGTTTTCTAGTGGTTGTTCTTATTTTTGCTTCTGTATTTATTTGGGGCTGCTTGTGATTTGTTTTTTGTTTATTTTTCCCTCACCTGCAGTGTGGGCATTAGAATTAGACAGAATTTCCCTATCTAGTCTGTATCTTTCTGGATGCTCCATTTGAACCTGCTTTCATTGGATTCTAATGTCTTGAGATTTCACAGTCTTCTGTAGCTACTAGTGAGGGAAATGCCATAATTTTCAGTAACGTGGTGGTTTATATGTAGTTTTTCTGACTCCACACTTTCTGTAAACAAGATTATAGCTAGTTATTGTATTTGAAATACATGTCAGTTTTCAGTAATTTAACCCCACCAAAACTACAACAAAAGAACACAACATCCAAACACAAAAAGCTTATTCTGTTCTCCTTCATGAGATGTGGTTTAATACAGAGGCAGAGGCTTGCTTTCTTACATGCTGTATTTATTTTTAATTCACCCCATCCAGGAAACTGGCATTAGGTACTGAATGTAATTCTGGTTATCTAGATTTTAATGTCATCCTTGGGGATGTGGTTACTTCTGTGGCTAAATAAAGCCCATCAGAAAAACAAAACGTGCACCTTGTTTCTGGCTGCTCTGTGGGGGTGAACACCAAAAGCTGTGCTTTGCTCTCACTGTAATTAATTGGGGGTGAGCGAGATCCTGAAGTAAATAATTTTTCATTTTCATTTCATGCCAGGTAAGTCATCTGTCTTGTAGAGATGACAGTGGCCCATCCAGCCATGAGCTCGCTGAGAGCTGGGCACAGCCTGCACCCTCTGACGTTCTCTATTTCCTCTAAAAGGCTTGACAGCCTCTCACCTTTCATTCCCCTCATCTCCTGTAATGTGCCTTTTCCCTGTTCCTGCTGGCAGTGTAAACTTCTTATTTTTTTTGCTAAATCCGTCTTGCAAAACATGATGGTTGGGTAAGATGCAATTTTGCTTTAATTATGATTAAATTACTTTATGAATTAACCAGAGGATCTCATGGGACTGGAATCTTTTGACACATGAGAAAATTGCCTTTCTTTAACAAGCTGCTTCAAGCATGCAAGGTAATATTAGCATTTTTCAGTTATAGCTTCAGGGGATTAAATAATAAGGGGAAGTATTGTACCTACAATTACATGATGTGCATGTGTGTGTTAAAGTCTTAAAGACAAGTAGACACGGAAGGAATTAGCTGAACTGCTGAACCTGTGACATTGTGCACTAAGTGTGAGTAGGGCTTTTTTTTTTTCTTTATAAAATGGCTTTTTAAGAAAACGTGGGTATCTGAAGAATTTTATGTTGCAGACTTGCAAAGGTTGGCTGAACTTTGACTATATTCAGCAAAAAAAGCATCCTGAACTAGATACACCTGTTTCACCTTAAGGGAATGAACTTAATGCATCTTTAAAGGGAATGAATGGTAATTTTCATATGTGTTAATTTGTTTTACTTGATTTAGTGGAGGTAGCAAATAAGCTAAACCCACGAATTGGATGTTGAGAATATATTGCACAATTAATCTTTTTGTGTGAAAATAGTGCATGCTATCCTTACAGGTCTATAAATAACCTGTAATGCATGTGGTATCTCCAAACTCATATTCTTCTGTTTTAACATCTCTAAATGCACACTTGAAAACATTTATTTAGATACACTATGTCTGATGAGTGGCAATTATTCAAGGTGCTACAGAAATTGAAGGTGAAATTTATTTTTTTTTTAATGAGAGTAAGAAAACAGTACAACAGCTTGTGTCAAATTGAGAGGGAATGGGACAAGCTAAGTTGTATGACCCCTGCATATGCTGTATTCAGTGTGGACTTGCACCTGCATGACCCTGCTTGGTTTCAGAGGGCTGCCACTGGCTTGTGGTATCAAATCCAATGAAGTGGAAAATTGACAATAAGGCATTTAAGCTATTGTTGTCATTGCCCCAGCTGTTTGGTTATTGTTTTGATGACAGGATTCATTCATGTTCTACACAAATCCATAAGGTAACAGTAATTAGTGGGACTCAGAAGTTGTGGGGGGGGTTTATACAGGATTAGGGACCCATATGACAAAGAAAAATTGTTTAAGCATTGTGGCAGTTTGGTTCTAAAAGGAAGGTGTGTGCATAATACATGATGGATTAATTAATGTGCTCCACTAGAAATGGGAAATTACTTGACTTGAAAACAGTCAGTGACAGAAACCCAACACCTTCATCTCTAGTTGTATTTGAGGCAAAACTGTGCATATGCAATAACAACCACAAGCAATGTTGGTGTGTAAATGCTCTCAGTAGGGCAGGAATTTTTTCACCTATATTTGTCATGTCTTGCTTTAATCTAAAGTTAAATGCACATTTACCCATTACAACTATTATTACTGCAGTTGTACTATGGTATAACTAGCCTGTCTACATTTACAGCCCAAAGACTAAATAAGGTTGGTAATTTTAAACCTAAAGCTGTTCTGTGCTGACAGTAGGTAATACCCAGAAGATAAACAGCACAAATTACAACCTTGTGCAGGCAAGATCACATCAGTGTTGATAGTCTCTTGATTGCATGTGGCTGAATGTTATCAGAGAATTTGAGAAATTGTTCAGAAGAAAGCCATGTTGTCTGATTATTATTTTTTTTTATGGTAACTGTAGAATGATTGAGAGGGTTCATATGGAGGAAGAACAAACCCCTCCACTATGGCTGTGTGCTTCTTGTTCAAATCTTTTCTTTATGACTTGGAATTTCCTTCCATTTGTTAGTTGACACTGAAGATTCTCTTGATGCTGAAGGGAGCTTTGTGCTGTGTACAGATTCAACCCAAGGCTCCAGAAGTTTGCAATCAACCAAGTAAATTATTTGTCACCTTGGATAAATATTAGCTCTGACAAATTAAAACCGCATTTTTCTGGTGTGCATTGCACTCTATCTCACAAAATGGTAATTGTTCTTACAGTTATTGCTCTTGCTTATAGTGAGGCATCTGTTTCTTGTCTAATTGCTAGCATTCAAATCCCAGTCAGTTTAAAATAACTTTTTGAGGCTTCAAGACAGCATATCCAAGGCATCACAGACATTCCTGAGTCATACCTTTGGCATTGTGCTTTTTATGCAAATATATAAAAAAACCACTAAACCAAACAAAAAAACCCCCACAAATAAAAAGGAGTGATTGGGCATAGGCTGGTTGTTTCTTGTTCTGTAATCAGAGGCAATAAGAAGAAATCCTGATGTTGGATCTGCCCTTCACCATCAGCATCTGTTCATCCTCTGAACATCCTGGCTCTAAATCATGGAACCTGGAATCCACCACTGCCTCTTGCATAGTCACTTGAAGTTAAAAATGTGTTCAATGAATTTTACACTCTGACATGACCTTGCATGAGTTAGGAGTGACTGTTTTTATTTTTTCCCCTTTGACAGTTAATCTCTTTATTTTTTTTCAAGCTGGAATAATCATCTTTCTTCATACTTGTCCCCTGCAGCAGGTCCTGCTGCTTTGCTTCTCCATGTCCCTTGGCTGTTGTTTTAAAAATCCTCTTTAGGGTTTCAAGACTCTGTACAACCAGTTGGGAGCTGTATCTTTTCACAGTCCTCCTTGAAGAGTGAATTCTCTCACCTACTGAGAGGATAACGATGATAAAAACACAGAGGCTCCAATTTTCCTGGATTCTCTGGAACTGGCCTGGGGATTTTTAAACTTTCATTACTGTTATCATCTTTCCCCTCATCTCACATTAATAAAACAAGAAAATGCAAAACATAAATAATAAAAATAAAAAAAAAAAAATCCCCGTCAGGAGAGCTGAAAAAAACATCAAATACCTAGATGAGAAACACGAGAGCTGCAGGGGGTGGGGGTGTCCAGAATGGGTTTGTTCATGTCTTTATCTAGAGATTTTCCAGTGATACTACACCATTTGTAGTGAAGCTGCCCATCAGGCTTATCTCCAGGGACACAGGATCATGTTTGGAGCTCCTGCCCAGCTTTTGGGGGAAATGCTGTGGTCTCTGCACCCTGACTGCAGCCTTGCTTGCTGTGAGCCCTCTGCATTGCTGTTTATCAGTAGCAGTGCTGATGCTCTGGCTTTATCCTCATTCCTGCCACGGGCTCCTGTTCACACTCTCCTGCTTTTTCTGTGTGAGTACAAGGCCAGTTCTGATCCCTGATACTCTAGTGTTTATGGATCAGTTCTGGTCCAGCTCTGGCTGTTTCCCTGGAAGGGGCAGGCAGAGCTGCATGCTCTCAGTTAACAGGAAAATGTTTTCAAAACACCCCATAGAGCAGAGGTGCTCTCAGTATGGGTGCCTCTGAGTGATACACACTCACAACTTTTAGCAATTACACATTCTTTACCCTCCCTGAACTGTCCTTTTTAATGTTTTTGTGTTATTTCACAAAACCCTTTAACTTTTCAATAGTAATTGCACAGCTGTGGGGGAAAACAAGAAATTGAGGGCTGAGACTTCAGGTGCATGTTAAAAACCTTGAACATCTCTCATTTGAAGTTATGTAGGAAATAATTTGGAGTTATGTAGGAAACCTGGAACAGCTCTTCACATTTTCATGTGCAATGTCCAACAATACATAGGGTGTCACTAATGGGGGTCTCTGCAGCTGCCCTGACCCCTGACCAACACCAACCTTCAACAGATTTTGTTCCTCACTTCCCTCTCTTCTGCTTTATCCAGTAGTGCTTATGCACCTCGGCAGAGAAGTCTCAAGAATGTGGTGAGCACATTCCTGAATGAAGAGTTGTTCAAGTGGTGATTTAATTGTAACAGGAGTAGTTCTTGGTTTTGATCTGAGTAGAATGGGGAGTGTTCTCTCTTCAGCTGCATGCTATGTAATAGTAGCTTATGTAAGAGTTTCAATGTTTGTGTCTGCCCTAAAGGAAGTTAAGGAATAAAAATGTGATGGATATTAGCGCTCTGAAGATGAAACAGAAGATGTTTTATTGCCACCAGGAAAGCCATGGGCCAGTGATAGCTGTAAATACTTTTATCCAAAGTTTGCTGGTTGCTGCTGCTGAGTTCCATTGGCTTCTTATCAGGTCAAAGGGAATAAATCACGACTTGTGAGTCAATGATTTCTGTGGCTGTTAAGTGTACAGGCAGTCTGCTCAGTCTGTGCACGGTGTGATGTTGTAAGGAAGCTCTAGGAACCTTTCCCTGCTAGCATGTGTTTCCAAATGCCACGGCTATTGCCTCACTTGGCAAACAGCCACTAGAAATCGAGGCTGGACACCTCTCAGGTGTCAGATGTGACATGTCTTACCTTTTTTTTTTTTTCTTCCAACAGTTTCTCATTTTTCTGGAATGAACTGTGAAATTTCATATATGCTGTAAATGCACATAAACTTTAAAGTAACCTTCCTTACCTTCAATTTTTTTTTCCCCCGGGTCAATTAATACAATTTGCTATTTCAGCCACATGATGCAGAAAAACAAAGATGTGAGATTAGCAACAAATACACCACTGTGTTTGCAAAGGTAGGCTGTTTCCTTTGGTGGCTGTCCCAGCTTTTGCTGCCTTAAATTTATAGGAATACGTGGAATCTGTAGTCTATATAAAGTTTATAGGAATAGACTTTAGCAGCTTGTTGATGGTGGTGTACTGAAACTGGACTTTATTCTAGGACATGCAGTTTTGAAGTTGCATGAGGGATTTCTAAAATTCCTGTGTGAAGAAACCAGGAATACTGCTTAGGATAATTCAGACACTTCTGAAATGAGTCCTGGCCCTGTGAAAGACACAATTTTTTTGTGTGGAGAGCATTTTTGTAATAATTCCACGTGGGAGATCAATGATAAAGGCTTGAAGTGTAGCATGATGTATAAAACTGCCTGCAGAGTCCTTGCCCGTAGTACTTGGAGCAGAATTGGCCTTTGTCAGAGCAGTGTTTGGTTGTTGTGTCCCCAGAACACTTTCTAGTATTTCACAAATTAGCAGAACTTTTAGTGACAGTGGAATCTTGGTTTCTGGTGGTTGAGGAAAGACTGCTTAAAGTTTCTACTGTAGCACCTAATAATGTGTGTTTCCTCTTTAGTCTGAACCTTCCAACAAAGCACAACTTGCATTTTTAAACTCTCTACTGTCACTGCCAAGTAATGACTCATGTGCTATTTTACCTGTGCCTAAAGGAGCTCTTTCCTCTTTGGGTTAATCACTGAATGAGATTAATTATGCTGATTAGACACCAACCCTGATTCATGTAACTCATCACTACCATCACAGATGTTTGGAATGGGATGATTAAACCCTTTCCAAACTCTGATCTTGCAGCACCATTGACTTTCCCAGTTAAAAACTGCCTGGAACAAAACATATGGTATAGAAAAGCGTGATATGCATAAGCCTCATGCATTTCTTGTCCAAGTTGTGTATCTCCTATCACAACTTCTCTCAGTTAAACCAGCTTAATCAAATTGCTTTCTTCCTACTGGGCTGTGGTTGTGGTGGTTGGTCTTGGTCAAGTGCTGATGTTTCTGTCTCTATGCTAGTTTAGAATCCCTCTGCAAGAATGGCACCCACAAGCCCACTTGGGCAAACAAGATTTTAATTTATTTTTTTTTTTCCTAGCCTATGCATGGAAGTCTTTTCCAGTGTCAGTGAAGACTTTAGAGAACCAGTCCCTGGCTTCCCAAGGGTCAGGCTCCAGGGCATGGCAGAGCCCGTGCTGCTGCTGTGACTGGCACTGGTGCAGGACTGCTGGGCTGGCTGCCACCCCTGGACTGGGCACAAGCCACCCTTTGGGGACACAGGGACATACAGGTCTTTGTTCTCAGCCTGCCTGCATGAACGCTGGTGTTCAAAGGATGGGAGGAGCAGGAATGAGCAGCTGAGGGTTTCTCCAGCAACCTTGGTGTATGCTTTGTGGCAGAAAAAGCATTGCTGATGCCAGGTTTTTGAAAACAATGTTTCATAGCATGTGTATATCTCAGTATTTCACTATTTTCAAGGCTACCACATGATACTGTAATGTTATTTTTTTAAAAAGACAACAAAGCCAACAACAACCAAACAAAAAGACCTCAGCTTGCACACCAATGAGGCATCCAGAGATCCTTCTGTTTGCATTTCAAAATTGTGAATCACAGGAGTCCTGTGTGCACGTTCAGGGTATGAGCTTGGTGACAGCAGGCTCCTAGCTCTGCCCTGGGGTGAAATCTGGTGTGTTCTCAGGGTTTATAAAAAAGAAAATAATTTGTCAAGGTTCTAAATATGGCAGGAGTTGCATCTAAAATGAGGAGGCTGTACACTGAAGTAAACAGGAAATCAGGCATATTCCTTAAGGATTTCCTGTCCTTGGAAAAGTTTCTTCTACACCTAAAAATCCTTTGCTAAAAAGGAAAACCAATATGTGTTTCAAAAACTGTCTTTATTTATATCAAGACTTACATATGTAATATCTAATCCAGACTCAGGTTACGTTATAAAACTTCAGGATCTAAACCACTTTAGGAAGAAAGCAGGGAGGAACTGTGAAATAGCCACACTTGTACAGATGAACGGATTTTGAAAGTGCAGTTTGGTATCTGCTTTGTTTGATTTGCTTTAGCTTGTGTGGACACATTATTTACTCCAATTCCTGCCCGCTCATCTGTTTCAGTCTCTTGCTCAATTACATTTTGATAGTCTCGTATCTTGTCATCTTAGCCTCATTTTAAAAGTCTGCAGGAATGGAGCTGTAACAAAAGCTACCTTGAAATAAGAGAGTTCTGTGTGTTTCTCCTAATTATTCACAGTAAAACATATGCCAGATTTCTGTGGGTAAATGTGCCAGACAGGCACAGACTGTTGTTATTTGTGCACAGGATCCTATCGGGGTGTAGCAGGCTCCGTGGCTGCTTGATGTGCTGCTTGTCCAAGAAAGGTTACTACTCTTCCCTTTGTGGCTGTGCCTGGGTGCACTGGGAAGGATAACAAATCCAGCCTGAATTAGGTCCATTTCTATAAATTAATATCCTTTAAATTCGGCTAACAAACAGTAGCTGGAGATGGTTGAAGGAGATCTGGGTTTAAGCTTGGACTGTGGGCATAAATACTGGATAGTGGGAAGAAGTGGGAGACTTTTCTGTTCAGAAAATAACACCTGTTTGTGGAACTGCTGAGAAGACAGATATCACAGCTCTTCTTGGAGGTTTTGGGCAGTTATTTCTCAGCTCTGAAAAGAGATGCTCAACCTTCAAGGCCCTCACTCTGCTCCACAAATGTGAGATGCAAGTCATGCTTGTGTTCTTTAAGATGGTGCAGCTGTGCGTGTCTCCATTGACTTTAAGTGTGTGATTTGGGTGGTAGGTTCCATTTATTTCTCTAGTTTTATATTTTGATTTCCTTTTTCCTCCCCCTCGTGTTCCTCTCTCTAAGGTCTCTTCTAAAACTGGGGTTGTTTCACTGCTGTGAGGTGGAGCAGTGTTTTTTACTTCAGTCGATAACACTCTTGTGGCTTTGCAGTTCATAGCTCTTGCTATTCAAACCCATAAAGCAGAGGAGCAGCAAAAAGCATCCATCTGGCCTGGTGCCAAAGGCTGCTGTCCAAGGATTGGCATCCTGGCTTGGGAACACATGGAGCAGGAGGAGCACGTTTGTTCCCCTGCCATGGCAAGCACTGCCAGCAGAGCAGCGGTACCGAGGCTGGCAAAAGCCAATTTACCAGTTGAGGGCAGCTACAAGGGCTGGAGCAGAGGTGGTGTTGGGAGCAGAATATCAATATCCACGTGCACCATATGCTGTGCTTCAGCTGCAAGGAGAAGGAGTGAGAGAAAAGTCTTGGTTAGGAGGTGTTGTGTTTGGTGGGGATATCCTTGCATGCAGTAGAGTCTGTAGCACGTGAAGACTGATGGATGCAAAATATTTGGGGTCTGGAAAAATAACCCCCAAAACCCACCAATGTGTGGTATTCTCAGTGTTGCTTTCAGTATGAGCATGGCTTTAAGGCTGGCAGTTTCCCTTAATATTTGTAGGGAATTTATTA
Source organism: Sturnus vulgaris (assembly GCF_052056855.1). Lineage (NCBI taxonomy): Eukaryota > Metazoa > Chordata > Aves > Passeriformes > Sturnidae > Sturnus > Sturnus vulgaris. The sequence continues at coordinate 7,366,452 of NC_142260.1, forward strand.
CCCAGTAATTTATATGCTGGTCAAATACAATTTATTATTACTTTCTGATGGCTTATCTATTAAGAGGAAAGGAGTAAAGGAAATAGTCAGCTGTGGTCCTTCAAAAAACAAACCACCAGCTCTGTAGCAGTAAAAACTAATGCCCTGAATTGCTGCTGTGCAATAATCCAAAGCATCCCATTAAACAATCACTGCTGGTACTTACAGTAACAATTTAGAGCCCTTGCCTGTGAGGGGGTAGTTGCTCACTGCCACATAGGAATGATGTAGACCTCGGAGCTGCAGTGATCCAAAATGGGTTTGTTTGTGGGTTTTTTCCTCCCATTTTGGAGGCAGGAATGTATTCTGTATTGAATTGTTTTGTTTTGTGATCAGGATGCTTTCAGTAGAGTTCAAAAGGTAGAAACAGATCATGAGTCACTGAAGACAAGTTTTTACAAGATTGATTAATCAAGACTCAGCAGTGTAGAAGAGCACAAAGAATGAGTGTTAATGTTATCTATAACAAAAGAAAGGGCAAATAAGATGATTGCTCCTAACAGTAAACAGGGTTTCTGCATATTCATTATGTCCTTTTTGCCTTCTGCTGTGCTTTGGAAATGATGCAGCTGTGTACGTGGATCATGCCTGATTCTATGATAAACTAATCCTCCTAGCTTGAGATTAATCCAAAAATGAAGCACGTTTGTTTTTAAGACACCAATGCATTTTTAAAATGGAAAATGGGTATTTCAGATTCCTAAGATAATAAATTTTCTTTTAGTGCCAATGCTTATAGTTATGAAAGATAGTCCTACAGCTCAAGAACTGAGAGTTTCTGTTATTTCTCCATCCCCTCATTATTTTGCTTGCTTTCTTCAGCTCTTAACTCCCTCCTCCTCTCATTTACTTTGCTATAAACCCAGAGCAGGTCTTTTGAATCTGGCAGACTGGGGCTGGTATGAGACTCGTGTAGGCAATGTTTTAATCAGGGCAGGATGTGTTGTCTCTAAAGGGAGCCCTGATAGCAATAGGGGAGGAGCAGCTGGGACCTCGGGGACTCTGGTGGCCTGTTCTCCTGCCAGCAGAGAAATTTATCTGGCAGCTCCAAATCTGCTTATTGGAAATGACTGTGAAAGAGACTAAAGGAGAGTGATGAGCAGACTGGGTATGCTTTCAAAAGTCCGTGTTGAGTTTTTCTTCTCTCATGCCAAATAATTCATTTTTTTTCCTTTAACACTAAAAATACTGGATTTTACAAGAGTACTGAGCCATACTTGAGATGTACAATAACTGATGATTTGGAACAAGGACTGGTAGCCAGGGCTGAGACTTTAGGATCCTTGGAGCTGGACACTGAGTGAGACTACTGTGGTTGGTCAGAAGTGCTGCCCTGACTGAAACACTGAAGACACAAAGGGGACCAGCTCATTTTTTTTACTTTGTGACTCAGGAGCCAAAAAAGAAATGTTCTGTAAGATTCTGTTAAACATCCTAAAAATAATGGCTGTATTTTTTCTCCATCTTCTCTCTAACCCCAGCTCTAAATCCCACCTGTGCACATATTCCTGCTGCTTCAGCACCTGATTTCATACATGGATAATTTGGTGCTTTCTCCCTTCTCTTCCACTCCATTTCTGCAGTAGCTGGATTTCTGTCCTAGAGCACATCTTGCTCCATCATTGCCCTTGTCTTCTCATCCTTACACCCCAGATTCCTGCAGTTAGAGGAAAAGTTAGTTCCTTTTCCCACACATGTCCTTATTCCACCCTCTGCTTCTTGTGTGCTCTCCTGCTTCCCTTCTCCCTTTGGCAGAACTGGCATCTCCTACCCCAGTAACTTCAGGAAAGTTATGAGTAGGCTGGAAATGTTCTGGAATTATGGGGTTTTTTTTCTTCATTGTATTGTAGTCTGGAGGATGCAAACTTCCACTGCAGCTGTGGAAGAAACCATTTCCAGTCCTTTTGCCTGGAGCTGCACAGCAGAGGGTTTGTGTCAATGGCCAGGGGCAGAGCAGAAGCAGACCAGGGGCTGGGTGGAGCCCTGGCTGGCAGCATCACCTGTCTTGGGTCCTCCAGCCCTCAGGTGTGAGAGCTGCTACCTTTAGCAAGAGAAGTGTGATGCTGCAATTGCTTCTTTCAGCTTCAGTCTTTACAGTTGTAGCTGAAATACTTAAGGACACCTTGTCTGTGCTTTGTCTGACTGATGAAAAGGCAACTGATCTTGCATGTTTTTCTTCTGTGTTTGGTTCCAGTGATCTTGTGTTCGGCTTTGGAATTAAAAACGTGAGCAAGGCATGGGCCTTGGCTTTCTGACTGCATGCTTAGGGCATGCTTTGCAAATATGGATTGTTCCATCTCTCGTTTTGTAACACTGACACCCAAAGCCATTTCTGCTGGTTTAGGAAATAGTTTGGCCTCTTCTAAAAAACCCTCTGTTACTAGCTCAGTTAAATGCTTTCTTGTAGCTCACTTCCACTGGGCTTTGTGAGCTTTGTATGGAGTTTGCTGCTCTGGTGATGTGAGATCCACCTATTCAGGGGGTCTCAAGCCCAGCTGGTCTTTAGGTGAAGCCATAAAGATCCTGGGTATAAGACCCCTCTTAATACCCAAGAGGGCAGTTGAACCTTTTCCTCTTCAGCTACTTGATCCTATAGTTTTCCTTGCCCCACAGCTAGAACCCACAGGTTGTTAAAATCCTTGTGTGCAACCTTCAGCTATGGAAGAGTCAACTCTTAAGTGTGTTTTTAAAATACAGCTGAACTGACCTGCTGACAAAAACGTTGGAATTGATCTTTATCCCCCTGGCTAGAGACTCTTCCATGAGGGTTTTTCCTCTGGAGTGAAAACCCGAATCCTTGTTCAGTTTCTTGATCTTGGCTACTTTGGTGTCAGGTGAATGCCTGTGCTGGCAGACAGGAGGGTTTTATGGGAACAGCATCACCCCCTCTGTTTGTTGATATGGGAATTTGGTTTCCTGTGTCTTTAGGCAGCTGCCTGAATTTGACAGTGCAGGACATTTTATAAGAAGTGGCTGGCTTGTTTGTTTTCCTCTTTGGATCTGGCCCCTTCCATGGAGCTGCCTTGCAGGAGCATTAAGGTTAGGGGCTTTTGTCCTGTAGCCTTCCTTGCACCCAGGGCAGGGGATAAAAGTGAGGATTTTTCATTCTGTGGTTGCTTTGCTGTGCTTTGAGGCGTTTGTGACAGGGCATGTGCGTGAAATTAGGAAGAATTCAGAAACTGTACATATGCAAATTCCCTCAATCACTTATGTGTGATTTTATTGTTTTAGCCTTGTGATCTCATGGCTAAAAATCCCATTCTCTCCAGTCAGTATAATTTGTTTTCTCTGTGTCAAATGCCACTTATGTGTGGCAGAAGGCCACTAATGCAAGTTAGATGTACTGAACCTGTGAAGAGATAGTATTTCAGGCAAAGCAGCTTACAATTTATTGGCTTTGTTCTTTCTAGAAACCTTATTATTATATCTCTCCAGAGCTGTCGAGGAGAAGGTGAAAGATTCTGTGCAGCTTCCAGGAGCATGGTCATGCTGAGAGCAGATGGTCCATTCTTGGAAGCCATCCCAAACGATGGATTACTCATCTGATGCAGAATGATGCACCAGAAAATTGCAGATTCACTGGGACTGCTCTTTGACTCCTTTAAAGCTTTAATTCTTTTAACTTTCCGCTTTTACTTGTCTGCCTGGCTTGTTGCTCAAAAATCCTTCAGTAAAATAAGCTCAGCCAGAACCATAAAGACACTTAGAATTTAAAAGGGGAACTAGTATAATGCATCTGAATTTAGGGAAGACTTTGCAAGTGTGGTTTATTGTATGGTGAGGCTTAAAACAAAAACAAAACAAAATCAGTTTTCATTAGAGTTTCCAGTGGGAAAGAAGGAGCCCAGCAGTATAATAGAATACTTTTGCACTTGTTAGTAGTATCACTTAGTAATATTTCACCTGCTCAAACCTGCCATCAGGACCACTTCTTATATCTGTGTTGTTTCATGTCTGCATGTGATCCTCACTTTTGAGCCACTTTAACAGTAAAAATGTGTTTGAATTCATGATACATGATTAAGGCATAAAAAACCCAAGTCATAAGAAGCTGAGAAGTTGATTATTATTCATTGTAAATGTATTCAGTGAACCAACTATTTTGGAATCTGTTGGCTCAGGGTGTTGCAGTAGCTAATCTGGCAGGAGTCTTTCTAGGTAAGTCCCTGACTGATGCTGAAGGATAGCTACAAAGGATAGCTATTATTTTTTTCCTTCCTGTCTATTGCTCTGATTTTCACGTTGTTTTTCAGTATTTTCTTCCTTGCAGACAGCCCAAGCCTGCTGCTCACTGAAGCTGCAGTAAAACATCCACTTGTCCACCTCAGAGAGCTCCCTTTGTTCCAGTGTCACTAGATGATGTAAATGGATTTTTTTTAGCCAGGTCAGAATTATTTCTCCAGAATATATTGAGTTTCTCCTGACTAGAATGGCAGGAATCTGGAGCAGGTTTTTATGAAAATCTGATTAAGTCACCTATGCAGTGGAAGAAGAAGCTGCATAACTCCCTATTCCCCAAAGTCCAGCCTCTGCTGTTGATTGTGCTGCTCGAAGCACTGTGGAGTTGTTGAACAAGGGTGATGTTCTCCTTCATGTGCTGAGCCTCTCAGTGGACCATGGTGTGAGGGGAATAGCTGCCAGTCAGGTTTTGGTCCCTCCTTCACACCTGCCTGCTAAAAATGTTTTTATTTTACAAATCGAAGGTGTGAAAGGGGTCATGGAATTATTTGGCATTGGTTTTCTTTCCTTGTTTCCCCATCCATTTAATGGCTGCAATCTTCTTTGGAGACTGATTTACAGGAGATTTCCCTGACTTTCCTGAAAACATCTAATTTTCCTAAGAGCAACACATTTGAACGTTTTCTGCTAGAGTTGGGGTGATGAAGACTTTGTTGTACCTGCACAAACACAGGAAAACTTGGCTTCATTTTACTTTCATTTATCCCCATTTAACTCCATTAGCTACAAGGGAATTGACTCTTTGTTCCCTCTTCTTCAGTGAGAAAGAGATTTAACTGCACTGTGAGAATTTACCTCTTTGGGGCAGTGTATTATTAATACCACTGTTATATTTAATACCAAGAGCAAAACTAATTGAATTAGTTAATTATCGCTAAATTTTCACACTTTGTAAAATGAGCTGCAATATGTTACTTGAAACTGTAGCTTCATGTTAATCTGAACTATTATTTTTGATACACTTCATGAGAGGTTGAAACATCTTAATATGTTGCATGCTTATATTTTGAAATTCTATATGTGAAGAAATTTTCCAGTCTCTTATGGGTCTTGCTATTAGTATCGTGGTTGGTTGATCACAATAGACAGGAATTATTCTCATTTAATTGAGTTCCTAAGTATAGTACCAGTCTTTGAAATCATAACGTTGATTTCTTCCAAGAACAGTTTGCTGCTCACAGACCAGTAATAAAATGAGTCATGACAACAAAGAATGGGATTTCTGTTGCAGTGCCTCCACTTATTTAAACCTAAAATAATTTAAAGTCCTGCTAATTCACAGGAGGTAGGGTGCTCCAAAGGTAATCTGGAATGTACCAGATTACTGGTAGCCAGTTTTGAGTCATCAGTTTAAATGTCATGAATGGAAGCATATATTTGAACAAACATTAAAATAATATAGATTTAAAAAAATTGGATCCCTATTAGAAATTTTCCTTTGTTTGCACCTTTGTTATGTGCCTTCTCAATTACTCATCCAGAAATCATTGTATTTTAAGCAGTCACATGCTTATGCCTGTGGTAAGAATGAAGGATGGTAATGGCATGAATATTTTTCAGGAGTAGGGTTTGAGGAAATTTCATCACTCCTGTTTGGATCTGTACCATATGAAATTATACATATTGCTTGAGGTTATGTTACACTGTGTTCTTACCATGCTAGATGCAGAGTAAAAAAATCTGCAGGAGGATCAGAGGAAAGCAAAGCTGTGCTAAGACCCAGCAGTGCAGTTCACTCAGCACTGTGAGTTACTAAAGTGTGTCTTGCTGTCTGCCAGAACAGTCCTGCCCCTTTTGCAAACCTGATCAAAGAGTTTTACCTTTCCCTCTTTGATCTTTAGTGACTTTAAAGTAAGTCAGATCGATTATGCAGCCAGTTTTCTCCAGTTAATTTCCAGTTCTTTCATTAGTTGGATGAGAAAGGTGATCTGACTCAGGGACTGGGGTGCATAAGATCCCTACAGAGGGAGTGGTAATGGTGTAGCTAACTTTGAGGAAAGGCAAAAGTGCTGTTAGCACAGTATTATGTTGTCTTAAACTCTTCTTAGTTCAGTGTTCCAACTGAATTAAGACATTTGGTTAAATTTTTGTCGCTCGTAACAATCAATACTTTTAATTTAGCAATTTCAAATAGTTCACATAGGAACTGTGTTGGTGTTATCTCCAAACTGTGGATAAAGTAAAATCCATTTTTGGTAACCTAGGAATTTTGCCTATAAATTATTCATTCAGATTGTGTGAACACAAAAAGTCATCCAAATAATTAATTCCCTTTGTTAAGGTTGGTTTACTCATCACCATATTTTAATGGCATTAGAAGTGTTGTTTTTTCATGTTTTTCATTTATTCCAACTGATGTAAGTGCAAAGAAAATTCGAAGTTATTTGTGTTTCCTCTTACGGATTTGTAGCTGTTTGGTGGAGATGCAGTGGGATGCCCCTGTCCTGTACAGCACAGTGCTGGATGTTTATTTAGAAAAGAAAAAGTCCACAACCAAGACCAAAAGAGCAGAAATCCCAGACTTTATGAAATCTATATTCCAAGCTGGTTTTGAACCTGTGTAGATATGAGGTGGCCAGAATTACATTAGAATGTTACCCAAAACTAAGGCCTTCTGTTTTTCAATTGTAAAACAAACAAAAAAGATAAAATCTTTGTATATTGCCACCCATTTTCCTGCAGGATACCTTAGTAGAGGCTTGAGGAGCTATCAAAACCGAGTGGAAAAGCAAAATCCATTTTGTGCATAGCAGTCTTGTGCCTGGACTTTTTGATCCATAAACTGGGCTCAGTGCCCTGCTACTGACATTGGCCTGTTCTTGGGGTTTTTTGTTTTGTTTTTCTTTTTTGCCTTCTCATTGTTAAGCCCACAAGATCTGTTTCCTTTCATTCTGGAGTGAAAGAGAGAATGTGACAGCTGAACCGCTGTGAAAAAATGAGATGGGAAAACAGATAGGATGTATATAAATGTATAATTTCACTTCAGGGAGCAAATGTCACTTACATCTCTACTCGAGTTAGTTACAAAAACTAATATATATTAATGTAAGGCTGCTGCCCGTTGAAAGAAATGTTATTATAGGGCAGGTTTGGACATGTATGTGTCTGGAATCCTTAATGCACACACAGCAGAGAGCAAACCCAGCGTTCTCCAGGACACATTTTGGAGGATGTGCAAGGGCAGGTGGTGCCTGTCTGTTCCCCTGGTGACTGTAGGGCAAGAGTGGGACCCTGCTCCTCTGCAAACACAGCCAAGAGCCCCCCATGCTCTGCAGCCCCCCTCAGGACCCCTGAAGCCCAGGAGCTGCAGCACTCTGCCTTTCCTGGCACATCACTGTCTTGGAGTCCAAGGACAAGATCTGTGTGTAGACCACTGAAGTGTTTAGTATTCAAGGAGGCACTAAGAGAAGCTTCTGGCTCTTTTCTATATTTCAGGGAAACACTTTTAAATCTGCAGTGGGGAAGGTGGGACCGAGGGGGGTATCTCTTTTAAATGGTAATAAAGTCAAAAGTTTGGTATTGACAAGATTCAGCTGTGTTTACTGTCCTTTTCAAGTGCTGTGCAGAACAGATCAGTGACATCAGCAATGCTGGCTGAGATTTTCGTCAGTCTTTGTGTCTGTTCTCTATGATGACATGCACTGCAGTCAAAAACACAAACACACAAAATACTTAATTTTTCTAAATCTAAAAATAAATTTTGTAGCAGATTCTTCAGTCAAAAGTAATGTCGACTTTTCAGCATCCAAACTTGTGGGTTTTTTTCCTTTTGCTTAGATGCAAGCAGCAGCATCAGTAGGAGCTACTTCCTTTTTTTTTTTTCACATACTGAATGTGCTTCTCTTGTCAGACCAGCAATTCTCATTCAGCTGTAATAGTATCTTTAAAAACGAGATTATCAACTCATGAGATAATAACACTGGTGACCAAGAAAGGGGGAAGGAGGATTTTGTTTGAGTTAAAAAGAATTGGCTTTCGCTATTGACAAATGTACATTGTCAGGAAATTTTTGTATTCAACCCAGTAGTGATTGTGAAGGTTATTTTAAATTCAAAAGCAAGTCAACACTGATAGTCAAATCTCTAAATAAGTTGGAAAGAAGTCAGAGATATTGTGCTTGCTGATTATTTTAAACTCATCCACAAATAAAACCTAATATTTCCTTTCAGCTATGCTATTTACATCTCTCCTGTTGGGTATAAATTAAAGTCACCAAATCCTTCCTTGAACCTAAGTGAGCTCGAGTCTTTGTAACATGCTAAAATAGCCAGCTCTAATATTTTTTAGGGCTGTTACTCCTAATGGATGTGGGCTTTACATTATTTTCTTCCGTGGCCAAGTGTGTTTCCATTTGTGTAAAACAACTGCATTGTTATATGGCTCAGTTGCTTCCATGTTTTAAGTGGAAGAGGAATAATAGTAATAATAAAAAAGTGTCAGTTTTAATCAATATCATCAGACATGATGGGAATTGAATTCTACCTTGCTGCTAATATATTAGCTATATTCTGCTTTATCTTCTTTCACAGAATTGATTTGCCACTGTTCAGTTCCCTTGGCTGTTGTCATGCAAATTGTGCCATTTCTCCCCCATTGACTGCACAAACTGAGATTAGACTTGAAAATCGAGTCTCACTGACCAGCTGCTGCGATATTTTTCATTCGATTTCTCCTTCCTTGCCTCCCCAGTCCCCTTGCCTTGTGCTCCCACCTTGGCTGGCGAGGTGCTGATAATGCCATCCCCGGGGACTGGGCTGGGAATTGCTGCCTGCAGCTGGGGCTGGAGCCTGAGAGCCAGCCTGGCATGTGCTGCTCTTCTCAAGCAGCTCCTTCTCATGGCCCTCAGAAGTTTGGGGGAAGGAGGGAAGAGAAAATATGAATTTTTTCACTCTGCAGATGCGTGTAGAGGATATGTAGTGCAGGCAGTGGGTTTGGTTTTGTCTCTGCCCTTGGATGTGGAGTGAGATGGGGAAGAGGTTGCTGTCTTCCCTGTATGACCTACATGTCAAGAGGATTGTTTGAAATCAGATATCAATTGGAGTTGTGCCTGCTCCATCCCTGGAACTGTTCAAGGCCACTCCAGGGGCTTGGAGCAGCCTGGTCTGGTGGAAGGTGTCCCTGCCCATGGCAGGGGGTTGCAATGAGATGATCTCCGAGGTCCCTTCCAGCCCAAACCACTCTGAGCCCAATTTAAGACAGGGATAGCAGAATGCAAAATAAGTATCAGAACGGGCTCTGTGCTTGTAAGCTTTATTGCATTTTGTCTGCTTTGTCAGAGTGCTGATGGCAGTGGTTAATATCAGGGTTTTTGCCTTGTGCTTGCTGGTTTTGAGGATAAATGGCAGATAAAATATTTGGCCTAGGAGCAGTTATTACCACAGACAGAGTTTGCCATGATCTAAGCTGTCATCAGCTCCAAAAGGCAGAGGTCAGTGATTTAGTGGCATGTGATGTTAGATCTTGTTTCCAGTGCTAGAGGCCAGGGAAGGGAGCAAAACCAGGTGGGTTTCTTTAGTTATATGCATGTTACTGAGTCTGTTGTATGAAGAAAAATGTTAGAATGAAGTAACTTGAGGAAAGGAGGAGGGAGAAAGAGAAATTTTTAAAGAAAAAAATCCCCAACAAGTAGATGAGCAGGCAGGATGGAACTTCTTGTGCTGATGGGAGATTTTCACTGTAGCTGTGTTTTGGTCTCTTACTCTAATATCTGAATACTGCAGAACCCTTTGTGTATTTATGTTCAGTGTTTCTGCAAGATAGGAAAAGGTATCTTAAACCCTAAACAACAGAGGGACACAAGAGCTATGTGAATTGAGGCCGATTATTTGCTTTTCTCCAAAATAAATTCAATTATTATAGATCTGTAGTAATTCTAGAGTTAAATGTATTTATTTAAGAATCCACTTCACCTGCAGTTGCTGGATGCCAGGGCTGGAAAAAGGCCTTTGCTTCCCTTCGTGTATCTCTCCTTCTGCTTTCCAGGTGAACTGGGATTTCTGTGGCAATGCACTGACTCAGACTTGATAGGAGACTGCAGTCAGACCTGGTACTTACTCTGATGATGCCTCATGCCACAAATTCTGGCAATAGCTACTTGAGTAGTTAGGGTCTTACCTTGAATGCTCTTTATCAACATGGTCCCTCACTGCCTTGTTACTTCACTCCCTTGCACTACTTCCTTTTAGCCTTTAATATTTGTCGCCTCAAAAATTCAGCTAAAATCCAAACCAGTATTTTTGATATTATTTACTTCTATTGCACAGCTGTCAGCATGGCCAGTATATAAGTCTGGATTAACTTCATAGGAGTATCTTGAAGATTTTGCTTTCACTAATGGAAACGTTTCAGATGGGAACACATTTGAGATCTAATACGAAATTTCACAGAAAGTTTTCCTGAAGCACTCTTAATTGTGGGTTTCTTTGTAAATTAGGAGAAAACATATTCAGTACCTGCATGATAAATACTGTAATACAGATAAGAGTATTTTTTCTTGTATTAAAAATAAGTTGGGTCTCTGCATAAAGTACAATGTAATTAATTCTCACTGAAGGCAGACAAATACATGTTTCTAATAGGTAATACTGTACATATTGAGTTATTATTGTATTTCCACTTCCAGATGAGTGATGTGTCCTTTGGCTCATTTTTGGATTCTCACCCAGCAAAGAGGTATCTGTGGTGCCACACCCAGATTAAATGAATGAGCAAATCTTCGAGGGTGTGGGCTCTGCAAATCCCTGTAGCCCAGCAGGAAGGAGTCCCCTGACCTGGAGACACTGATGCTCTGCTTGCAGCCACTTGGTTTAAAAAACCCTGGACTCTCGTCAGTCTTAGACCAGTGCTTATTTACCCTTCCTTCTCCTTGGGAAAGGGTCACCCTGTGGGTGTTAAAAGCTAAGTGACTGGCACCATCCTCTTGCCTGGACTCTCCATTCCCGAATTAACAGTCCAGAAGTTGCTTTTCACTTAGAAGATGCTCATTCAGGTTTCTAAGGCAACCGAGCCCATTTTCACTTCCCCCCACTGAGAGATAAGAGCTGACTCCTCATGCAGGGAGGCGAGACCATGACGGATTTCGGCAGCCTTTAATTGGAGCTGAGAATAAAATGTAGCCCTTCAATGTCAGGGCAAGTCAGATCTTAAGAAAAAATAAGGGGAAAAAAAAACAACCCCAAACTGATGAACAACAAAAAAACCAACCCGGCACAGGTCTGGGAGTGATAAGGAGCAAATTGCTGCTGTTAATTAAGGAGTGATAAGAGGTGGCTGCAAGCAGGAGCCACGTTCAGCCTGGCTGAGAAGGGCTGCCATGCCTTAGTCCAGGTGTCCAAGGCAGGTTGGAAGAGAGGGATTTTTTCCAGCTGGGCTCTTCTCAGCTGATCCCTGGATCAAACAAAGGTGCCTTTCCTCCCTGTCCCTGAAGTCCAGTGGCCAACTGCTGCTGCTCCCTCATTTCTTACCCACCCATGCAGAAGATGCTAAGACAGACATTGTCTGCCACAGCATCACAAATCAAATCAAAACTTGATTGTGGCAGCATGAAAGAAGCTCTTGAGAAGACCTGGACATCTCACAGCAGCATTTGGGCAGAGACATGATAGATGTTTAAGCAGCTTCAAATAGTCATGTTTGGAAGAAGAGATTTGGCACTGTCCCTTCCTGAGGGAGTTTTGCAGGCCAAATGGTTACTGTAATGGATTAGCAATTGTACTGTTGGGGATGTTAAGGCAGTTCAATGCTTAACTGGAGTTTTTTACTGTGTTGGACTCAGTTGCATATATTGATACTGCACCCCTAATTCCCATTAACCTGAGAATTCTATTCTGATATCGTGGTCTTTGTGCTTGTCTCAAATCTTGCAAATCCTGCACAAAGTGAAAGGAAACTGGTCCGGTTCTCTGGCCTGCCTTCTACCCAGTGGTTGTGTCTAGGTTAATGAATTTATTATCTCAAGTAGTAGCTTTGTATGTTCAGTTAATATCCTGCATATTTTATAAATCCTTCCTTAACAAGGAATTATTTTATCCTTGCCAACTGCTGTGTAATACAGCTGCGGTGGTGACAGATACTGGCTAGCAGACAGATTTTTCTTCTTCTTGTTTTTAATTTTTTTTATTTGGGAGTGCAGTGACCTGCAGGGCTGCTGCATGGGGAGAGCAGATGAGCTGCTGCAGGTGCAGGTGGCTCTGCTGCTTTAACTCTTCCCCAGCAGCTCTCGCTGGTGGATTAAAGACTTCTGATTCTGTGGCTTCTCCTGTAATCTGGGAGACAAAGAGGGATGGATGCTGTTAGGGGCAGGGGTTTTGTTGTTCTCTCTGGGCTTGTGTTTGTCCTGCTTTATTGACATATTGGTATTCATTTAATGTCTTAGAGAGCCTAAATTGAGGGCAGAGGGTTAAATGTTATCACAAATTGTAGCTGTGTTCCAGTATTCATCACCCTTCTGAGGTCCTCCTCCACCCTCCCTCTGCAGCTCCTGCCTCCCTTTGCTAGTATTCCTATGGATAGTGGGTTTATTTCCCTGGACTGGAAGTACTTCCCTCTAATTAAACAACTGTATTTTGGATGTTGCCTGAAATATATGGTTTAAATTCATTTTGGCACTGTGAGAAGCAAGACACAAATAGCTGGAAATAGCATTAAATAGTCTTGCACTTGCAGTCACAGGAATTGTGGCTGATATTCTTGAGCAATTGAAATTTTATTGACAGGTGTTTTAGCTATTGCACCTTCTAGAATTAGGTCAGCGATCTTTTTTTGTGTATCCTCATATATTTGGGTTTGATGCTGTGTTGCCAGTTTAATTGGCAAAACATTCCCAGGAACATAAGCTCTGTCAGAAAAGTTGTTTGTTGATGTTTTTTCTTGACTTTAATATGAACTATATCAAACTAAATCATAGTTTTTGAATCTAAGCAAAGCCTTTTGCCCCCTCTATCAGTCAATATTTCATTGTGCTTCTGTTTAAAAAATATTTTCTTGTTTCAGCCTTAGCCCCTAACCTTTATTTAAACTTGAAACGCCTACATAACTTTTTTTACAAAGAGCACATTGAATAACCCAGTGAAAAGCAGTGAATCTGATACAGTAATTGTATTTAAATAAGATCTTAAATACAAAATTCTCTTGTTAGCAGAGACAGAGAAGCCTATTAGTCCATTTGAATTTTCACAGCAGGAAAGCAAATGGAGTTAGAAAGGGGATTGTGTAGAAGGACTAGTAAACAAAATTGGTCAGTTAAATGCTACATGTGGGAATTTCTTTTTGCTTACAAGTCTTGTGGATAAGTTGTTTCATTTCACTAGGAAAATGGTTAAAAAAGCAATGCAGGGGAACCAGTGTGAGATAGCTCAATGATATTTGAAATGCAGCATCTGACATGCAAGATCAGACTCCATGAATAAATAAATTTTTTTGTATTTCAATAGAGCATTACACTGTTGTGAGTGTTTTTGGTATTAGATGTTAAATGAACTTGAAATTGTCTTTTTGGTGACAGTTGAAGTGATTTGTCAGATTTGTCTTTCAGATTGGTAGGTTTAATTATTTATACTTCCATCTCTGGTGTGTGTACTAAATCATTATGACGATGGAACTCTTGCCTTCCAATATTATTTTATTAATCTTACAGTAAGACCTCATGAAGTATGACTAATTGAGATGTGAAACTTAATAAATAGCCCTAATGGCTTGTGTCTGGAGTTGTGGGTGGATGTCAGCCCAAGATCCTGCACTGAATGCAAAGTTAGCAGAAAAAGGCAGACTGCTGGGCTTTGTAGCAGATACGTGAAAGGAAGATTGAAAAACATGCACCCATAACTCTGTGACACAAATTACTGATTTCTCAGCATTGCAATGTTCTCATTGATGCTGTTTGTTTGCAGTAAAAATCTATGAAATTAAAGAGGGCAGGTTAAGTTTGGAAATTAGGAATAAATTCTTTACTGCAGAGGTGGTGAGGCCCTGACACAGGTTGCCTGGAGCAGCTCCATCCCTGGAAGTGTTCAAAGCCAGATTAAATGGGGCTTGGATAAACCTGGTCTGGTGGAACCAGGGGGTTAAAACTACACGGTCTTTAAGGTCCCTTCCAGCCCAATCCAGTCTGTGATTCTGTGATCTGGTGACACCCAGCTGCAGGCTGGAAAGGTTTCTGTTCCTCCCAGCACCTGGGCTAGCTGGCTTCTCTTCTTCCCAACACTGATGTCTTGGTTGCTTGATTGACTTCTGCAGGAGTTTTCCACTTTTGCAAATTGAACAAGATCAAACAGTTGTGTTATAAAATGTCTATGAAATAGAATTGCAATTTTATGCCAGTCTAACAGCGTGTATAGTCATGGCTAAAACTGCTTATTCTTTTAGTTTCTCTCCTGTGCAAAAGATGCAGCTCTCCCAGTGCTTGTGTTTTGTTGTGTAAATTCAGCATAAATCAGGCTACTGACTCTGCTGTTTATGATGTGGAGGAATGCACAGGCATTTTGCTTGATCATGTACACACATGTGTATTTGCATGGCTGAGTAGGGACCTGCTGGTCAAACTAAAGGGAAAGGAAGGAAAATCACAGTGGAAACCAGGACAGGTGACCTGGGAAGAGCATAGAGACAAAGTGTGGTTGTGTAAGGAGGGGCTGAGAAGGCCAAGGTGGAGCTGGAACTGAACCTGGCAAATGATGCCAAGAATAGCAGGAAGGGCTTCTACAGGTTTGTTAATCAGAAAAGGAAGGTCAAAGAAGGTGAACCCCTCTTGATAAACGGTGCTGCAAAACTGGTGACAACACCTGCTTCCATTTGTGCTTTCTATTTGAGCCTTTTCACATTCCTTGGTTATAGTTATTAAATTAAGTATGTTGGAGGTAATTTCCATATTCTTCCCCTTTTAAAGTAAAGACAGTGGAATAAAACTGAGACAGGGTTTTGTGGTTTATCCCTTAAGTTTTTTTTCCCCTTGAGTTGTGATAAATATACATTGGTGCTTTGCTGTTTCAGATCTCAGATCCACTTTTCAAAGCTTGGCCTGAAGGTAAGCACCAAGTACAGTTCTCACACACTTGCTACTGCCAGTGAGAAGATTGGCTACAAGCCTTCAGCAAAGCATTTGTTTTTATTTACACCTACAACTACCTGTCATTGGGAAACAAATTATGCTGTGTTTCTTTCCTGTGGGACTCGTGTCACTTTCAGAAGAGTACAGTCTCAAAGGCAGTGACCAAAAAAATGAAAGTTTGTACTTTCTCCTGCCATTTTATTAGTGTTGTGTAAATTTTGCTTTCAGCATCTATTATTCCTCAGTTTTCCCTGGCTTTACTAGGTAGGATTGATAACTTGAGGCTTTTCTTCTTTCAGCGAAAAGCAGGGCTATATTCTCTGCTCACATGATGCCCATGTCCTTTTTTTTTTTTCTTTCTTTGGATAGAGAAAAGCGAGTGGGTTGGTAACACAATGCATTCAGCAAAGAGACTGCAAATCCTATCTGCACACAATGATAAAACATATCCCTAAAAATGTAAATTAGCCCGCTTAGTCTCTAAGCTAATTTTCATGTGTATAGTGGAAACAAAAACATAAGAAGGAAAGATGTAGCTGTTTAACCAGATTATCTTTAAAAAGTGACAGAGATATATGCTGGCTAATAGCCATCTCCTGGTGAAATGTCTGCCTTACAAAGCAGTTAAGGCCTTTCCTTCCCAGGACTGCACTGTGCTTTGTAATCGGGGCAAGACAGGGAGCTGAATTCTGTTTTGTTCCGTGGTGATAAACTGGGCTGCCTGATTTAGGCACCCTGGTGCTCGGGTGCCCCAGGGGCCGTGTGGCTGCTGGAACCGGAGCTGCAAGAGGTCTCAAGCCCCAATTACAGCTAACAAATGTTATGACTGACTGCTCCTCTTTTTGGGCACTCATTTCTCTTCATTCCCTACTAATCGGAGTATTTCTAAATATTTTGAATTTGCAAAGGAGCTAAGGGTTGAGTGGGCTGCAGGCTTTGTGATGGGTCTGGTGGAGTGTGGGCTGAATTTGGGCACTGCTGTAGGGGGGAGCAGCTTTCCTCTGCCTTGGCTGCCTCCCTACAGAGGCTTCACTCTCCTGAGTGAACAAACTCAATTCACAACTTTTTAACACAACTGAAGCTTTACCCAGGCTTTTTAGGCAGTTAGGCAGTTAAAATGTATTTTCAGTACATCATATTTGTTCAGATTAATCCCAGAATCATTTGGTAGTTTCTGGATATTCCTGGACTGGTCTAATTTTTGGTCGTTCCTAGTTTGGGTGTCTTCATGTACTGCACGCTAGAATGATAAACCTGGTTAAATTGAAGAAAGGGGTGGAAAATCCCCCAGAAAGTCATACTTACAGTCCTCTGAATGTGACATTTCTGTATCTTGCTAATTTTTACTTGAACGTCCTTACATTGATTTCTATTTTTCCAAATGAAATTGAGCCCACTTTACATGTATTTTTCTATGTTGTAGCTGATTTTTGAGCTTTAAGTGGGATGAAGGTGTTGGAGAAGTATTCAGAAGTATTACAGAGCAACATTCATAATTATTCTTTTCTGTAATAATGTGAAAGTATTATTAATGTGAACCTATATGCAAATATTTTAAATATTTGTTACATTTTCCCAGTTTTTCCACTGTCTACCAATTCTGCTTCTTTCCAGGTATGCATTATTACACCTTTCTTGCAAAGCAGGCCCTACCTGACTCTAATAATTTCTCTAGATCATGAATTAATAACTCACTGCTTCAAAAAAAAAGTCCAAGCTATGAATGTACATGTATATTACCCACATTTATAAACTGGGAACTGTAATTCTTTCAGGACTTGATAGGCTCTGCTTATAGATTTGCTTAAAAATAGAAAAATTAATGTACTGGAACAATTTTGAAAGGCCCATAAATAATGAGCTGAGGACCAAAAGCTTGAAACATGTCTAAGGTTATGTTAATTATGATAAATTACTGTGAGAGGTTTGTTAGAAGCCTTTTAGCAACTATTAACCATAATTGTTGCACGTCAATGAAAGCACAGAGACAACGACTGAAATTTCTCACCCTGGCTGAAGGTTTATCCCTGCAACTTTTGTTTTAACTGTGCCTTAAATAAGTACATATATAAGCTTAGTTCCTGGCTGTGATTTAGCTAATAAACTCTAATGAGGGATTTCTTAATCGACTCTGAAGCTGATCCAGATGTGTCTTAGAATTGATAGTGAAGACTTTGCAGCCCCAACACCAAATCCTGGTGATGCTTCACTCTGATCTGTTGCTGTCTGCTGAGTGTGAACTGAAAATAGTTGTGTTTTTTGGATTATTTTAAAGCAATTCATCTACATATTTCCCTATTTATGTGGCTGAACAGGGCACAGAACCTCTGATCCCAGGGGCAAAGCTACAGGACATCAAAACCCAAACCTGGTCCCCATGATTGTGGATGTTTGTGTTTCTCTCTTAGGAAAAGAGTAAGAGAAATGTGTCTTTTGAGAGCTGTTTGATTCCTGGTGCTGCCAGCACACCCTGCAGCCTTTGGAGAGTTGATCTTCATTCAGCTGGGATTGAGGAAAGACAGCTTTTCATAGCCAGCTTTATCTTTGCACAGACTTCCCCTCCCCAAGCTGCTCTATTCTCTTCTTGACTAAAGACAAGGCATTGGGCCAGAAACTGTCAGGAAGAAATGTAAGAAAAGATTCAGAGCTTATTCTGTTAGTTCATTAATGAACCATAATGCAGTATTTGTAAAACTCTTTGCCCTCTCCTAGATTAAAAATATATCCGAGCAGAAAAAAGTGAGAAAAAATAAAGGCAGTGTTTTGTGTTGAGAAATAAAGACTAAAAAAGCCAGATGTTTGGATTGCAGAATTTACCTTATGGGCTTTTGTTTCTATAAAAATTGATTAGCTGGCTTATCTGACTTGTGATCCAACATTTCTCCCACTGAAAATAATGTCAAACTTTTAATTTTTGCTTATAATGTCAGATTTGCTCTTATGAACTTTTTTCCACTCAAATGTCTTCATACTCTGCACATAATTCCCCATTAACGTTAATGGGACTTAAATGGGCAAATCCCTTGGGAGCCCCAGGTTCCAGTGTGTGACTAGATCACCTCTTTGCTCTCCTGTGATATGATGGCATTTCTGACAGTATTTGGCAGGGTCTTTTTTAAATGAATGCACCACAGGACAACTGCCTTCCTGGTGACAAGGGATGAACTGACCTTTAATGAGTTATTTTGGCCAAAGGAGGGAGAAGCACATGGTCACTGAAATGAGAATTTCCTGAACTGTGTTATGAGTCTCTTATTATCATCACCTCTGCATTTACATGTGTGTATATATATATATATATATATTTATTTTTTTCTCTCCTGTTGAACCAAATCCGATGTAGTTACAGTAGTGTTGCTATGGTGACCCGAAGTGACAGCTGTTATTTTGTGCTCCTGGGAGGACTCTCTGATAATGATGGTCATTTCCCAGAGGGGAATGGTTTGATATAAAAAATGATTCTGAAAATAAATGAACAGGTAGCATGTAAATTAAGAAAAGAAATGCATTCTCATTAGCAGTAATTAATCAAGCCCTATAGGATTCTAATGGGGGAAAAAGCCAATTTTTGTTTGAAATATCTTGTACTGCATGAATGTAAATGAGCATTGTGTTTGCTGCAAGGAGGATGCAAAACCCTTCATGTTTCATGATGGTATTTTTCTGTTTACACTTGACTCCCCAGTCCCAGTCTAGAAATGTTTCTCCTTGGGCTGAATCCTGAGGCATGCAAAAAAACCCCACTTCACATGAAGCTGATAGAAAGATTTTTAAAATAAAATACAGACTTACCATTTTTGACCCATAAATGCACATATACACACTTGCAAAGCTCTTTGAATATCGCCAGAACTGGGATTTAGGTGCAGAAATCCCCAAACATCACAAGATGGATGGTTGAAAGTTGTCCTGCCTTGTCCTGCTGCTGCAACCCCCAGGTAGCCCAGACACACAGAAGTGCCAGCTTTGTTGGCTCTGCCTTCATTCCGGGGCTCTATCCAGCTACAGCCTTGCTTGCAGATTTTAACTTTTTCACTGCAGTGTGGTTCTGACAAGAGGAATTGTCCCTTCTTTACTTCTCTAGGTGAAAGGTACTCCTGTGTGCCACCCTGGTGGTGGGTGGTCACTCTTCTGCTCGGGGAGGGGGTGTAGAGGAAAGGTTTGTAGAAGCTGAAAGGACACTTTCATAGAGCCACAGAGTGATTTGTGGTGGAAGGGACTTTATAGATCATCTAGTTCCCTGCTCCCTGCTCCACCAGCCCAGGTTGGTCCAAGCTCCATCCAGCCTGGCCTTGAACACTTCCAGGGATGGGGCAGCCACAGCTTCCCTGGGCAGCCTGTGCCAGGGCATCACCACCTTCACAGGGAAGGATTTTTTCCTAATATCTAATCTGTACCTCCCTTCTATCAGTGTAAAGCCATTATCCCCTGTCCTATCACTTCATGCTGCTGTCCAGAGTCCTTCCCTGGCTCTCTTGTATGCCCTCTCCCTGGAGTCTTCTCCTCTGAACATCCCAGTCTCTCTCAGCCTGTCTCCATAGCAGAGATGCTCCAGTCCTGTGATCATTTTTGTGGCCTGCTCTGGGCTCAGTCTAGTAAGTCCATACCTGTTTTGTGCTGATCTCATCACCTTTGCTCCTTTTCATGGTGTTAGGAGACTTGGTGAAACTTTAGTCTCCTCCACTGCTGTGTGAATGGAATTCTTTCCTGTAATCCCACCATCAGCATTTCCAGTGCTGTCCCAGGTGTGCCCCACCTGGGACACAGAAATGCTTCCATGAAGGTGGTCCTCATAGCTCCATCTGATTCCTTGGAGTCTGAGACATTTTTTATGTCACCCTGTATAAATAGGCAATAAAAAAGCCAAGTTCTAGATTTATATTTATCCTAATTGGAGCTGGGAAGCTCATAAGTGAAATAAAATATTGCTGTTTCTAATTCTTGTCTCACACAGCTTATATTCCTTTTTGTTCCAAGGTGTGAATATACATTTATATGGTCATAATCAGTTTACCCCCAATTATGAGTATTGTTAAATATTTTATGTAAGTGTCAATGTTTACAAAGGAAGTGGTAGAAGCTTCACTGTGATCACAAAAAAAAACAAAAAAGAGAAAAAAATGTGCGTTTTAGACCAAAAGATTTATACCTTCAGCTTTGAGGTGTGCATCCAACATGGGGCGTATCTCTATTGTGTGACATAAAGAGATAAAAATCTATTCTTCTTTATCTAACCTGTTCAGTTTTCACTCAATGCTGGGGATGAAGTAATGGTTGTGGATTGTTTTGACATACAGATTTTATGTTCTGCCTATCAAAAGGAATAAATAAAGGTGGCTTGATTATAGTAGTATATCACTAACTTCAGTATGAGAAAATACTGAATGGCAGGAAAGCTGTAACAGAAATCAACCCCTGGAAGCTGAAGTCAGGTAATCTAAGTGTGAAATCAAGGATGCTTTCAGAAGGGAGGGTGTTAACATTGCAAAAGTCTTATCAGAAGTTGGAGTACCTCCCTTGGTGCCTTTAATTCACTACTTGGATGGTGGTGAGAGCATTAGATTTAATCCATTACAAGTTATTGGTCTCAGCTTGAAACTTAATGGCCAGAGTTTGAGAGGGAAAACTGAAGGGACAGGGATCCCTTCTCCTGCTGTGCACTTCCCTCTCCTGACTTGGGTTTTGTGCCCCATCCTGAGTGTCACGGGATGGTTTGGAGCTTTAGGGTTGTTCTCTGTGCTGTGTGCACACTTTCTGTAAGAAATTAGTGTTTTCTACATGCTCTGGCATCCTGTTTCCAGCCAATGGAAGGAGCCTCTGTGCTGAGATTGGCTCCATTCAGAAAGGGGAGCAGCTACTCAGGGGAGGCTGCTGCTCAGATGAAAGGTTGTGAAGATTGAATTCACTGTGTGCTAATGAAACAGAATTACTTTGTGCTATTTTAAAACAGGCAAACAAACGACAAACCAAACCCCCAGACCCTGGATTTAAACCTGTGAAAATAATAATGCTACAAACATTTAGGCCAAAATCCAGTGGGAAAAATTACTGATGTCTCATGGGCTGCAACTGCTTGCAGTTAGTGAAGCTCTTGATAATATATTTACATCCTGACTTGTGTGACTTGTGTTGTGGAGAGGGTTTTTTTGCCTTCAGATACATTTGTTTGGTTGTAGCTTCTTGATATCTGTTATGGCAATAAAGAAATGTCGAGGTAACACAAGAAGCATGTTTGAGACACAAGCTGTCGTGCAGAACCTGATTTTGGTAAGGGAGATGAGAGGCTGAAATGATGGGGTTGGGGTTTATTGCTGTTAGTTTGATTGATTTTTTTATTGGGACCGCTCAACAAGTTCTAATATTAAATGCATTATATTAACATTACTTTCTGAACAAGAAGTTGCCAAATGCACTGCTTAACTATTTACCAGCACCTCTGTAAAACATTTTATTTGTAGTACTAAAAAGAACTATGAGCAGTGTCAAACCAAACACTAAAAACTCAATTTTTGGCCTTCTGAAAGAAATAAAGCATGGACATAATAGTTCTTAACCAGAACTGCTTCTCTTTGGGTGTCTCTGTGTGTTAAGGTTTGGTTCCATGAATTATTGCCATTTGACTTTGAAGAATATTTGTCCCTTCACAGCATTTGCAGCTCCACTGTGATCTTAATTAGATGTTGTTCCTGTTGCTTTTCAGTTAACCAAGGGCACCTGTTTCTCTGCTGGGAGATGATTTACACAGGCAGCCAAAAACCTTTTTAAACATGTAAAATTTGCTTGTTAAGCATTGGCTGCCTGCAAGTAGCTACCCTGAAGTCTGTAGGTGGCAATTTCATATAGAGCATAAAATGCTCACAAAACAATTCAACTTTATTGAGCAATTTAGACTAACTGCATAGAATTTGGTTTGTTTTTGGGCAGAGTGAAAATATAAATATAAAATTACTCCTTTGTGAAATGTCCAGAACTGGTCACTGGAAACATAAGAGAGTTTATTTCACAGAGCATGGATAAATAGTTCATATTTTAATTTCAAAAAGCCTTCGTACATTTTTTTTTTTTTAATACTGACTGATTAGGCACTTTGGGAATGAATATACACAGAATTTTCTTGCAGTGTTGAAAAAGGCTGAATTACAGTGAACAGCTTTTGTTCTAAGGACTAAATGGTCCCTCAGTGATAAAGAAGGGTTTTGTATGTTTTATAATGTGCAGTAGTGAAAAAGCTTAACATGAAAATATGAAGAACTGCAGATCTCATGAGATCCAAGAGTAGCAGGTTTATCATTGCAATGTTGCACAGGCATTCAGGAATTTATGGCAATATTCTATGTTGTGAGATGTATTGCATGAGACATTAAATAGGCATCATTAAAGTTCCTCTAGGACTGCAGAATTCTAATATTTTTAGTTCTCTGTGCCTAATTTCCCTAATCTTTCCATGTTAATATTGACTAGTGTCCATTTTTTGCTAATATCTGTGACTGTAGGTTTGCATCAATCGTTATCTTTAATTATCTTGAAGTATTATGCTCAGTAAAGCCTGTGTTGTATATCCTGGAGTTGTTTATAATGCTTTACTGATTTACAATTATTAAATTATGTTACCCGAGGGTGGTGGTGGGGTGGGAAGTTTTTTTATTTTTCCAAGCATCTGACTTAAGTAAATGCATAATTGTGTATGGAGCAAAGCACTTTCCTTTTCCAGGCAATACCTTGAATTTTTAGAGATTTAAAGGGACTGTGTAGTATTTAGGTTGTTGAATATTCCAGGATATGAGTGAAAGCATTTGCTGGCAACACACAAAACAGCTGTTGCTGCTAATGTCCTCAGATCTCATTTGATGTGTTATTTTTTTTTATAACCCCTAAACCTCCTTCCTCATCACTCCTAACTGAAGACTCTGTCAGCATGTTTTGGCTTTCATTGCTTGGCCATGGATAGTATGAAAACTATTTTTCTTTTCAATTGTGCTACCTTTTCATGGTTAAATGAGAATCACATATCTTCAAACTGAATAATGATTTAATTTTTTTAGAGTTGTAATATATGGTAAGCATTCCTACTGTTTCTCATAGGGTTTAATTCTACCAAGACTAATATTATGCAGCTGCACTCTGCTTATTTTAGTAAGGTAATTCTTGAAGAGAGGAGAGGAAAGAGCAGATTGCCCTGGATGGGAGCAGTGCTCCTGGTCCATTGTGGACTGTTGGGCAGCTCAGCACAAGGCTGGCTCACATGGCAGGGGCTGCCCAGTTTCTGTTTGATTGCTCAGCTATTAATTGTGGCAAATGACAATTTTATAGATCCCAGGGTTCAAGGTTCCCAGGCCAAGCCATGATGCATTCATCTCTGAAGGGAGGGAAGGAGAGGGGCTGGGGGCTGCTGCACTGGTGTAAAATGAATATGGGGTTTTTCATTTCGACTGGGGTTGTGACAGCATTGTGGAGAGAGCAAAAAAGGCTCCGTTCTCTTTTTTTAAAATATAATAGGCAGAAAATGTCCACAAGAGCATCCATGTTTCTATGGTTACAGGATTGTGTTCTCTTTTGGACTGTAAGGATGATAAATGGATATGATCATCCTGTACTAAACCTGAAGGGAAGCTCAGTACTAAAGCTAAGGGGAAGCAGGAACATGTCACAGCTTTCCAAAATCCTTGTCTTGGACCAGGGAGTGCCTTTAGACCTCTCTGCTGGTCTTGGACTACCCTAAAGTAGGAGCTTGCTGTAAAGAATATTAATAGCTAGGGAAGAAGCACATAGAATGCATTTGTTAGCTTTTATTATTTTTCTTAAAGGGTCATGTTTCTAGTAACTAAATTAAAGAAGTAGAGGTAATCTTACAGTTGGACTCGATCTTAAAAACCTCTTCCATCCTAAATGATTCTCTGATCCTCTTTAGTTTGCAGTTAAGTCAAATTAAGAAAAAAATCACTAGAGGAAATGATGAAACCTAGATCAAAATATTGTAAAATTTCAGTTTACTTCCTTTATGTATCTTATAGTGGTTTTTTTAACCCTACTACAAAAATAGGGCATAAAGCAAGCCAGTCTACTAGTCTGAATTATGTTTTGTTTTCTTAAAATTGCTAGAGAAGTTTGATTTTCCTTTTTGGCCTATGTAAAATAAAGATATCTGGAAAATCCAGTCGATTTTTCTGATGGGGTTGTGCTAAATGAATATGAATCCAGAACAAAGCTGGGTCAAGGGTAGGAATTATGTTTTTTCTGGAAATGGAAAGTAGGGCTGTGCTTTCCCTGAATGAAATATTGCTGGGTTCCAGTGTTGACAGAGGGATCTGACATGATGCTGCCGAGGTTGATTGGATTATGAAGGGTTTAAGTAGTAATGGGATTGGAAAGTACTTCTTGAATGAAGAGACAGCTGTAGAGGATTTTGAAAGGAAGGTTGATAGGGTTGAGTCAGATCAGCCTTGGGGTTGTAGCCTTGCCCAGAGTTTAGGGGCTGCATGAAGGCAGGAAGGTCAGTGCTTGGAAAGCCTGAGAAGTAGAAATGCAGAATCTTTAACAGAATCTGATATAAATGCTTACTTAAAAAACAAAACAAAAACAAACTAAAAAAAAAAAGAAAAATCTGCCCTATGAAATGTTGCTTTATGATCAAGGGTTAAATGTCCTACAGTAGCATGTTGGAGAAGGTTTGTTCTAATTAACACTTTCACCTATATCATTATTAAAGACTCATAGTAATTAAAAAAATTTGTTCCTGCAATTAGACCATAACTAAAATGAGTTAACAGAGAAATAATTAACCACTGGAATACACGTGTACAGTGTGGTCTTTGAAAATGTTTGTGTGGAGCAGAAAATATCCTGAAACTTGGAGGTAAGACCCCTATTAGTCTTCCCCTGTACTTGCAGTAATTCCAAATGGGTTTGACAGGACAGGGTTTTAAAAGAAAAACGAAGTGTTATAGGGGTAGGTCCTCAAGCACCTTAAGGAACTTAAAGAGTTCAAGCTTTCCAAAGGCAGCCCAGATGCTGGGGTGTGGAAGAAGTGGTGGATTTTTGGACTGCCTGGATTTGGGCAGTTTATTTGTGCCTGGAACTTAGCAGCTGCAGCTAGATGGTTCAAACAGGTGTAAGATGAGACATCTTGGCCAGAAGAAAAATGTGCAGGAATAGTGTGGAAGAGACCTTGCAAATGGAAATAGATGTCTTCTGACCTTATGGCCAGGACTAGGGAAAATGTTTGAATGCTTTTAACTGTTTGAGTCCACAAAGTCTATTGAAAATGTCACCATTCAGCAGATATGTGGTACAAGCCTTATTTAAGCCCTTAACAGCTGTTAACTTTGCTCTTTCCTTTCTGTTTTCTTCTTCAGACCAGCAGTTATATTGGATCAACTAAGTTTGCAGGTTTATACTGTGAGCTTAGTAGATACTAAAATACCACAGGTATTTCATTCAGGGAAGGGCATGCTTGGTTTTGAAGGAAACTGCCACTGTCAGTTCACTTTTGGCAACCAACAAATCGAGGGTCAATTTTTCAAGTCGTTTATTGCATTCAGCTCAAGTCATAGCTTGAAATGATGTGTGATTTGTCCACTGCAGACAAGATCTCTGCTTTCCAAGGTCAGTGCTGCTCTTCTAAAAATTGTTCCAGGCATGATCGACTTTTAAAAAATTTCATTTTTTTTTATATCAAGTGGGATTTCACAGTAGAATGGGTATGGTATTCATCTTCCTTGTTATTTGGAGACTGTGCTAACCACATTAACCCCCTGTAAAGAAACTGATGAGCAGGTACAGAGATTACTGCAGGACCAGCCTCTGAAAATCTGTGTTTCTCTTACTTAGGTGCTTCCTTATATCCACGTTTCCAGAATTTTTGATAATCCAAAATAATTGATATTCCTAATGTTCAGTGATAAATGTCCTGCTGAGCCCAGTTCAAGGAATTTTGTCGTGTAATTTCTGCTAGTTTAAGCCAGCCAATTGCTTATTGACCATAAATGCTTCTCTCTTTTCTTCCTTTTTTTTTTTCCCAAGAGGTAAATCAACTGAATCTAGGCAGGGAGGTGATAAAATTTAGCACTGTGTATCAAGTCGCTGATCTCTGTGACCCATTGTGGAGACGAGTGCTATAGGTGGGATTTGTTGTTTAAAATTTCAGGTCAGTTTTCAGTTTTGCAGTCTTTGAACTTGTAGAAATGTCCCTCAGAGAGTGTTATGAGACACTGAGCAGTGGCACTGCCTGTTGTGCTGCAGCTGCTGCAATGTTCTCACCATTCTCTGCTTTGTTTTCTGTTCAGCGTGGGGAAGCTTTGGGAAAGAACTGGAAAATTGACTTTTTGTGTACAATGGGAAGTTAGAGAAAACATGTTGCCAGGAGTGGGCACCTCAGTTGTGATGTGTAACCTGGCTTTGGGGACAATCAAAACTGCAGCTCCTGCCACTGAGCCACAGCCATAGCTCAGACATCATCTCTGGATTATTTTTTGGCTATGGTGTGGCAACGTTTTGAAAAATAAAAACACTTGGACCACATCCATTAGTAATTCTTTACTGCTGTGTCTTTCTATCCCAGAGAAAAGGTTATGGTGATGTGATTTAGGACTTCCTGAGCACAGCAGGAGATTCTGTACCTGAGACTCACCATTGCTATTAGGCTGAGGAGCCAGAACAGCATTGTCCTGTGCTTGTTAGGTGACAATTGAGTCATTGCCACTGCTGGTAAAATGGCAATGAAAAAAAAAAGAAAGGAAAGAATATCTAAAGCCCACTGAGAAATGCAAGATTTAAGTAATACAGTTGGTAAATCAAATGTGGTTGAATCAGTGTTCCTGTTCTCTTCATATGTCTTTAAACATATCATTACTTCTCCTAATGAGCTTTTTCTGGTTGTTTTTTTCCTTTAAATTAAAAAACCCACTGTAGCCCTTAAATGTTATGTATAAAATAACATTTAAGTCTTTTGCTTTTTCCTCATATGCGTGTTCTAGGCTGTTATTTTGGTATTTTTTTCTATTTTAACAAATATATTCAGTACATTTCAGACAGAGGGTTGTAGGCTAATTATGATTTAACTAAAGGCTTTGAAATGATCATTATTATTGTACAAATACAAGAGTGTGTGGATGGAAGAGGGATGAAATAATGTTTGCCACCTTTCTGACAGATTGATGCACGTCTCATGTAACCTTTAGGCCAGACAGCCTGGAAGTCTAATGAGCCTGAATTATTCAGAAGCCAGTGAAGATTAGTTTGATAGTGAGAGTATGTATTGATCTGCCAGCATTCTTTCTGCAGTGTTGAGCTTCCAAAATACTTAATAACTTTAAAAAATAGGTTTTTATTTTGGCCAAAAAAAAAAGAATTGGCTGGTATTTTTGGGGAAAAATTACAGGCTTTTTGTCAATCTTGCTAAATGTTAATCTAAAAAAGAAAAACAAAAACCAATCCACAAACACCCCCCAAAACCCCACAAAAGTAATGTGCTTTCTCTTCTTTCTTTTATTTATTTTTTTGTTTTATTGTTTGTGTTTTTTGGTTTTTGTTTTTTTTTTTTTTTTTTTTTTTTAAACAGAGTGGCTAACAATACATCTGACACTGTCTTATATCCTTCTGCAAAAAGCTCCATTTCTTTCAGGCAATTACCGGCCTCTCTTTCAGATAAGATACAGGTTTATTGAGTTTCCCACTGTGCAATTACAGTTCTCAAGAACAGATTACTACATATGAGCAGCCTGGATGATGGAGTGGGTTGCAGTGGGAAGTAGGTGAAAGATATTGTAGCATTCAGGGTTTTTTTTTTTTTTTTGGTGGTGATCTGAAAGATATAGGAAGGAACTTCAGTGTTGTTACTGATTGATTTTACTTCATGGCCAGACAGAAGCAACCTGATTCTTGCACAAACTAGTGATGTGAGGGGTTGCAAAATTATTTTCTTTTCTTTGAAAGAATGGAAAGTTTGGAAAATACTAGGACCCACCAGTAGCTTAAAACACAGTTTTAAATTTCCAGCCTGTAATGAGGGAGATAAATAATATTCCTTTGTATACACGGCCAAGATGGGAAGAAGGATTTCTGATTTCAGCAGTGTTGGATAAAATGTTCTTTTTTATGGCATTTATCAAAAATTATTAAATGTTAGAGACTCAAAGAGGGGCTCATTCATATGCAGACACTGTGCTTCCAGGATTAGCATTCCATTCCCTACACCAACTGCACCAGGATTCCTTGTGGGACTATTGCTTTTGGAAGGTGAGGACAATTATTTTAAAACATGTCGGAGGTGTATGTATTTTTTCTAAACTCTATTGTCTTAAATGACGTCTCAGGACATGTGTATTCTTTTTAAAATTAATAAGTAGCTTTGTATTTCAGAATAACTTGGTGAAAACTGCTTTGTATTCCCATGTTTCACCTACATTATGCTTGCTCAAGTTACAAGCTTATGCAAATACTTTTTATTCTGTCACTTCTCAGCAAGACTAAAGATTTTAGTCAAGGTCTGGAAGCCCAGCTTAGCTGTTTGTGCAGGAGTTATGCCTCTGCTCTAGGAAGCTGCAAATTTCAGGGCACAACATAATTTTACATAGAGCATTTTTTCTCATCTCAGTTTATGCTCCTTGTCTTAATTATTTACTTGATGGAGTATAGTTCTGTGTGCTGGCTTTTTAGAAAGAAAGAAAATGGTGTCTCTCCCAGCTAAAGGAATCTATTGCCATTACACTATCTGAGATGAATCTGTTTGAGTCAAGGGGCCTTAAATTAATGGGAATTTTTGCTAGTAAAATAAGTGAGTCTGTGCAATTGTAGAAGATGGATATTGTTCCACAGAAGTCAGCTGCACTGTGCTTTAATTAAAAATAAGGCAGCTGAACCATTTTATCATATGTTGGGGCCCTTATTATTTCTGTGTCGTTGAAGCATTAAATAGGTACAAAAATCCCTGCTTACCTCTACTACAGGCTAGACAGTATTGCCATTAATGTAAATGTGACTCTAGTCAGTCACAAATGTCAAATATAATGCCAATTATGGTATTGCAGGCATTTTAAAAGTGAAGCATAAATGTTAATGCTATACAGCTTGTCCAATTTTAATAAAGCAGGTTGTTTTCCACTGATCACGTTTTGATGTCTGCAGTTGTGGTGGAGTCCAGAGGGATGTTGGTGCCTGTGGAAGGGAATGTGTGGTCCTGCCTCAGAGCAGCTTTTCTCTGCAGGGCAGAACTCATAGACATGCACGTGGCACCAGTGCTGTTATAAACAGCAACTGGGAACAGGATCCCCAGCCTT
This sequence comes from Sturnus vulgaris, assembly GCF_052056855.1. Taxonomy (NCBI): domain Eukaryota; kingdom Metazoa; phylum Chordata; class Aves; order Passeriformes; family Sturnidae; genus Sturnus; species Sturnus vulgaris. The sequence continues at coordinate 7,396,047 of NC_142260.1, forward strand.
GGCTTTTTCCTGCTTTAAAAAATGTCTTGATTTCCATCAGAACCTTCAGCTGCCATGAGATCCTGGCCATCAGCAGTGATGACAATGCAGGTCTCTCCCAGCTGCATTTTACAGGAGCCCTGTAGTCCCAACTCCTTTTCCCAGTAGCCAGTGGGATCCTTATCAAGCATCCATGGGTACATTTCCCATCCATGATGAATTTGGCTTCCTTTATTTTGGCTCTCAGTGGGGTGCTTTTACTGGTCTGTGTCCTGCACTCCCTCTACTGTTTGCCCCTTTCTCTCTTCACCCTCCAGCCCAACAGCTGTACTCAATAGTAAGAGCTTTTATCAATTCTCTAGGTCTGGATCTTGGTATAATTCAGTTCAATTTTAATACTACTTAAACACTAATCAGTCAATTTATCATCTTGTTAACATCAAGGCTGGCACTTTCTATAGGGACAGCTGTTGTGTGCTGTAACCCTGAAGATCCCCATCATGTCTTTGTAAATAAGAATTCAGTGAACAGTTTTAAAAGATGGTAAATACTGTTTGTGTTTTCCCTTAAATTAATCTGTTTAAATATCTAAATTTTTTTTGTATGTATCTTTTGTATATAGTATAACATTTGCAATCTGGCAAATGATTCTGTGCCTTTAAACTAGGAAATAGAATAATTTATCTAAGCTGTGGAGTTTTCAGTGTATGCTCCTGTAGATGTTGCTAAGCCTGACTGGATGAGCCATTGCCTTTCTGACGCAGCACAGTGTTTAAAATGAAAATGCAGGCCTTAGTATCTCATTTGGTCAACACCTGGTTGGTGGAGTTCAAATCAATTAGGCAGCATGTGTGCTTGTACTTGTTTTCCTCAAAATACTGTGCTTTGGTGAATATTGAGAGTGATCTGCTGATGTTCTAAATGATGCCTGGCCAACTGCTGACAAATGCTGTTGAAATTGGAGAGATTTAACCTGTAAAACTTGTTGTTTGACTTTTTTTATTTAAAAATAAATATATTTACCGCATTATTATTGTTTACTAAATATTATTAATAAACACTGAATAGTTTACAGTTTACTGAACTGGTGCTCTGGATGCCATCAAAATGAAGAAGAGACTTCAGAAGTCTTAGCAGGTTTGCAGTATTTAAAGAGCTGCCTTAGTGAGCCTTTCTATTTACAGATGGAAAAAATAAGAGTTGTTGAGATCCCTAATGTAAATCACCTCTACACTGCTCTCATAGCTGAAACTTTGTTCTGCACATAGACAGCACAGCTAGATGGGCTTCTGGCCATTTAGTACAGCATCTCATCAACTTCTGAGACATGTTTCCATTTTCTCTAATGATAAAACATAATTATTTTAACTTACTTTGCTGCTTCTGGAAGCAGATTCTTTCATTACTTTATGAATTTTTTGAGTGCAGAGTATGTAATCTGATCCATCCAAAAAGATATGAGCTGAAAAATGGACTTTATGCCCCATGGTGTGGGATCCATGAAGAGCACACTGGAGAGTGCAAGGGCAGTGTGTCCACTGGGCTCTCTTGATGTTCTCTGTGGATAGGATGGAATTGAATAAACTGGTTCAGATGCTTTTTATTTTTAGGTTGAGCAGGTGCCACCTGAGCTGCACTGCTGCCATGCCATGTGTGCAGGGGGTCTGTGTTTTAACTGCACTGAAGCTGGCTGTCAGGCTGCTGGTGTTTGGCTATGTGTTCCTAATTAGATGGATAAGCACTTGAACATTGCTTAAAGTTTTACTTTGGGAATTTGGCTCTTATAAACCCTGTTTTATAATTAGTTTATTTGCATTCTCTTTATTCCTTTTTAATAAATCATGGTTCAGATTGAGCCAACTACTTTGATCGCAGGGTCTGGTGATGCACAGAGACTACAGCTCCCTGTTGGCATTTGAAATGCAGTGCTGTGGCAGTGCAAGGAAACGTGCCTGGACACAGTTTGAGCAGTTTGTGATTCTGAGTGTCATCACATCCTCAGGAGTGACTCTCTGCCGTTCATGTGTGCCTTGTGCATTAAGCGAGCGAGGTGAGGTCATCCATCGGTGAATCCCTGGGGCCATGACCTGGTGGTGGAACCCTGGCAGTGGGACATCAGAGCTTTATGGCATCTGTTCCCATCGATTTCCATTCTTTTATTTATTTATTAAACTCCAGGAAATGTGCTTCAACCGAGGGAGAAGCGAGCAAACGTTTTGTTTCTAGGAAGCTGCAGTTTGGGAAATGTTCCTCTAATGAGGGATAATGATGGGGGAAAAAAACACCAAACCAACAAATAGACAGGGAATTCATGGGAATCAAAGAACTTAATGAGAAATAATGATTGCTGTGGGATACTCTGACATATGCTTTGACTTGCTCTAGGTAGCTGTGTGTCAGAGAGGAGAAATTTCAGGCTCTTCTTTTGGACCCATCTCTTTTCCCTAAGGCTAGCTGACCTAAGGAGCTTCTCATCTCCTGCAGTACATAAGCTTGAAACCTCCTCTGAATAAAATTGTTTGCAGTGGAAATAGGATGCTTTATACTACTGCTACAGTTTCTTTTCTGTCCCTTTTGGTGCCACAGAGCTGCCAGAATATATGGTTTAAACATCTTCCCTCTTGCTATAGGCAGAGGGGCCCATCTCTGCACATGTTCTATGACAACAGAAATAGAAATTAATTCTGCTCTTTTCCATAAATTCAAATACCACCACTTTGAGTGCAAGAAATCACTCCAGCCAAAAGGTCTCTGCAGCTTGAAATAGTTTAAGGCCTGTAAATCCTTCAGGGATAAGGTTCATTTACCTGAATATACTCCATGCTTAATAAGAATTGCTTCATAACACTTCTGCACTTGAGGCAAGAGGGACACGTAGGAAGGACTCTTTCAGCTACATCAATGAACTTGTGCCTGACCTTTGGTGTAATCCTTCTGTGCTGTAGCTTCATTGTATATGGAACGGGGGAAAATATCAAGAGCTGCATCTCATTCACAGAAACGCTTTGAAGTTAAATTCCCCATTATAAAACATTTTTAGATCCCTGGAGGGAAAACAGCAGAACTGCAAGCTGCTAGTCACTTATATATTGCATACATGAAGTAGGAGGAAAGTTACATAGACATTGTATTATGATATACTTTATCCAAAGGGTTGAGTCTAAATATAATAGCTGAACAAGAATGTGTAGGGTCATTATGGTTCAATGGTGTAAAATTAACTTGGAAGCAGATTTTTTTTTTTTTAATAGAGTTTGAAATAATAATAATTCTGAAAGAGATACTGATCAAAGGAAAGACCTGAAACAAGGGCAGTGTGGTTTTTATGTATGGACACAAGGGTCATCCTGCCTTCCTACACACTCTCTGTTACACGAATTTCCTGCATACAAGGCTACAGACACAGTAACTGTATCTGGGTGCCTGAAACCCTAGGTACAAATATTCTTATCTCACAGGGGGTACATTTCACATTTTCAGTGAAGGTTTATCAAGAGATTATGGCAGTAAGCCGTCATGAAGCCAGACTTCCTTATCCTGCATCTCTGATATGTGTGCAAATTGGGTAACCTGAAAGCCAGGAGGATGGTCTGTGATGTCTCCCATACAGCTGGATACAGAGTTCTGCAGTAAAATGTAGGCAGCTCTGCTTCCCTCTGCATCCCCATTACCCAGCCATTGCTACAACTGGATGGGCAGGAGAAAATTCAAAATTCAAGATGTGAGTTTTGTACATTAGTGGCTTGATCCAAAACAGCCCCTGTATCTGAGCAGGAAGGAATAACACAGGCCAGCCTTGTTTTAATCTCCCTCTCTCTTATTAGTGCATGTGGTTTAATGGCTTTGAGCAGCTTCATGTTAGTGCTAAAATGAGCAATGGAACAGTATTCACAGCTTAAGTCACTTAAATGGTTAAAGTTTAATTTGTTCTTGCAATTAATTCATTCCCAGTGGCAGTGGCAATGGTGCTGAGATAAGACTTGTTTGTATCATTGAGCTGCCTGTGTTTGTTGCCATAAAGTGCAGGAAGAGCTGATGTTTTCTTGAGTCAAAAAAGATTAGCTTGATTCTGCATACTGAGACTGTATATCAGTGTAATATCTATATTGCTTTCTAAACAGGAGCTGGTTCACAGAACTTCTGTTAGCCATTTAATGGATTAATTTATTGTCAGGGAATAAAAGTATTAAGGTACTAACAAGCATGGGTAATTTCTAAATAATTTTTTAAAAATTTCTTTTTAATAGCAATCAATTTAGGTTGTCTCTTTGCTCAGACTGATTTCAGCAGGACTCCTTAAGGAATTAAATTTCCCCTTTGGACACAGTAAGAATAAAATTGGTAAAATTAAGGTACTGAAATTTGCTATAAACCAGGCTTTGCTACTGTGCCATGTGTCAAGAGGAATCTCCTTCTGTAGTGATCTAATGATTGTTTTAACTTGAAGAGTGGTGAACTAGTTTGATTTTTTTTTCCTCCTCTTCATATTACATTCTAAACCTGTTCTTTCCAGTCTCTATCAGGAAAATTCTCCTAGTACCAGCCAGCTGTTAGCTGCACCAGTGGCAAGCTGAGCTGACTCACAGAAGAGATGTGATATCCCAATCCTTAGCTCTGGACATGGCAACAAACTCAAACTGCAGCCTTTTTTCACTCACCTGATTCACAATCAGCCTCTGTCAAACCTTAAAATTCCTGCCGAAGTTTTAAGGCCCTCTCCATTTAATTTGTGTTGTACCTTGGCATGAGTTTGTCTATTTGTAGGTAAGTATGAAACTTTCCAGGCTATTTGAGCAACTCTGGAGAGCACAGACTTACAAAACTGCAAGAGCAAAGAGAGACTTCACAGCCACAGAAGGAGGAGAGAACCACATTATTGAAGCATCATCTGCTTTCCTGGAACCTAGAGACAGACTGGAACATGCCTGTACCATTTAGGTATCCTGGGAATTTAAGCACAAATGTATATATTGTAACTCTGAGAACTTCAGCTGGTACAGAGAAATGTAGGGGAATTGTCAGCCTTTCACATGTTTGTAAATGGAAATAAAAAGCAGACGTGCTGTAATACTGAAAGTAATTTATTTCTCCTGCCATTTGGTCATCTGTTTGGAGATAGTGAAGAGAAATCACAGAAAATACACATAAATATGCTTACTCACGAATTGGTGGGTGCCTTCAGCAGGTATCATCTATTTTCATGCAGGATGACAGGTTATTAGTAACATTTGTAGGGACTTAAAATGCAGAACATGCCAGAAGAAAACATGTCCCTCTGATTTGTGGTGCCCGTGGGAGCCATTTTCTTCAGAGGGTCATTTTATTTTGTAATAATTGGATGCTATCATTGATTTGAGCTCCAAGCCACCTGGTATCTTACTTAAGGCTGATGTTTACTGTCTAAGATGACACAATCTTTCCCATTTGGGCTGACTCCTGAAAGTCATCTGGGGAGCTTAGAGGAGAAAGCAATGCTTTATAGAAAATGCCTGTGCGGCCTAGCATTCTTCTAAGAAACTTATCTTTATATAAAAAAAAATACAAATTTCATGGCATTAGTAATTCTCAAAATGTTTTCCCTCTATATAGAAATGCTGCTCTTGCTCCAATATAATTTAAAAAAATATAAACTTTATCCTAATGATGAGGCTCCTTGTGAAATCTAAATATTACCTTGATTGAACAGTGTCTCTACTCACTTCAGGCCTCTTTAATTCGTCCTTGCAAAGTATTCATTTTTTTAAAAAGGGCAGAAAACGATGTTTTAAAAATGCTGAAATCAGTAGACTTTGTCATGACATAAAATGAACATTTTCTTACTTGATTTTGTCTGTAGTCCAATAAATGACTTACTCTTTGAAACGATGATGATAGATGTGGAAAGTGATTAGCCCACTAATTAACAAGCCATCACACTTATTAATCACAGAAGGACATAGTATGTCACCAAAAGGGTGGCTTCATGCTGCTTATGAAAAGCAGCAAGATACTTTTTTTTTTTTTTAAAACCATCTTTTTAGTTGATGGAGAATAGGATTAATGTCTGTAGGCTGAAATCACAGCCAGCCACTGGTTTCTCATGCAGCTGGGTAGTCAGAGAGCTGTAGTGGCAATCAAGTCCCCAGATTTATGTGGATCTAAACAATTTTAGATATGGCCAAATGAAAAGTTAATAATAAAAAGGAATTCAGCTGTGAAATGAACTTCCAGAAATGAGCTAAACCAGTTTCCTTGCCTTCATTCCATGCTGCAGCAATCACCTCTTTCTCTTTGTGTTTTATGTCCTTATTTATGGATGTAAAAGATGGAGGCAAGAGGAGATGATCTAAATGTGCACTGGGATTAGAAGAATTTTTTTATTATTTCTCCTCTTGCAATAATTTCAGGAAATGCAAAGAAATAACCTTTAAAAGGCAATAAACAGGAACATATTCCTTTTACAGGTATTCTCTCTTAATGTACTCTTAATAGCATGAAGCAGCATTCAGTCATTGAAATAGAAACCCCTGTGAGTAAAACTAGAAGGAATTATTGCTTTTGTCTTGAATCATAGAATCACAGAGTCCTTTAGGTTGGAAAATACCTCTAAGGTCACGGAGTCCAACTGTTAGCACAGACCAAAAGCTTTGCCATTTCTGGTGTGCTACAAAGTAAAAGAAATGTAATTATAAAATTGTCCAGGCCTTTTGCTGAGCTTTTGAACACGGCACTTACCCAATCTCCTGCCTAAAGTGACTCCTTCCTGTGACTCCTGCAGGCTCTCAAGGTCAGCTGCATTCATTTGATGCTAATGTGCTTTGGAAAACCAATGCAATCAATATTAGCTCCTGTGCTTATCTCCTGCCAAGGAGTTCCCTGTGCAATTTCTATTCCATTTTACTTCTCTTGAGCTGGTTTAATGCAAAACCAATACATCTTGTGGAAGAACAGATGCACACAGAAACAATCACTGACTGATTTTGTAGTGGTTACCTGTCTATTAATAACCATTCTGATAGTAATTATCTGTAGAACAATATACACAGATCCATTGTGTACAAAGAACAAAACCAGGCTGCTGATGCTGCCAGACTAATTCATATTGTTAGTGTCAATTTTTCAAGTTACCTGGAAACTGCTGAAGACAGGCTTAATTAAAAGTACAGTGCATCTTTTTAAACATGAATATTCAACGACCTCAAATATTCAATACCAAGATCATTCTCTTGGCCCAGTGCTCTGCCAGGAGAGGAATGACCTGTTTAAAACCTCCCAGAGAGAGTTTTACCTGGCTCCTTAGAGCCACTCTTCAGGAACAAAAAATGATCAGAGGGATGATCTCTCGTATGAGGACAGATTGAGAGATTAGGGTTGATCACCTGCAGAAGGAAAGGTTCCAGGAGAATTTATTGCAGTACTTTAGGGGGGGCTTATAAGAAAGATGGGCACAGACTTTTGAATGGGGCCTGTAGCAATATGCCAAGAGGCAATATTGTTTTAAACTGAATGAGGGTAGATCAGACTAGATAAACGAACTTCTTTTGCAATGAAGATGGTAAAATACAGCCAGAGAGGTGGTAGATGCTCCATCCCTGGAAACATTCAAGGTTGGGATGGTCAGGACCCTGAGCACCCTGATCTTCTTCCTGCTCATTGCAGGGGGTTTGGAAAGATGACCTTTAAAGGTCCCTTGCAGCCCTTGTTTAAAAAGCCAAAGACTGACAGTGGTGTGCATCTGGCAGGAGTCACTTGGCTGGAGAAGGGCTTGGTGTTTTTACCAAGGGCAGTTCAGATTTAAGCACTCCACTGAATGTTTTATTGCAGGACAACTTTTAAGTACTAAATCCATTAAAATCCTAAAGGGCAGGTATTTACTATGTGTCTGCTTTGAGAGTGTTCTGAGGAAGATCTCAGTTCAGTCCTGTGCTGACTCTGTCTCCAGCAATGGGCTGTTTCAGAAAGCTGACTAACCTCTTGCAAGACCTTGTCAGGAGGAATGTGAAGGGATATCTTTTTCCATCCATGCCAACAATGAACGGGTAATTTAGAGGGTATCACATTCTTACATGCTGGGGACTGATTTTGGCGTTATCAAATAAAATCAAGCTGAATCTATGACTTGGTTGTCTGCCAGTTTCACACAATGTTGCTCTTTTGCAGCAAGCCATGGAAAACTGCTTATTGACAAAATACTTTTATCTGCAGGAGCTGGATGATCTGATGCCGTAGAGGTTAGAGGATAATTTAATTTTCTTGGAGGATTTGCTGATGTGTCTATGTGAGTATAGAAATGTAAGAGCTTTCTTACATTTCTTCATAATTGTATTTTAAGACCTCTGGCTTGAGGATGCCAGACATGCTAGCACCATGTGTGGACATCTGCTCACTGCTCTGAGGGAAATGGGGCCATCTGCTGAAGCAAAACCAATTCCTCTAGGTTTTCTCGATGGCCTCTCATGCACACAATAGTTGAGTCCAACTCTGCTTAGTACAGCTTATCTAATGGAATCTGCAGGTCGTAGCCTGTAGCAGTCTCCCAAACCTGTGTAATTAAAAACTAAACATTTGTGTTGTCTGTAGTTTCCAGTCGCAGCTGAGGTGTCACATTTTCCCTTTCCCAGGTCTGTCATCTCTGGCAGTTTCTAAGACCCTCATAGCCAGCCTAATTAAATGATCAAAACTACTGCTTCCATCTCCATAGCTTGTTCTCTTGCCTTTACCCAGTATTTTCCAGAACTTAACAAAGCAGTAAAAACAGTAATTAGTGCTCTAATTGGTTATAAATAATAATATAACAGACTTTCTGTCAAAATAACAACCACAAGGCAATGTGCTCGTTGAGAATCTTTTAAATTCCCAGCACTAAGGCGGTTCAAAGTAGTAAATTATATTACAGCAATTTGTTTCAAAGAAGTATAACCTGTAAATTTATTTTATCCTGACAGCTGTGACAGGCTGCACTCCTAAGTGTGTATTTGTTTCAGGTCTGGCTGCTCATTTCTCTTCTTCTGATCCATACATGCACATTCAAAGGTTGTGTCTGCACCTAATTTTGAATTTTCACTCTTTGCTGTGTACCAAATTCATAAGCTCCCTGTTTCGGGTATTTCCTTCAGCTTCACAATCCTGGTGAAATCTTAGCAGCCCCAGTGTGGTGTCACCAGAGTGTTTTCTTTGTCTCTTGCAGCTGGTAAATTATTAATGATGCTGCTAAAGGGGAGCAGGGTGCTGGGAGGGGACATGGGCAGGGGGAACTTGGGGGAGCCTTGAGCAGCTGAGGGAGGTGCAGGGAGGCACAGATCAGTGACCACCAGGTTTCCTCATGTTGATTTTTTATTTTTTTTTTTTTTATTTTTTTATTTTAATTTTATTTTTATTGCCTAAGGGCAGGACAAAAGGGTATTTTCCAGCAGCAAGGCTGGAAAGGAAGCGGATGGATGGAATATGTGAGAAGAGCTTGTGGCAGTGAGAATTTTTACTTTATAGCTGTTGATAGTTTAGCGTTCTTAATCTTTTTATTCTTAAACCTCTGAAAATTGCTCGAAATGTTGTCTGTCATCTCCCCTTTCAAAATTAACAGAAGTGCAGTGGGGGAAGGACACCTAATGTTTAACACTTGCCTGCTGCTTTAGATGCTGCACAGTGCTGATGTCTTTTATTGACACGCAGTGCTCTCTGTGATTCATGAGGAATGATGAGGTAATCTAGAGACAGGTCTCTCTCCACCCACCCAAAAGTGATAAATACAACCTTTGGCAGAATCCTCAGCTTGCTCATTTGCCATAAAACCCTTGAGAAATCTCTCGTGTATATGAGACACAGCTGCAACCAACAGCAGCGTTCACTGCATATATATTTTTTCTTTTTTTACAGGGAAACAGTGACAGTGCTAACTGAATTATTTAATGCTGTAGGGTTCTTATAAATTTATAGACTTTCTTGGTAGCTATTAGCACTTGATAATGCATTTGAAGGCTGGTTTTAGTTTAAAAGTACCATAGTTTACTGTGTGATCTCTAAGAAAGGGGAGGGGGAGGCTTTTTGTCCCTCCCTTATCACTCTTGTAGGTGCTCACTCTGAAATTCTGTCATTTTGGCTATTTACCAGGGTAGAGGAGTAAAGGAGTCAGCAGTACATCCCAGCTAAAAGGCATAATCTCAGATTAGAGCTGTTGCTTTTTCCAAAATACACTGATTTAGGAGAAAATGTGCCCTGGAAGGTTGACTCAGCTCTTTCTTCTTCCAAGGCAACATACCCCAGACTATCCCACCTCAATAGGGTTTGAAACTGTTTGTTTGAAACAATTCATTGTGACCATCCTGGCGGGCTTCCCAAGGCTTCTGGAAGCAGAACTCGGTCTGTTCTGATTTGTCTGCTGAAGCACAGTCTGTCACTTTCTCCCCTAGCCCTGTCACGGCTGTGTTTCAGTAATTCTAGAGGTATTTGCAGATACTTAACACTTTTAATTTATTTCAAATGGAAGTTGTTTCTTAGTGGAATTTGTGTCCTAATACTTACTAATGCATGTTTAAAAAATCCTTTTTTTTCAAAGTAATTATGAATCTATTTGAAATTGCAGAAGAAATACTAACCCAGGCACCCAAAGAAGAAGCATCTAGACCTGCAGTTTTCAGCCAGTGGATTTGTAAAACGTCTTTGCATTTTCTACAGGATACTTTTTCTCAATAGCACTGTTCTTGGGATATTCAATGTACAAATGTGTTGATAAAGGCAAAGCTTGGTGAGCTCTGTGTGTCAGGGGGAAGGTGTGAGACAGGTGACTTGAACGAGCTGGACAGAGTTGCCCTGTTGGTGTTGTTGCTTTCTTCATGTTGTAGTATAAGTCACAGCATATAAAACATTGCTAAAATATTGTAAATACCTCCTTAGATAGAGCCTTAAAGGTGACTGTGAGGAGAGGTGTATGCTCTTCAAGTATGAATTCTCTTTGCCCTCACCCATGCACATCTGTGAGTTTCTAACTGGAGATTGTCTTTCCTTGTAAAATATCTCAGTTACCTAATTAAAATGCTTTGACTGTGCTGGCACATGGCAAAAATGATTCCTTCTTGCTAAAGGTTACAGGGAAGGGAAGTTATGTATATCCTTCCTCCAGAATTCTCCATGGGAAGGATATGTGGTGAATGTATTTATAATTAACATTTGGATGTATAATTTGCCTGTATATCAGAGCAGAAATCAGGTAACGTTTGTGGCTCCTGCTTGGTTTGACTCACAAGCCCATTGAAGGGGTCTGAACTAAGCACTTTGTCTTGTAAATCGGTTGGAATGTAGCTCTAGGTGGGTATTGAGCTGTAAAAGGTAATCTTAAATTATAATTCTTTTTCCAGTGCCTGTTGAGGTGGATTTATTAGTTGAGGGCATTTTCCACTGAATGGCAGCAGACTGTCCTCCATAGGATTTTGTCACTGTTTAGAAGGGCAGAACCTGCCCTCTGCTGGGTTCTGCAAGTACTGAGACACTGATAATATACAGAACTTCACATTCAGACTAAAAAAACGTGTATTTTGCTATAATCCACTTTTGCTAGTCTGTTCCAAATTTTCTGAGTTATTCCTCTGTGTTTCAGTATGCTGACTTTTAAAAAATACATTAAACTAGCTCACTGAAAATGGGCAGGCAGAAAAGAACACTGTTGGTGCCTCAGAGATAAATGTTAAAAATTGCAGATTAAACCTGGATATTTGAGTTTTAACTAGAATGTGTAGATGTTGACTTGGAACAGCAATCAGAGATGAGTTTTTAAAGGTGTTGTATAATGCTGGAGCTAAAAGTCTTGTAAAAATTTATATGTACCCAAACCAATTCAGAGGAGTGGCTGTGCAGAGCCTGACTTGCAAGTGAAGTGTTAGGAGCAAAAAGCTGGTTAGAAATGGCTCTGGGCTGTCATTATCTTACCGTGGCCAGGGTCATACACTGAGGGGTAAAACACTGGTACAGGTTACCCAGAATGGTGGTGGATTCCCCATCCCTGGAAACACTGAGCTACCTGATCCAGCTGAAGGTGTCCCTGTTGTTGAAATGACCTCTAAAAGTCCTTCCAACCCAAACCATCCTGTGATTCTGAGATTGTCCCATCCTGAGGTCTTACCTGTCTGGTTAGTCTTGTGTGAGAAGGCTTGTGGGGTTTTTTTTGTGTGAAAAGTTGAGTTAAACTCATTGCTGGGGGCAACAGAGGCCACTGAAAACTGAAGAGAGGTTAAAAGGGGAAGAATAGCCAAAGGCTTGAAGAACAGCTGTTCTTCATGGGAGAGAGGTTTTTCCTTCTGGAAAACCTGTGATGGATGGTGTCCTCATCTCTTGTAGGTGCTTCTTTTCCAGAGGTGGCTGAATCACACTGCTCACCTGACTTGTAACCAGAAATCACCTTTTGAAGTCAAACCCAAGGAACAGATCTCAGCAGCTAAATCCAGCCTGGTTTGATATTTAGGGAGTGCTATTGGGAGTGCTTTGGGTTTGGTTTTGGTTATTTTTTTCTTTCTCCCCCTCCTAAAGTTCTGGAGGGAAAACAGCCAAGCAAGCAGTACAAAACTGATGCCTGTGGCTAGCCAGCTGATTTATGGTGTTACATCTTTAAACTTGGTTTTACCTACAAGAAGGGAAGAATTCAGGGCTTTCCTGAATTAATTTTTTTTCTGCTCTCTGAAAGATGTTGTCTGTATTTAGTTCTGGTTTAGTTGACCTCTGAAGAGGATCTTTTAACCAACTCGTTAAATCAGTGTCTCTTTAGAACACCACGATAATTTCTCTAAACTGCTGTGTTCTGTTTTTGTACATCTGGCCCCACATCTGTGGGGTTGCCTCAGCCTTTGCAGTGGTCCATGCAGATGTGAGCTGGTGGTGCCTCTTTGGGAGGAGCCCTTGTCTCTGCACGACTGAGGCAGCACTTGCTAAGAGCAGCACAAATGTTTCTGCCTCCTCGCTGTGGGGAGGGATAATAACGAGGCATCATTTCCTCCTCTGCCTTCTGTGTTATTCCCAGGACAGGAGCTAATGACAGCAAATAGCATTGCAGGGGAAAGGGAATGTACAAGTCCTGGCTGGGTATATCTGTTGGGAATCCCACATAAAGCTATTCTGTTGAGTTAATTTGATAAATACTGTAGAAAATTGCAGTTGGGAAATTACAGTGTGCTGAAAGTTCTCTCTGCAACACATGGTGAGCTGGGTTTGACTCTACCTCTGTCTTTGGCAGCTACAGGAACAAAAACACACCCTGAGCCCAGTATTGAAGTGACTCAGAAATGAGGTTGAAGGGCCAAGCTAATGCTAGAAAATTTAAATAAGAGTATCAAAATATAGATGAAACATTGAGGAAAGGTTTTAAACAAGTAAATGAATACATATATATAAAACCAGGTGTCTGCATCCTTTGCAGCTCTAGGGTTTCCCTTTTGGGGATGGAGCCACCCTCATCACTTCTCTGGAAGGAATCAGTAGCTCTTGACACTCCTTGTAGTGATGGTTTTTTTTGTTGTTCAAGCCAGTTATGAGCCTGGACAAGAGGTTAAAACAGCAGAAAAGGAACTGTGAAATGCTGTGTGAGCAGCTGCTGTGCCAGTCCTGCTTCTGCACACTGTTAAATTGGCTTAGTAATGTTGGAGAACTGCTGCTCAGGTGTTAAAAAGTCACTTTTTTTTTTTGGCTTTAGCTGCTGCAGAAAGAGATTTCTTGTTAAAGTCCTAATTAGTGTATTTTAGCAATATTAAACTTAGTGTTAAGCTAAGTTAAAGAAGTGGTAGTGTAGTCTTAATACAAGTGTGTGTATAAGACAAAATATGAGAAGCCATATAGCAACCAGCCACACAGTTTTAAAGGTTATTTTTTCCTCTGCAAATGTGGTAAACTAATTGGTTTACAGCAGCAAAATTAGAGGTGTCCCTTTCTCATTCCCTGCGTGGGAGTGTCATTCAAATTTGTAGTCCAAGTGTCCAAATGAGGAAAAGCAGACGAAGACCTGTGCAGTGCTTTTTTGCCAGATTAATAATGCAGATTTTAAGGTAATTCAGATGTTTTGCAATTAAAGTTAAGGATTTGCATGTAATCAGGAATATCTACTAAATCACCCCCCTTCATGAACCCTCCTCATCCTCTGCAGTAGCTTTCAAAAATTAGGTTTATATAGAAAGACTGATGTATTAAGCACAGTTTGCTGAACATGTATTTCAAACCAGACGAATTAACTGTGTGACAGAGCAGGATTACAGAAGAGCTCTTGCCTGTTATGCTGCAGATGTTTCCTAAATATGCACTTCAAAAGAGTGTATTAGCTAAAAATGTATAAAGGAGAAAAAAATCCTTAGTTCTTATTCAAACAATGGACTCACACATTAATTTTTGTATCCATCTCCCCTCTGCTTTCTGCTCAGGGAGCTAGAAGGTGCCAAGGGCCTCAGTCTCTTGCCAGGGTTTATTTTTGGGAGGGAAATAAATACCAAAACTGCTATTGGATCTATGGTTTTGATATTCATGGACACTTTAATACAACAGGCAAAGGAAAAATGTATTTCTTGATGCTACTTTAGATTTCTCCTGTTCTCCTGCGAGGAAACATTGAGATGCACAAAAAGGTGTTTAAAAGCAGATAACTGTAGATGAATAGAAAGTAGGTATCACTAACTTCTCCAATGTGATTTAATTGTGTTTTGTTTTCTATGATTCTGTTATTTATTCTTTTTTGTTAGGTACAACTTCCCAAGCAAAATAGGGTTGATCAAAATCACTGCCAAAGCACATCTAGTGAGGATGCTTGTAAATAAATATATAAAGGTACTAGTCCTGCTCTGGATTTCAAGTGAGCAATTCAAGCGGCTTTAAAAGAATAGATCAGCAAAATTTACAAGTGTTCTAGAAAATGAAGCCTGAGTACTGAAAGGAAATTCTGGGGCAGCAGCGAACGTTGATTTTTAGGATAGATGTAGATGATTCCTGGTTGCTCTGGGGGCTATAAAAAGCTCTTTCCATTTGCACCACCTGGAAGCCACAGCTATGCCATGCTATCTGTTTTGTCCTGGAAAGGAGAAAACTAAGTGACCCCACTGGCATTTAAACCTGTGGATTTAAGGAGTATTTCACTTGAGATTAGCCCACTAAGCCATTCCTTCTGCCTATTTAAACAATTTTATTCCAAGAAGGACACAGGAGTGCAAATATTATTGTTAAGTGTACTTGGAGGTAGGAAATGTGTATTTCTGTCGCTGGTGAGTTTGTTTTATCAGCCTCTTTATTTTTGAAGGGATAGCAACGTGTTCATTAGGAATGCCATGATCTAAGAATTTGGTTATTCATTTTCAGTTGGGTCATATTTGATCACCCAAAAGTTCTTTCCCCCTTACTTATCCTCATCTTCTGCAGGTACCAGGGAAAGTCTAAGTAGCTCAGAAGCTCAGCAGGCAAGAGAAGTCTGGGGAGCTTCCTGAGTTATCCTCAGAGGGGTGCAGATCTGGTTTTGATCTCACTGCAGGTTGGCCACAGGGAGTTTGCATGATTTTGTGATATGGAAAAACATCAGTGACAAATTAGGGCACTCGTTTTGCCTATCAAAACAGGGCTGTAAACTCACATTGCAGCTGAGAAGAGTAATTGCAGCTAAATGGCTGAACTCAAGATCTTTATTTAGTATAAGGATTCAGAGGTAAAGTAAAAGAAAAGGCTTCTGAACCTTCATGAAACTCATCTTTTGTTTCCTCAAACATTTTTTTCTTCCTAGAGCAGCTAATATTTTTTAATATCCAAAAAACACCAGCCAGTTGTATACACTAGATGTTCATGGTAATATTTTTCCAAAAATAATGAAATACCGAGCAGAGAAAACAAACTGCCTTAAGCATGCAAATAATGATTTAGGGACATTTTTCACTATGCAGAAATGTATTCCTAAAATACTTTTGCATACTGCCTTTTGTTTTAGCTAATTCTGGGTATTTCTGGCACTGGGGACCTGCTCTTGGGCTCTTGCTGCTTAGACTGAGGTGTAATTTGCTGACAACAGGGGGCAGAGCGAGTTTGTGTTTTAAAGGAAGAGAAATCCCTGTCAGAGCAGTCAATGGTTATTTTTTTTATTCCAAATGTGAGCCTTGTCTTATGAAAGAGATAATAGCAAGTACTCCTCTGTTTAAATCTGCTGTCCAGAACTTGTGGATGTCAAAGCATTTCAAAGGCTTGGTTGCTGTCTTGGATCCTCTTTTATAAAGCAGATAAGGCAGTTAAGCTATAAGTTTGTATTTATTTAGGTTGATTCAAAATCTTTTTATTAACTGTTTATTTAATTTTAGCCACCCAATATGGCTCTGGCAAGCTCTCAGCATACTTCTGGCTGCCTTGACTGTCTAAAGAGACTTTTGGCAGGGTCCTAGGTCTGGGATTTGCACGCTTTTTCCATCCTAACAGGCATGCTTGAGGCGCCTAACCATACTTAGAAAATAAAAAAGGAACAAACTTCACTTAACCATGAAAGGAGTAGGAAGGGAATCTATTGCTGCTGTTATTACCTCCACACTCCTTGATCTAATTTGGGCTTTGATGCTGATGAAGTGGCAACCTGGTTTCTATTGCACTAAATGCATAAAAGCATCTGAAATGGTCTTTGTAATTTTTGCTTTATTTTATTTAAAGGGGTAAAGTATAGATTTGAGGGTGTACTTGTAATATTTCTCAGATATTATAATTACCTGATAAGGTAACACATTGCTTCTGGGACAGACTGACTGCACATGTTGAAGGCTTTTTCTAAAATTGTTAATTCTTTACTGTGGATCCAGTGCTCCTGGCCTGAGTTTTATATTCATATGTATATGAACAATCACCTATAGAAGATATTGGCAGGTGTCAGAGCTGTAACAGCTCAGGGGTAACACAGAGCTCCATAGTCCAGAATTTCCCTCTCTTTATGTTGGATTTCCCAGCATGTCTGATGTACAGTCAGAACATGGACTTCTTTGTTTTTAGCTGAGCCCAGCTGAATTATTAGGGGCATTGTTAAGGCAATGGCTAAGGGCAGTCTTCATTTAGAATAAGACATTGGAAATTCCATGTACGTTCTTTATATGGAAATGTTTATACAATATAAACTTCTGCTTAGGAAAGCAACTCTTTTTCATCTGGACAGTCTCTCCATACAATGCATCATGCCAGACAATAGATGAAGTGTTTTAATGGTGGTAAACAGTGTGTGTGTGTATGTATATACATATTAAAAATATATATTTATATATATTCAACCGCATGTGAAATGTCCTTTCATTTCCTGCCTTTTAAGGGGAGATTGTATCGCAGAGCTACCTTCCCTCAGTAGGATGTGGAGCTCCCACACTTGAATGCCTCAGAGCTCATTTTTCTGAAATGGGAGGGAGACAAATTACCTACACGTTATGATGGACAAATCAATCCCTTAGAAGTTGTAATTAAAATTCTGCCACATCTTGCAAAAATTACAGGGAAATCACTTTGAAATTATAATAGCATGTGTAGTAGCTGTTTAAAATACAGCTACTATTCATAAATTCCTGAAGACAATATTCATCTAACGTCTAAACTTTTGCATGGTCTCTGTGTAGCAGAAAAGATACAGTGTTTCCCAAAATAATTTTTACTACTTCAAATGACTGCAAATAAAAATTGCGAACGTTTTTGCAGTTCGTGCTTACACACGTGCTCAAAAAAATCTATTCTCAAACTATCTGTTGTACAGTTGCTTTTAGGGATGAAAGGAAGGCAGCAACAGCACAACAGAATGCTTTTTCTGTCATATTTAAAATTGTGATGTAAATAATTTAGTTTAGATTACTTTCCAATATTTTCTTCACACTTTAAAGGAGAAATGGTAGCAGCATATCCCCTTACCTACCACATGCACTGTCTAAACGTGGCATCTCTTTATTAAAATGTCAAGTATCCAGCTCTCCATTTCCATTGCCTTTCTGCACTTCATATCACTGATGGACCCTCTACTACAGATACCATGCAAACCTTCATTAAATCGGTGTGGCTGTGGCTCTGTGACTGTGACTGTGTGACTGTGACTCTGGCTCTGGCTGTCTCTGTGGCTCTGACTGTGGCTGTGTGTTTGTGTGGCAGTGTCTGTGTGACTGTGGCTCTAACTGTGTCTCTGGCTGTGTGGCTGTGGCTCTAGCTCTGGCTGTGGCTCTGATTCTGGCTCTGGCTGTGTGGCTGTGTCTCTGTGGCTGTGTCTCTGACTGTGTCTGTCTCTGGCTCTGGCTGTGTCTGTGTCTCTGTGTCTCTGGCTGTGTCTGTGTGTCTCTGGCTGTCTCTGGCTGTGTCTCTGGCTGTGTCTCTGTCTCTGGCTCTGGCTGTGTCTGTGTGTCTCTGGCTGTGTCTCTGGCTGTGTCTGTGTCTCTGGCTGTGTCTCTGGCTGTGTCTGTGTCTCTGGCTGTGTCTGTGTCTCTGGCTGTGTCTGTGTCTCTGGCTGTGTCTCTGGCTGTGTCTGTGTGTCTCTGGCTGTGTCTCTGGCTGTGTCTGTGTGTCTCTGGCTGTGTCTCTGTCTCTGGCTGTGTCTGTGTCTCTGGCTGTGTCTGTGTGTCTCTGGCTGTGGCTGTGTGTCTCTGGCTGTGTCTCTGGCTGTGTCTGTGTGTCTCTGGCTGTGTCTCTGGCTGTGTCTGTGTGGCTGTGGCTGTTGCTGTGGCTGTGGCCAGGCCAGCAGTGCCAGCCTCCCGCCGCAGCGTTGCCCGCTCCGCCTTCCCAACAGCTTCGCTTCCTCTCTTTTCAGCGTATCCATCAACAAAACGCTTTCCATCATTTCGGGCTATTTTCGTCCCCTTATCACAGCTATTTCCTTGGGTAAACAGCTCTCCTGGCGCTGCTGGGGTGCAGGAGGTGTGGGCTGCAGAAACCCTTCTCTGTTTTCTGCTTCCCGTTGTGAGGTGTTACACAGTGACTCGTGTCATCATGGAAATACACCGCTGGATCGATATAAACAAGAATACTGAACGCAAAGTAAAGCCTGGACATGAGACACAGGAAAATATAATGATTTCATGATATTTGTTTAAATCACTTTGCTGTGAATTGATGGCTTTTGTTTTTATGTATTTTTTTTCCTTTTTTATTTTTTTGCCACTATAATTATGATTGTATCCACTGTGCGAACATGAACAGACTTGTTACTGCTGTTACCTGCTTGCTAGGAGTGTAATCTGACATGTCCAGACCTGGTGGGAGCTTGTAGCCACTGCTGCTTGAGTGCTAGCCAACATGTTCAGGCTTGCTCAGACTTGTACCCCAGCACAGTAAGCAGGTCACAGCCCAACAAAAAACTGCCTATAAAAAGGGCAGTGACCAGAGGTGAGACCAACGCGTTGGTGGAGCACAAACTCCTCACGTCCCCAGCGCTGCTTGCCCGTCCCTTATCAACAAATTAATAAATTGCCTTATTGATTGACCTACCTGATTGCGGTGAGAAATTTATAGCACCATGGAACAGCTCCCATGTCAGCAGCATCGAGGCTTCAAGAAGGAAAAAGAGGGGCAGGAAGAAAAGGAAAAGAAAACGAAAAGAAAAGGAAAAAAAGAATCCCAGAAAAAATACTAAATTTTATGAATGTACAATATACTCAAGGTGTCAAAAAGCAGAGTTTTTCCCAGTTTGGCTGGCTGTGCAATCACCTGTATGCTCATTGTTGGATTTTAGATATATTTCCCCTAGTTGTTTTAGAGTGACAGTGGCTCTTATCTAAGTACCTGGTGGAGAAGGCTGCAGGGCAAGAGTGGAAGCTGTGGCATGGACCTGTCATTACTGTATTTAAAGATTCTGATATATTGTCTTTAAAAAAAAAAAAAATCACTGTAAACAAGTTGAGACTGAAAAATCTCCCAAAAATTTCTCTGTCTGCCCAGAAGGAATATGGAATCCAGGGTTTCTGTTGCTCTGGCAAACATGTGATCCTAGAATCACAGGATATTCCAGGTTGGAAGGGACCCACAAGGGTCACCCAGTCCAGCTCTTCAGTGGATGATCCATACTGGGATCAAGCCCATGACCTGGCTGTTACCAGCAGCATGTTCTGCCCACCTAAGCCAACACATCCTTCTGAAAGCTAAAACCCAAGGCATCATCTTGTGCTCTTTGTTATGGTCTGTTATAGCTTAATATTGTCAATAATTTTGAAGGGTTTTGCATGCTTCTCCATCAATTAGACAAGTAATTGTTCTGCTTCATACCTTTTTGGGGGGATTTTTGTCAAGATTCCCAGGCAGCTTTTGTTCTTTTTTACTGAGGTTTACTGAATTTATAATAGCTCAAAATTTAATAGGGATGTGGAGGAGGGAATTACATAGCTGCACATTGCTGGAATGAGCACTTGTCTGAATCTTGGAAGCTTTTTCCAGAAAATGCCATTCTTTTCCCTAGATTTTATATAAATTCAATACATTAAGTAGCAGCTGAGCAGGTACTGATTTAGAAGAATGTGTATCATATGTCAAACTATTTTGTAAAGGGAAGAAAAATATATAAGCACTTTTTAATCTTTTAAACACTCACTTTGTTAGGGCTTAAGTTAACATTGACATGTACAACATTGAGATGCATTAACTGTAGGACTTATCAGCATTAAATTGGAGTAAGGATGTTTTACTCTTTATCTCTGTTACTGGGTGAATTGTTTCAATGTATTAAATAAATAAATTTAACATATTAAAAATACTCCTGACTTCCTTAAACACACAGGGAAATGCAAACTGATAAACTTCCTTAAAACAGAAGCAAATTTTTTGGGTGCTCTGTTGTTGAAAATGATTGCCTTGAAGACAATAAAGAAGCATATGTAATACAAGTATTAAAATTGTTGAGTTAGCAACCCAACCTTTGTTGTGTTTTTAGCTAGTCTTGGGTTTGAGACCAATGCTTTTCAGAACTTGCCTGGTAACTACCTTGAAACTGTAAGATGCATCATATCTGGTATTTAGGCTGACTGTGAAAAATGGATTTCCAAACTAAAAGGCATGAGTCCAAGGGAGATCACAAGAGCTGGGAATGGAGTTGGAGTTGGGAATCTGTCACAGGTTAATTTGACTCCAGTTGTATTTGAAGGTCATTTGAAATAATTTGGATGCAGATTAATTTACTCTTGAGAAAAATTGCAAATTAGATGTCTAACATATGTTACCTTACTAAGAATGATGTTATTCAGCGTTGTTGCATTGGTGGTGTAGTGATGATGCTGTGAGGATAGGAATTCTAAAACCAAACTTAAATTGCAACTTCAGTTACATTACTACCATAATTTGTAACTGGATGTTAACTTTGGAAATGTAGCATCATTAACCAAAGGAGCTGGTGTGATGCTACTGCAGTTCCCCTGTTCTCAGTGTTCAGCCTGATCTGTTCCCACACTACAAAGAATTCTGTTGCTGTTTTCCATTTCTTCCCCTAGATTCACACCTTTGAGTTATGCCATGCTCTTACTACTCAACTTTATCTTGGATCACAGCATTCTTATATGCATTTTGTGCCTTTTTTAAAATTGAATCTCTAACAATGGGTTTCACTTACTAATTTTATCTTCTATTCTTCTAGATATAATAGCATACATTATCTGACTTGATTTAATGAAATAAAGATGGTTACCTGAAAGTAACTCTTCAGTGGAAATGCCAAGGTATCATTTTTGTCTTTAGGCTCAGTAGCATTTGATGCCTTTTTTTTTTTTTTTTTTTTTGGTTACATGCATTAATGTATAAGAAAACCAGGCCTTGACATTGTCCTTGGATATTCTTGATTGCAATAGGATTATGGCTTTGAAGGATTAATACTTGTAAAATTAAAACTGCTGTAATTGGCAGTTGCTGTTAATTAACAGTGAGTGTAAGGAGTAGATTGTTCCTTTTAAGCAGGACAGAGCAGTTTGAAACAAACTTGAGTCAGCCCCTGAATGAGCTTCTATCTGTACTGAGAATTTTGGATCTTCTCATTGCATTGAACACCAAATTGCACCTACATCCTAGCCCAGGGAGAAATCAAAGCTGATTTTGTAGTGCTGTTGTTTAAGCTGCAGCTGAAGATCTGCCCCTTGTTGAGTCTGACTAACCTTGGAATATCAGTGGGATTTCAGTTGTCAGGCAACTAAAAGCTTTGCTTCTGTTTTTATCTGTTTTACTGATACCCGGGTGCTTTGTCATCTGTACTAGTGTGTGTTTCATACCACAAAGGATTCTCTGTATCTAGTACCTGACCTGAAAGTGTTACTAAGGGGAGCTATTAAACTTACAAATCTACTCCCCCCATGCATCCTATGGCTCACAGTGGTCACTGATGTTGTCACGTTGTGAAATACACCAAGCTAAAGGGCGGTAAGGATCAAATTAATTAGCAAAACCATGGGAAATCTGGATATTTCTTTTTATTTCGGCATTAATCTCACTCTAAAGGCCTATGCCAGTACTTGTAATTTGCAGAGGCTGACTTACCAGCTTTATCACCATTTTGCACTAGTATGTATCTCTTATCCAGAGGATGTAAAACAAATGAGAGTTGTTTGGAAGAAAGCTGACATAATGTGTGCCATGGGTTATCAATTAAAGCATGCTTTTAAAAATCTGCTCTGTCGAGTGGGGAAGGGCAAGGGGTGAAGGAAAGAGAAAACAAGATTTATCTTTTTCTTTAATAAATAAATTGCCTTAATTCCAGTTTGGAAATCTGAACAAATGATACCACAATTACCATTTTTCATGAAAAATGAGAGGTTGGAGATTTCCAATCACTACTCTGGTGGTTTAGATGTTTATTCTTGGTGTCAGGGAACCTGTTTTGGGACTCTCATCCTCAAAAGGTGAGGTGTGAACCCACACCTGCTAGAGTTGTCCTAGAGCATTTAGATGCAGTATTCAGGATAGGGCTTCACTAGCCTCTTCTTTTCTACAGCCTTGGAAAACAAACAAAAATCTGGGGTTCTACTGGTGTGAGAACTCCCTGCCTTGTCTCCAGGTGAGTGCCATAGCCAGCAGACACTGAAATTAAATGAAATCCTGTCAACAGGAGAGGAGCCTCTTTGGCATGCCCTGAGATCCAGTGATTGCAACACTCGGCAGGATTCATTGTGCAAGGAATTATTCCAGTAACAGCTTGGGATGGGGCCAGGAGAGAGCTGGAGCTGTGCTGCTACTGGGGAGTCCAAAACCACCACTGCCACTTTTTTATTTTCTAGATTTTCCTGTGAAAAAACATGTTTTTAAATTTATGCTGTTTTAGTGTATTCAATCAAAGTCATCATGAGGGGTGGCTTAACCAAAATTAGGTTTGAATGGATAATGTATTTGCTGAAGAGATCATGCAGCTTTGATAATTGAAATTTTTCAGTGATCTTAGGTAATGTGTTTGTATGAATAAGAAAGCCTGTGCTGTGACTGAATGATCTGCTTTGTCTTTCTGGCACTGATTTTTATCAGCTATTAGAAAGTCGGTGTGTATCACAGCTGTGGGGTGAAAGAGCAGCACTGTGAATGAACTTTGCAACTTGTCTCTTACTATTAAAAATTTGTCATGGATAAATAGAAAATCCTTTTGTAAAGGGTATATCAGGTGTTCTTGACTTCTTAGCACTGCAGGAAACACTACAGAAAATAATATCAGTGATTAATAGAAAAATGTCTGCCAATACCTAAAATGATAGATTTACTATTTAACATTGCTAAGTCCCAAAGTTTTGTAGTTCAAGACCAAATTTCTGATTTGTGAGTAACAGTTGTCTGCAC
Organism: Sturnus vulgaris; assembly: GCF_052056855.1. Lineage (NCBI taxonomy): Eukaryota > Metazoa > Chordata > Aves > Passeriformes > Sturnidae > Sturnus > Sturnus vulgaris. The sequence continues at coordinate 7,419,732 of NC_142260.1, forward strand.
ATCCTGTTTGCTGCCTTTCTACCAGAGAGTGATTTTGTTATTAAGAATGAATGCTAATAGGGCTCTTTGCCTTTGTTTATTAGCAGCAAGTTCTGAAAATTCAAATTAGCAACAATTCTGCTTCTGGATAAGTTAATTTTGAAATCAGTAGGTGTAGAATAGTAACTTGGGCCAGGTTATCATGAATGATTTCAACTTGCCTTGTGAATTCCAAGCAAAATCCATGTAAAGGAAGCATTAAAGTTATGGGGTAGAGATTCCTAAGGTTTGTTACCAGACCAAAGTGAGCAACAGAGGACTAACACAAATGTATTGTAATACAAAATTACAAATTATGTTTTCAACACTTTTAATTGATTTGATTTGGCAATATATTTAGCAGTGTTTAATCCCAGGTATATTTTAACAAGAAAGATGTCAACTAGAGAGTCTGTAAACAACTTGTTAAAAGTTCCTGGTTGCCATCAGTGCATTTGTTTCCAAACTAGGTCTCTTAGTCTGTTTCCCATCACAGTGTCCTGAGAAGACCTTGCTCTATCTTTTTTTTTAAAAGCTTTGGTATGTGTACTTCTCACGATATGTATAAGTATTTCCATTAGAGTCAGTCAATCAACACCGAATAACAAATGCTTTTTACCATTAATGGGAGCACTGGGTGTGCGAGGAGGGCAGGACTGTGCATGTAAAAGCAGCACATGGAACAGGAGGAAGAGCTGGGGGGTATTTGCTGCTTGGTGATATCCCAGGCAGGTCTCATGGTGGATTTGTGTAGTTGCCTTTTGGGGTAGAGCTGGGTTAGGGGGTCATAAAATGTGCACTTGTTTTCCAGTTGAATATTTTGCCAGATAATGGAACTGGGACCAGGGTACTACTTAAAATATATATGGATGGGAAGAAGAGAAAAGAGTAACTAATTTAAAAAACATTCCATCCTTTTTTCATTTATTGATAATTGTATTGATTCCAGATCCATATTTTCAGCACATCCTACCTGCAGGTTTTCTGCAGCACTCTGTAGTTCAAACAGCACTTTCTGCTTTTCATGTAGCATCGGTCAGGTCTGGTGTATTTGCATATCTCCAATTAAAGCATAAGGAGATGTGTAATTAGCTGGTAATGCTACCTGATCCTTTACCTGGATCTGTCATTGTTAAAAGGGGGGTACACTGGCACACGGAGTGAGCAGTGTCTGTCTGTGAGTGATGCTCGAGGCTGAAGGAACCTCATCTGTCAGATTTTTAACTTGTTCTGTCTTTCACCTTCTGAGGCTGCCTTAGCTTAGCTGGAGAGCTTCAGATGAGTGGCAGGGACAGTTGTGCTTTTTTATGTTAGTCAGGGATGTGGGATGTGAGTAGATGATGGGGGCACTGACACAGCACCACAAGGTGTTTGCACATTGTATGTGGCTGTCTGCCCTGGTCTGCTTCTTTGCTGATGGGGTAAAGGGATGATGGGCTGAGCCAAATAATGGTTATATATGTTATTCTACTCTTAAAGAGTAAGATGAAAAGAAGGGTGAGTCAACCCGAGGTGCATCATTGTGTCCTCTGTGCCATGACCCGTGGAGGCCAGGAGATGGGACAGGCTTGCTGAGAGCTCGGCAGGACCATGGGTGCATGTCACAATGACAGAGTCACAGAGCAAGGCAGGAAGGACCCACAGGAATCCCTGAATCCACCTCCTGACCCCACACAGGACACCCCAAGAGTCACACCAGTGTCCAAGAATGTTTCCCAAATGCTTTGTGAGCTCTGCCAGCCTTGCTGCAGTGACCACTGCCCTGGGGAGCTGTTCCAGTGCCCAGCCACCCTGTGGGTGAAGAGCCTTTTCCTGATCTCCAACCCAAACCTCCCTGACACAGCTTCAGGCCATTCCCTCAGTCCTGTCACTGTCACACAGAGCACAGATCAGTGCCTGTCCCTCCTCTTCCCCCACCAGGAGGTTTTAACTGCACTGAGGTCTCCCCTCAGTCTCCTCCAGGCTGAGCAGACCCGGTGCCCTCGGCTGCTCCTCACACTTCCCCTCCAGACCCCTCACCATCCTCCTCCTCCTCCTCCTCCTCCTCCTCCTCCTCTGGCCATCACAGCCCTGGCCATGACAGAGAGGATCAGCCCCGTGCACAGGGGTTTGTGCAATTGTTGTGGTATCTTTGCATACAGTGGGTTCTTTCTCCATACACATAATTATCTTCTGTTTTCTTTCAGAGAGACTCCCTTAGATATGGTTTGAATTTGCAGGCATTCCAGCGTTTCTTTGACAGCAGTGAGGTGCAGGCTTGAAAGTAGCTAATTATGTGTCCTTGGGATTAGAGGATTTGTATATGCAATTAAATTGCCTTTTAGCTCCCTCAGAGTTCAGCCTGTTTCCTGTAGTTTGGATTCCTAAATGGACATCCCTGACAAAGCTTATGTGCAGTTTTCTTAACCTAATCTATAGTTGGTTGCTCAGCATCGTTGGGGGACAAAAGAAAAATAAATTGGTGTTCAGGCACTGAATATTTTAATTTTTGCAATTGTTAGTGCAGCATTCAAACAAGTCAGTGTCATTTTATTTATAAGCAAGTGTTTTTTTTAATTAAGTGTTCTTTCAAAGAGGTAACAAACCTAGAGATAAAGAGTATGAGTGTTTTATCAATTATTTGAAGCTATTATTTTTTTAATTTAAGAAAATGTGATCTTGAACAAATTTCATGTGTATTGAGAACTCTTTTCTGGAGTTCTCAATACTTTGTTCTGGGGAAGAAAGCTATGGAACTAGACCAGATATTTTTACTATATAATCTCCAATTTTAAAAAGTTACAGCAAGTATAGTGGGTTTTCTTTAAAGAAATGGCTGTTTTCTATTTAAATGAGGGGAAATTTATTAATTTATTTCTCTTCACTGTGAAATTTTAATGATTAAGTCAAGTGACCTGAGGAATAAGAGTCTTTTCTTAGTTAAATTATTTAACTCCAGTCTCAAGTAAGGAAAAGATTTCCTGTGGAGTTCTTTTGTATTTGTGTTAAGCTGAAACTTCCTCTGGATTTTAGTTCCTTTCCTATTAAGCAAACACTTGTGCTTGTTTCACTTGCATAGTTTTAGCATGAACCTCCCTTAATCTATGCATGGATGACTTGAACAGAAATATCACACATGATAAATACCTCTTAAAGACTGTGAGGAAGCTCTGCATAATCTGAAATAGCAAATTCTTAGAATTGACTTTTCCAAGCTTCCAGGTGGAGTGAGGGAGGAAGGGATAAAAATATCTTCTTTTTTCCTGTTTCATTTCTTTGCCTTGCCTAATGGGCCACATAGATTTCTAAATCAATTTTACAGATGTTAAGTTTAAAGAAAATGACACATTCAGAGTATTCTTCAGTGTTATAATTGATAGCAAGCATCATGAGTCATTTATTGTTTGCAAAGCACTGAGACATTTATTAATGCCACGTTTTACTGATGATTTCAGAAAGGATAAGTTAATAGGTCTGAGTTAAGGCCCATAGATACTATCAACTCATTTAGTATTTTGTAGTGTTGAATTAAGTGTACTTGTGCAGTATTAAATGCCCTGATCTGGCTCTGATACAATATTCACACACAGGCTTAATTTGGGAAGTTATGGGGAGCCTTAATCCTATTCACACATTTGTGATTGCTGCTTTTGCTGTGGGACATCATGCAGTCATAATTGGAAGGATGTTCATTAAGCATATTTCATTAATATATAAAGAGCACCATAAATACAGTGACCTTTGAGATAATTCACTTACATGTCTTGCTTCATTACTACATTTTCCACTTGTTTATTATTCAGACATGAAAATGAATGAATTTCTGAGCTTCCCAGTATCTCACAATGTATCATGTGTTTTATGATAACCCATAAGGGATTTTCTAAAGAATCTTCTTCTCTCTCTGTTTTAAAAGTCAGAAATGACAGAAAGAGGGAATTAAGTTCAATTAACAAAGCTGTGACTATCCATCACGATTTCTTTATGAATTTAACTGTAAATATATAAACATTCCTTACAGACAAGTAAATTCATGAGTTGTAGAGTCACTCAGGTTGGAAAGTCCACTCATGAACCCAGCAGTGACAGGGCCACCACTAAAACCATGTCCATCACCCAGCACTCCTTGTTGTATGAAATATTCTTGTTTAACTAGGCAGGTACATATAGTCTTGTGTATATTTAAGGGAAAAAAAAGCCCAAATAAAAACAAAATAGATTTTAAAAAATTCATGAAAATCTGTAATACTTAACATTATAAAATAACACTTGTGGTGTGATCTATTCAATTCGAATCATCTTCAAAGAATGTGCAAAGCTGGTTCAGTTTCTTTTGGCTTTCTTCATATACAACATACAAAATGTAAGGTCCTCTGAAAACTTTGAGGTGAAGTTAATTTTGCTATCTGCAAATAATTTTATCATCATATTGAATTATTTTTGTTTGCTGCTGAAGGTTAGCCGTGATGTATATGAGTTGAAGAACAAAGTCTGTCAAGAAAGTGTTATATGTGCATAGTACATTTAGAATAAACATTCAGTTGTGATGGGAGTGTTTCTATCCATGAGCAATACTTAGTTTCTTCCTCTTAAAAATCAAATTATAATGAAATAAACCTGAGGTGAATAACATTCAATTTGCTATTGTAATGGCTGGAGATGTAAAATGAAGCTTCCATTTTCATTTTCATACCTTTTTGTGTTATACCCGAAGTAGTAAAATGTTTCAATCAGAAGACCATGAAGCATTTTTATATTTCCTCTGCACCAACATTTTGAATAATTTCCAAACTACTGATTGATAGTAGATCTCATTTTATGAAGTCTCCATTTTGACTTTTCCCGATGGAGCAATTACCCTCTGTGATTGACCAGCCACATTCCTTTGACTGGATTGATGTGGAGTGGAAGGGAGGCTCTGTTGGTGAGGGTTTGTGTCTGTCCCTGCAGTTTGTACTGATGAGCTGTGTGAGGAACTTCAGCTCTCAGAGTCCTTTGAAATAATCCCTGGAAGTTGTGCTTCCCTCTTTACATCGAGTGCTTTGGGGAGGAACCGAGTGGTGTTTGAGCTGTTTTTAGCCTGAAATGCACCCGTCAAACTCATCTGGAGGAGCAGTGTCACCTAAAGGAGCTGCAAGAGAGCTGGAGAGGGACTTCTGAAAAGGGCATGGAGTGACAGGACAAGGGGGAATGGCTTCAAACTGCCAGAGGGCAGGGCTGGATCAGAGATTTGGAAGAAATTCCTGCCTGTGAAGGCAGTGAGGCTCTGGCACAGGGTGCCCAGAGAAGCTGTGAGTGCCCCATCCCTGGCAGTGTCCAAGGCCAGGCTGGATGGGGTTTGTGCAGGCTGTCCCTGCCCATGGCAGGGGGTTTGGAAGGGAATGATCTTTGGGGGTGCCTTCCAACCCAAACCATTCTGTGATTCTAAATTGTTAAGGACACCTTCAATCTGTTCACTGCTTCACTGAGAGGAGCCGTGGTGCTTTAAATGTGTGAAGCTTCTGGATGTCTCTTGGAGTTGAACCTGTGCCACCAAGGAAGCAATGACAGGATTGAGAATTAAGATCATGTGGTTGCTGCTTATCTGGGAAGGGGGGGGTGTGTTTGTCTGTTTTTATAGAGTAAATGGCTAAAATGTCAAGAGGCAGCATTCTCATATACCATGTATGAGAAAAACCCAGGATGACAAAAAAGGGATGTAGAGGCACAGGACCCACAGATGAGTTGGATACTCCAGTGCTGTTTCACAAGTCTCCAATATTGTTTTAGGTAGAAATACAGTTAAAAATAAGTTATTACATCTTGTGAACTTTCATTCCCCTCTATATTTTCCCCCTCAAAAACTGGAAAAACCCAGTCAGTCACTGAAACACACACAGAGCTCTCTTGCTTGTAGTTCCCCCAGTCCAACAGCCTTGCCTTTCTTTCATTGTTTCTTCCTGCATGGAAAAAAAAAATGCATCACACTGAGCCCTTGGAGGCTTCCTTCAGCTGCATGGAGAAGAAGAGTAATTACCAGGTTTCTGATAATCTGTTCCACTGTTAATGACTTGCATTGCAAGAAATTCAGATGAAATTGTGACTGGAAGGATCAAATCTTGACACACAAGTGGGTTTGGATTGGCCTTTAATCTGAATGCAGTTGTCTGGTCCCTTGGGACTGGCCCAAGGTTGGTGACTAAGACAGTGACTCCACTTTTAGGGGAATAGCAACCTTTTCTCATCAGCAGTAACTTCAGAGATATTCCAGTAATAGCATTTTGTTGGAGGTTGTTTGGCTTTTTTCATGCAAATTTATCTCTGAGAAAGTCTGAATTTTCAGTAAATAATCATTAAAATTATGTTCCTTCTGTCTTTCCTTAAACTACTGTTTCATACCCATATTTGATAAGAGTCTGGGTATGAATCACACAATAAATGGCCAGCAAACTGCTGGGGGCTGTGACTGACTGAGAAGTGCTACCCTAGAGTCTCCTCAAGCAAGAAGAGAATTTTCCATCCCAATCAAGGGGAAGAGAAATACAAGTGAGTTGATAAGTTGTGTCTTGTCTTTTGTAGAGGAAGACTGGAAAGCAAATACCATTTTAAGAAAAATCAGTTTATTTCACAATATTGGGCTGCATCATACTTTTTCTAGGATTTTGTACCTTGTGAAGGAAAATGTTGACTTTTTCATTGTTTTCCAAAGTCCATATTCTTGGATCAACTTGATAATGTGTTCTCTCACAATAGCAGGTTTTAATGCCTCAGAACAAAGCCTTATGGTATCTTTGTACTGCTGGTAATAGTGTTTACCAGCTGCAAGTGATTTAGAAGTCTGGAGCAGATACGAATTGTTTTGAATTTGAATTCTTTCCATCAGAAATTTTTATCCCTCAAACCTATTCCTATGCTAATATATAATCTATCTACACAAATAATACGATATTTTCTGCATGCCATAATTATTTAAGTTTCTATCTATGTTTTATGGTTGATGGAAAACTGGCAGAGTTGGATCTGGCATAGCAAGACCGGCTCAAATGATTATCAGTTTGCATGTTTGACATTCTTGGCCTGTTAAGTGTTGTATTTTACACTTAATGCTTTAAGATTAGCATGATAGATTAGCTTGCTTAGATGAATGTTTTTATAATTTATGCTCTTATTAACTGTTCTGTTGATCCTAGAAAATATGTCTTTTTTTTCCTTGATGGATGTCACATCACAGGAATACAGATTGTAAATCAAGTGTTGCTTTATGCTGTGGTGATATTGTGTTAGAATCTGTTTCAGATGAAAAGTACTGAGATATACAGAACTATCAGGAAATGCAGAAAGTCCTTGTGCTGTCTTGTGATGTAAATTCACTGCCCCTGTCACCTGCCTTGCAGGCTTTGTTACTCTGGTGTTATCCATAAACATGATTAAATTTCCTGAAGATGAAACGAAGGAGCCTGGCAGAACCAAGAGACATCAGAGCTGAAGAGCCACCAATAGCTCACACATCCTTCTGCCAAACACCAGGGTGGGTGAAAGTCGAGACAGGAACAAGCCAGGCTGTACAAAAAAGTATAAAGCTTCTTTTCACTCCATTTAAAGGCTGTCTGTGATCACACACATCTGTGCTTTTATACATATGTGCATACAGTATCTGGGACTTGGGATGCTATTTGGGATACTACATGCAACAACAAATTCTGAAGTATTTATACAGACACATTATGCAACATCTGGGTTTCTTTTTCAATCCAGATTCTGGACTGTAGTGTCCCCTGAAAAGCAGCTGGAGATGTGAAAGAATTTTGGATGATATTTCCTTCAGAATTTTCTTCTGGATACTCTGGATTCTTCAGTTGCTTCTTGTGCCAGTGGTTTCTCTCATTAAGTCAAGCTATATAATCATAGCATAGAGACATATATATATATATATATATATATATATATAAAAATAAAAAATAACTGCATGTATGCTTTTGTATAGTTTGGACACCTAAAGGCTGTGCATGGTAATTTAGTATGGTCACTAAAATTTCAGTTCTCCTCCACTGAAAAAGGTCACCAAATCTTCTTTATAACCATCTGTATAAACAACTTCGTTCTGTATTGATTTTTCAGAGGTAACCTTTGGCTTGTTTTGCACCTGCTCTGAGCTGGTTAAGTGTGAGGCAGATCCAATTTAGAGCACATATATGGCTGTATTAGCACGTTTCTGTACCTCAGACTGTAAGCCAGGGCTCAGCTTTAAACTTCAGCTGGCTCAGGCAAGCTGTGGCTCTGAGCATCAGCTGAATATGGAACACAAACACTGATAGCATAAATCCCACCCTGTGGGGCCTCGGATCATTCCGTACTCTTTTGAATGCCAAACACATAAAATTTTTATGTTCTTCAAATAATCATTTTTTCCCAGGCCTGATTCCAACCTTCACCTCAAAGAGAGTATTGCTCAATTCAAGTTAAATAGCAATTCAGAGGGTGGAATAGAGTAGGAAACATTGGCTGCTGTGGGGATCTTTTGAAACGGACTTAGTGAGTGATTGAGTAATTACTATTCTGCACTAATAATTACTGAGCTATTAATACACTTAAAAAAAGACAACTCCACAGATTCCAGCTTCTTCATGTGAAAACCTCTAGCATGTAGCTCATGGTTAGAAGATTGGTAGGAGTCTGTGGCTTGTTGTGTGCCTTAAATACCTTGTCATTACATGTCTAAAAATTGTCACTTGCACCTGGAGAGGCTGCATTAGAAACTTATTAATACCCAGGCTAATTTTAATTAGTCTCTCTCGTGCAGAAATAGATTTTAATTTAGATTAATAGCAGACCTCTCTGGAGCATTTTCAAAATAACCCAGGCAAATAGTTTCTGTAAATATATATATGTATATATATATGTATATTAATGTAGCTGTGATTTTTATTTTTTTTTAAATTAAAATAGATTTTGATGCCAATATCTTCTTTAGACTGAGCAACTAAAGATCATTGTTTCAAGGTTAGGTCCTTAAAAGGAGCAGATAAATTCTCCAACAAGCACTGTGTGGGTAGGTGTTTGTAAGCTGCTTTTCCAATATCACCATGAGGTGTTTTATGGAAATGTGTAGTGTTGTTTTCTTTGCTCTCTCCATTCTCTTTGCCCTCCTCCTTTCCATTCTCCTAAACAGTAATTAATGCCTAGGATCAGCATGGTTGTTGCTGCCATGAGAATATACTGCAGGAAGAACAAAAGAATGACGTGCACTTTGAAAAGGAGCCAGATAGTGAAAAATGATTACAGCCTGTTTAATTACAGGCTTTTTCAGAGTAGCGTGTTTAGTTTTGCATCACCTCAAAAACTAATAACTTCATGGCTTTGTAAAATCAAGAAAGCAAAAAGAAGTGTGATGTCCATTATAAAAAGAACAGCGATCTGGTTTTTGTTTTTAGTGTAGTATGTGGAAGAGTTTAGACTGAAGACCAGCTTTAAAGAAATCATTGAACAAAAAAGAAACAAATATCAGCTAAAAACACAGAAAATGTGATTCACCATTTCCTCTCAGCTGGAGTTGTTTGTTGCAGACTGGGTCCCTGCTGCAGGCACAGTTGGTACCTTGGGTTTGGGAGGGAGCAGCAGCGTTCACCTGCACTGTGCCACTCAGTCCTCACCACCCTGCTGAGCAAAGGTGTCTGTCCTGCAGGCTGGCCACCCCCATCCCCCTGGTGCTCAGCTTTAGGTAAGGTCTGCACTGTTGCCATTGCAGCCCAAGCAGTGCTTTCCCACCTTCCCTGCTTCTCAGGGGATGCTCAGCTGCCCTGTGACTCTGCACAGAGAGCCTGGAGGGCGAGCAGCCAGGGCTCAGGGAGACCCTGCTCAGGCTTTCTGCTCCTTTTCTGGTCATGCCTGTGTTGGGAGCAGCTCCATCCCTCCCCTACTGCCAGTGCCCTCAGCTCACACTGCACTGTCTCCCCAGAAATAACCTTGCCTTCAGACTTGGAGCTGCAGCAGGGGATGACTTCCCAGTTGTCTATCAGACATTCTTCCTAAGTGCTTGGTCTTCATCCCACCCAAGAGACAGCCAGTACTTGGATTAAACTTGGTAGGAGAATTGCTTTCCAGAAATGCAGAAGAGGCAAAAAAAAAGGTGCAATTTTTCAAGTATAATAGTTCTGAGGTGGAGCTGTTCTGCTCTGCCAGACTGGGGATTTTAACTGATGGTTGTTGAACTTGTCTAACCTGATCTTCTTGGGGTGGGCTCTTGAACATGCATACAACCCCCCCAGCTCTGAGTCCACCAGCAGAGCCATGAGCTGGCAGTTTTTGTGCTTCCCTGATGGAGCAGATGTCAGCCTGATGATTCTGAACCCATATATACCCACAGTGTGAATAAACAAACCCCAACAGGTCTGCATTTGATTTATCGTGGATTAGACAGAACTGGTCAACCTAAACATGTCTTTAGAAATACCCTGGGGTTTATTTTTAAAATCAGTTGTTGATCTGGAACATTCTTGTCCGTTTAACAAGAAATGTTCATCCTTATCCTTATCTAAAGATGGGTTTTAACAAGTTTTCTGTTTATTAATACCTCAATCCTAAGGTAGCATTCATCTTCTATTTAAAATTTTTTAAAAAGTTATCTGAGAGTTGATAGGGTCTTTATTTGGATATCTGTTTTAATTAAGGGATTTTCTCCTATTTATTATTAGCATCTGAAGAACAGTTTACTGAAAGGTTGGGTGAGTATGGAGGCAGCTCAATTGAATGTAATCAATTCTCTCAAGGCTTTTCGGTGAAGTTTACTGTTAAGAAGGTTTCTAGGGAAAAAAAGAGTATATTGACCTAAAGTTTCTGATATTTTATGATGAAGGATGAGAGGGGGAAAAATTCTAACCAAGTATCTTAGTGTTGCTCCTAAAACATCATGATGAAAAGAATACAATTGCAGCATTTGTCCTGTGCCTGATGCATTTTTTCAACCTAAGCATTGTTTCTAATAGCTCTGCACCTCGTTATCCACTTTTGTCAGCATCATACATGTTTTCACGAACCCTTGTACTGAAAGTGCAAAATCTCTCATTTACCTTGAGTGTACTTGAGGTGAATGTCATTACAGTAGTGTGGTTTCCTCCCAAATCTGCCCTAAGCCAGGACAAGTAGTAAGGCATTTCTCACTAGTTCTAAAATAGCAGGCTGATTTACATGCTTATTTTTATAATATTGAGAGGGAAAAGTAGTTAAATGCCACTATTTTGTATGCAAGAAGGGAATATTTCCTATGCTTCACTGCTGTCATGTGAAAGTCCCTAAATTGCTTTTGGCAAGTAGATAACTTAGAAATTGCTTTAGTGACAGAAGTGTTTTGAAAATAAACCTTGAAAGTGAGAATATCAAACCTGTAATTATCTAATGGAAGACTGAAATGGTTTTTAAAAGCAAGCTAAAAGGTAAACACTGGAGTTGCTGCAGTTATCAGACCTCTCCACATGCTGTGCTGTATCTGTGAAATGTGGATACATGGACATGATTTTCCAGATGCCCATTAGTCACAGAATGCTCGGGTAAGGCACTGGGGTCACAAAAACACGGAAAATATGTTTGCTCTGCATGTAGTAGCATTTGTGGAGGCAGACAATTTCTTGAAGAATTTAGTAATTTCTTCCTGATTTTTTTTTTTTTTTTAACTTCTATATTTTTCAGCTTATTGGGCTCCCCACTGTCTTTCTGCCAGGGACAGGGGTGCATACTTCGTGTGAGAGCCCGATGCCTTGTTGAACACAAGTGTTTTACTGGGGCTAAAAACCCACTGAATGCTTGGCCTTGGATTGGGATGAGCATTGGCTGCTGCTACACTCGTGTCAGACCCGTGTTCTTCCCAAGGGTTTGCTGATGGTAGAGTTTGATTAGGTCACAGAAGATCCAAGGTCTGCCAAACTTAAATGCTTCTTTGTTTTTTTGTGACTGTGGCTCACTGGTATTGTCACTGCAAGAGATGAGTATTTGCCTCTTTATTAGTGAGAAACATTTGTTACTCTGCACAAAGAACTTGTCACCTCTGAGAACTAGAATCCTTGGAAGACTTTGGCAAGAAACGTAATTAGAAGTGGAAAAAGTTTGGCAGGTACTGTTCTTGTTAATGTCCACTGGAATTTGGGTTTTTTTTAAGTCACTAATGTCACTCTTGATTGTCACTGAGACTAGATAACGACTTCATCTCTCTGTTATTGCCATCTCAAAAAGCCTCCATCAGTGTGAGAGAGCAAAATACCTGTTTTTGCTGCTGAGCACGATGTTTGTGTTCACTGCTGTGGCAGTTCAGCCCATTTCTGTGCTCATGGGTACACCATGACAACTTCAGGTCACAGTGCCTGTGTGGCTGCAGGGGAATGGCTCTTGCACACATGCCTGCATAGGAAATATTAGTGTCAGAAAGCTGAGTAAATCTTTTTTCAAACTGATTCACAGCTTTAAAAGTGACTCTCTAATGATTTGTGTTCCTGAGGAAAATGGTGAGAATTTTTGGCCTGTGAAAACATTAATTTTTACTTCTGAAGGGAACTGCTTCAGCTGGAGTTAGGTAGCTCTCAGTGGCTGCAGTGATGTAGTATTGCAACACCCAGAATAAAATGTGCATGAGACACAGAGAACATAAGGAACCTTGTTAATCTGTTTTGTTGTCCCATCCAGGATAAGGCTGGCACTGCTCCAATGCCAGAAGAATCCTTTCTTCCAGTTACAGTTCACAGCCCTGAGAGGTGGCTTTCATGCTTCCTATGATATGAAGGGTCCCTTTTGGTATTGAAGTAACTTCTTAAAACAGCTGGGAAGATTGGGTGTTCTTCCTCAAGGTATCCTGCCAGGGAAGCTGCATGGGACACTGATGGTGGTGGCTGAAAGAGCCGTGTCTGATTTTAAAGTAATTCGAAGGAAGGATCATTACTAGAATTTGACTTTTTTATTCTTTTTGCCTAAAACGAAAGTAGGAAGCCAAACAAACACATCTCAAAAGATACTTCATCTTGCAATTATTATGTCCTTAAATAATAACTGCTCTTAACTGGCATAAGCTGGTGTTGTTGCCAAGAGAAACAGTCCCACCTTCCCTGGCAGCCTGTTCACATTCCTGTTGCCTCCTCCCCTGTGCCAGCGTGAGGGTATCTGCAGCTGAGCACTGACATGGGCTGAGGAACTGGCACAAGGTAACAGTAATTCAAGAGAAATTGCTGGATTTTTGTGTTTTGGTCTTTCCTCAGTTGAGTTAGCTGCTCTCATTTGCCACCTGGCTCTCCATGTGCTGGTGTGATGGGGGGATGACACAGGACAAGGGGCTGAGCAAACAGGATCTGCTCCATGGGTGATGGTTGTGCTGGCCCAGGTGATGGGAGAATAAAGAATTAAAGGTGTAGTTGCTGGTTTAACATGTGGCCTTTGAAGTCTCATGTTCTGCAGGACAGTGAGGGGTGGTAGTGACCCATGTGCAAACTGCTGTGGTGGAAGTGTTATTTTTTTTCCAGATTTGAGTCCTCAGCTCCCTGACTTTATAATGCTCCACAAATGCTCATTATCATTGGATGAAATAGGCTTTAATATCCTGTTTCTGTGTTGGTGGTGTAGATCCTCTCATACTGCTGACACAGTGAAGCAACCCTGCTTAATAGAAGTCTTTTTTCCAATGGTTTTCCTCTGGTTTTATTTTGGTGTATAAATCTCTGTAAAATTACTGTGTTTAATGCTTCTCCAGAGGAATTGGTATGCTAGTTTTAACTGCAAGTGTGTACAGAGGTCATCTATGGATCTGGAATTAGTCAAGCAAAGATTAATGCTATCTCTGTAGCTCTTTTCTCCTTGCTTAAAAAGAAAACAAAGTTAATTGCATGTGAGTGGGTGTAGAAAAGCAGAGGAAAATTTTCTGATAGGCCTCTGTATGTATGTTGGATGATGTTTGCTTCCTTGTGCAACTCTACTGTTTCGTCCAATATTTTTTTATCATGAAATGAACTTGTGCAGGCACATAGTTATTTATCATAAATAATTTAGAAGCTTTAAAGACTTTTCTGTCTGTTGTCCATTTGAATTAAGGATCCTTTTCACAAAAAACTGTGTGGTCTTCAATACACTGTGTCACAATTTGCTTGTGTAGCTGAAATGAGGACAAAATTGTTATTTAACAGATTTGGGATGAATGGAAGTTGAAGCTTTACTGTCCTTAAGACAGAAACTGGAGTTCTCTCTTATTTGCAGGAATCAGCCACTGCCAGTCAACACTTAAAGCCTGTTTTAACCTGACTGCCCAGGTGAGAATCAGGGGCTGCTACAACTTCCACCCAGCACAAGCAGAGCACTTTGCAGTGCTCCACACACTGTGGAAACTTGGAAAGTTTAGAAGCTTGGAAACAGTGGTTTTTATTTTTATCAGGAAGAGAGAATGCCAAGTGGAGTTATGGGGGGGCTAAAGAGATGCTGATGGCCTCTTCACAGCCATAATCCTGCCTGAAATGGAGGTAACTTTGAGTGCTGCCTCCTGCATTTGCACAGCTACTTACACAATATATTTTTGAGGATAAATGCAACAAAAATCAAAACATGGAATAATGCTGTACTCAAGTTTTGGATCCCGTGAGTTTTATGGTCTTTTAATTAAAAATTGACTTCTAAAAATTTATCTTAATTGTGCTGGAAGAACATCTTTCACAGCAGATGTTCAATAAAATGTAAGTTGGGCTTTCAGCCCAGCTCTGTTTCTAGTTGTGATGTCTTTGTTGTGAAAAGTTGTCATCGGTCTGAATACATCATTTTTCGAGCCACCTGCTGTTCCTTTCCTCTTCTCTCCTCTTCCCCACTTGTTTCCTTTTGAGGTTGATACTGAAAAGCATTAAACCTGAGGGTGGCCTCCTTTCTACCAAGCTTGCTTCTCACACTGTGCTAATGCTTATTTTATTAGCCCCCTTCTTACCCTGGCAGCAGAGGCAGTGACGTAGCAGCCAGGGCACTTTTCCAAACCCTGAAATTTTACAAGCAGTACACAGTGGAAACATTTATAAATCTGTTCCAAGACACATATACACTGGGTGTATATATCCAAATGTAAATATTCAGATCTGTTTGTTGAGTTTTCAATTCAGTTACAGTTTCATATTCGGGTGTCCATGGAGAACCTTTTGCTTTCTGTGGTCAAGATGACAGAAGGTTTTCTAGGGAGGAAAAGAGTTATTTTCTTATCTTGCTGTTCCCTGAGGCTTATCTGGAATCCTGGAGCATCCACGTAGTGGTGTTGATAAGGAGGGAGCTGGCAGCTCCTCCAGGTCTGTGCTGCTGACTCCTTGGTGCTCAGTCACCTCTAGGAAGGGATGGGCTGCTGCACGTTTGAGGGTCTGATGTGGCTTTTTTCGGCTCTGAACAAGACTGTTTCCTGGTTTTTTGGTAAATCATAACTTAATTTTTGAGGGTCTGGGGTTCTCTAAAGCCCATCACTTGCTAGGTGGAAAGCTCTAGCAGCTCTGACATTGTTCAGAACAGGAGGCAGAGGAGTCAATAGGATAAGTGAGGCTTTGACCTCTCCAAGTGGAAAACTACATTGTGTTTCTTCCTGCAAGTTGAAGAAGTCTGACTAATTTAAAACTGAACTTTTACTGCTTGTAGTATTTGATCTGTTTTTTTCTTATTTATGACTTGTTGACTTGTAAGCAAAATCCACTTTGAGTGCTTAATACCTGGTCAGATTGTCTTGAAAAATGTCATCTCTCAGAGTATGAGTTCCATGTCTGGCAAAAGACAGTGATCAAAACCTGTGTCTGAAGAAAACCCAGGCATTGAGAAACTTCAACATTGATGATTTGCTTCTAGATTTGAATTAAATGGATTTTTATAAAAGCAAACATCTCCATCAAATACTGAGACCAAAAGTTCACAGGTTTGTAAATTTCTGGGTGTGATTTTTAGTCTTAGGTTTATTCTCATTCTTAAGACTTGGTGTGAGAAGCAGTCTTCACCTCAAGTGTTTGGTAAATCCCTTAGATTTTAATCATCTGCTGAAGAACGTCCTGTCAAATGATAGTGAATCTTCAAATGTAATGGTTTAATGATATTTATTTTCATTATTATAATATTATTATTATTTCTTTTCATTATTAGCACTATTTTTTCTTCTTTACTGTATCTGAAATGTGGTATCTGCAGTTCCAAGAGCAAGGGCACCTTGCAGAATTTAGCAGATATGCCAAGTTTGTATTCCAGCCCTTCACTATACGAAATTATTAAACGCAATTGCCTGAAAAAACATTTGGTATCAGTGGAGCTAAAAAGCATGAAAAGGTCCAAACTTGACCTTTGGGAAGGAAATATTACCCATGCTTGGTGAAGCACATCTGCACTTTTTACTTCCTCTTAACTGAATTGGTATTTGAGAATTTACTTAAAAATGAGCATGTGCTCAAGTGCATTCCTGAACTGGGGCCTCATCTCCTCCTCAGGAAGAGGACAGTGCTCCCTTGTGCCCTTGGACCTTTGTGACCATCACAGAAATGCCACACCTGACTATTTGTCATTCCTGCCTGGCACACAGGTAAATCCTGACAGTATTTCTGGAAGCATCCATTTTGGAGAAGAAGGGATGAAGTGAGGACCAGAGGCCGTGG